>NW_027528206.1:0-33871 GCF_008692635.1 Crocuta crocuta
GAAAATGGAAGGTATTTTCAAAATTATGCTTTGATTTATTTACTATAAAAAGGTCAGCTACTAATATCTATTATTTAATTTTTTCCAAATTAAAGTTATTGGCTCCATGCTCTATGATGCACAACTCAGACGCATGAGCTGACCTCAAATTCATTTTTTGGAAAATATTGACCCTAATCACAAATTCAATAAATGGAAGAGAAAGGACTTCAATACAGACAGAAACCAAACCAAACCAAACCAAAACAGCTCTTCTGTATATAGTTTGGTTGCTTGTATATCTAAAATCTAAAGAACACAAAATTGATTTCAATACACTCACACATATGTCTCAAGTCCAAGTCTCACAGAATATTCAGTTTTTGCATTGTCTGCTATCCAATTACAGTCCTACATATAAGGGAAGCTCTAGGGGCACTCTACAATAGCATTGGGGAGAAATGGTCTAAATGTCTTGCTATTCACGTGAGTTCTGCAGACAGCAACAACATCTGCAAACATTTTAATAAATTCAGATCTCAGAATCCAATTCAGACCCACTGATTCAGAATCCTATACAAAGATTCTTCCATTCGAATTGTCTGTATACTCAAATTTGGAGGCACTTGACTAGACAGGTGTTTTTTTCTACAAGGCACATTAGAATTATCTTGAGAACATTATTTAGAAAGATGTCTGATTCCCACTCCTTAGACAATTCACATAATTTGAAGAGGATAACAGCATGTTGTTTTAAATAGGCAGGTGAGGGACCACTGGGTAGCTCAGTTGGTTAAATTTCTGACTTTGGCTCAGGTCATGATCTTCGTAGCTTGTGTGTTTGAGCCCAAATTTGGCTTTCTGATGTCACCCCAGAGCCCAGTTTGGATCCTCCATCTCCTTCTCTCTATGCCTCTCCACCACTAGTGCTATCTCTCAAAAATAAACAAACATTAAAAAAAATAAAAATACAGGGCACCTGGATGACTCAGTCGGTTAAGTGCAAACAGCCCAGAGCCTGAAGACTGTTTCCAATTCTGTGTCTCCCTCTGTCTGTGCCCCTCAACCATTCACATTCGGTCTCTCTCTCTCTCTCTCTCTCTCTGAAAAATAAACATAAAAAATCTTTAAATAAATATATAAAATAAAAATAAATAAAATTGGCTGGAGTTGATTACCTGGGTGGCTGAGTTTGTTAAGTGTCTGACTTCAGCTCAGGGCATGAACTCATGGTTTGAGTTTTTGAACCCCATGCCGGACTCTACGCTGACAGCTCAGAGCCTGGAGCCTTCTTCATATTCTGTGTCTCCTGCTCTCTGTCTACCCCTCCCCCATTCATGCACTTGTGTGTGCATGCTCTCTCTCTCTCTAAAAAATAAATAAACATTAAAAAATACTTTTTTAATTGGCAGGTGCTATGAAGTTAGAAAGTACAGATTGGAATAGTGGCTCACACTATGTTTTTATTTACCTCTATGAATTTCACTTTCCTCAGAGAAGTATAGTTATGAAAAAATGAGTAATATGTGTGAATATATTTGTAAATTATAAAACCATAAACTAATGGTATTGTTAATGACTGCCATGAAATGAAATCAAATACTTGGTTATTTTTAACAGATTAAACATACTCTCTCCAAAATGATGATATTCAAAGTGGAGTCTCTGGGTCCTAGAATAGGAAATAACAGATATTTGTTAAGATCCAAATAGTTCTTTCCTGCCTCAGAAACTGTGTATCACAATCTCAGGAAATGGAATACAAAAGCCTATATTTTAAATGAGCTGTCGATATAAGTACTACATGTCTTCAATCCCTTCCCTTATGAGCCAGAAGAGAAATTCAAAAAGCTAAAATCAGAGCTGTTAGCACCACTCCTGATAGTGCAGACATACTTGGTGCCCCTCTACCAGAAATCTCTTACTGCACGTGGTAATGTGTACTGACGTGTTATGCTCACATGCAGTTGTCTCTTCTGCATTATTCCAGGTATAACAAAATAAAATGGACAGGACGAATTGGACAGAGATTGAGTTCATTCTGCAGGGACTTTCTGAGTACCCCAAAGTGGAAAAACTCCTTTTTGTGATGTGCTTGATGATGTACCTGGTGATCCTGCTGGGGAACAGCACCTTGATCCTACTCACTCTCCTGGATCCCCGCCTCCATACCCCCATGTACTTCTTCCTGGGGAATCTTTCCTTCCTAGACATTTGTTACACAACCTCCTTTATTCCCTCAGTGTTGATACACTTCCTATCACGGAAAAAAACCATCTCCTTCACTAGATGTGTTGTTCAGATGTCTGTCTCCTACACTATGGCATGCACAGAGTGCGTGCTCCTAGCAGTGATGGCATATGACCGTTATGTGGCCATCTGTAACCCTCTGAGATACCCCGTCATCATGAGCAAGGCACTTTGTATTCAGATGGCAGCTCTCTCCTGGGGACTGGGCTTTCTCAACTCACTGACAAAAACTATCCTTGCAATACGGTTGCCCTTCTGTGGGAAAAATGTCATTAACCACTTTGTTTGTGAAATATTGGCCTTTGTCAAGCTGGCTTGTGCTGATATTACTTCGATTGAGATTGCTATAATGGTAGGCAATGTGATATTTTTATTTATTCCATTATTGTTCATTTGTATCTCCTACATTTTCATCCTATCTACTGTACTAAAAATGAATTCAGCAGAAGGAAGGAAAAAGGCCTTTTCTACCTGCTCAGCCCACTTAACAGTAGTGACCATGTTTTATGGGACAATCCTCTTCATATATACGAAACCAAAGTCCAAAGACTCTGCTTTTGACAAACTGATTGCTCTGTTCTATGGAGTAGTCACTCCCATGCTCAATCCTATCATCTACAGCCTGAGGAACACAGAGGTGCTTGGGGCTATGAGAAAATTGATGAGTAGACACTGGTTTTGGAAAAAAGCATAAAAACACTTTGAGCTCATGCACAAAATGAGCTTATAGATTTGAGGCAAAAGTTTTTCATAAAAACATAACAAAGGAAATAAAGTTTGTATGTAGAATCACAGACTTTAGGAGTTGGAAAGAAATTTCTAGATAATTATCTTACTTTACCTTTTAATGAAAATGACTTAAAAATGTAGACACAACTGGTATAAGTAGCAAGAGTAAAATTTAAGGAATAAGAGAAAAAATGTAATTCAACTTTTCCAATAAAATCCAATACAGATTCTCTTCAACTGATGGAGTTGTATCCTGATGAACCAACTGAAAGTTGAAAGTATCATAATTCAAAATGTCTTTAATATACCTAATCGACTGAACATCATAGCTTAGTCTAGCTTACCTTGAACATGCTCAGAACACTTACATTAGCCTGTACTTGGTCAAAACCATCTCATATAAAGCCTATTTCCAATAGAGTGTTGACTGTTTCATATAACGTATTGAGTACTGTACTGAAATTAAAAACCAGAATGTTGCATGGGTATGGAATAGTTGTGGGTATATCAGCTGTTTACATTTGTGATCACATGGCTAAGAATGGAAGCTGGGACCACTGCCATTGCCTAGCACAACAAGACTATCATACCACATGTTACTAGCCCAAGAAAAGACCACAATTCAAATTTTATAGTACTACTAATTGTGTATCACTTTCACATCATCATGAAGTCAAAATATCCTAGACCATTTCAATGTATGTATGTCAATCTGTATGTATGTATGTCTACTGAACAAGTAAAACACATATTTTCCACCGCCCTTTCAAGAGAACTGCTTATGGTTTTCTGTTTGTTTGCCTTTGTTTATTACTGATTTTTGCTTTACCCACAAGTACTAGACCTGGTCCCAACCTAATTTTTCAGGTACATATTTCTCTTTTCCCTCCTTATGTTTTTCCCATGTTTGCACACGCTGTGCTACATTCACCATTACTTCTCCAATTATATCACGTTCTTGCACACTTAAGACAATAGCATATGCCACTTCATCCCCATCATTACATTTCTCTTTCTATGATAACAGCCTAGTTATCATATTGAACACAATTCAAGTGTTGGATCTTCTACAAATCCTTCCAAAGATTGCTCGCTTACTTATTCCCTCCTCTATGCTGCCCTGAACTTTATCTCTGTTACGGCTATTTTCCTTCTATACTATAATCATTTGTTCGTTTTTGAAATCTACCCAATTGCAGAACTCACTGTTTTCTGTATGAAGTCTAATGTCACATAAATTTAAACAGTAGGCAGTAATCAATTACTGAATTAACACTTTTAAGGAATAGTAAAATGTAGTCCAAGTACTTGATGTAATACAGGGAGATAAGAGAACTTGAATTTATGTATTATTTCATTGACTAAAGAGTTTATCCAAAAGCTTTGGGTAAATATCAGCTAATTTTAAATATATGGAAATATAAGGACAGATAAAAGATTAATAAATATACTGAAGTCATGTGGGCTGGGTAAGGGAAAAATCATATCAGTGTATAATTACTCTGTAATGAGTAATGCTGGGAGAAAATATATCAATTGTATAAACCCTTCTTTTTAAAATTTTTTAAAATGTTTTATTTATTTCTGAGAGAGAGAGAGAGCATCAACAGGGGGAGGGTCAGAGAGAGAGGGAGACAGAGAATCTGAAACAGGCTCCAGCCTCTGAGCTAGCTGTCAGCACAGAGCCTGACACGGGGCTCGAACCCACAACGGTGAGATCATGACCTGAGCCGAAGTCAGATGCTTAACAAACTGAGCCACTCTGGTGCCCCTTGTATGAAACCTTCTTAAGGAATACTAACAATTTCACTCTTTCAGAAGCAATAGTCTCATTTTAAATATTTCCTTTCAAAAAAATCCCCTTGAAATTGCTAGTGAATAATAATTATAATTTTATTTTTATGTGATATCCTAACATCTATTTATGTTCTATTTTTAGCATATTTGTTAACTTTAAAATAATTATTGTAAATCATTATTATAAATATGTAAATATAGTAATATATTAAATAACCTATTCCCAAATTATAGA
Source organism: Crocuta crocuta (assembly GCF_008692635.1). Lineage (NCBI taxonomy): Eukaryota > Metazoa > Chordata > Mammalia > Carnivora > Hyaenidae > Crocuta > Crocuta crocuta. The sequence continues at coordinate 4,991 of NW_027528206.1, forward strand.
CAAGGAAATTAGATTAGGATGTTTAAGAAACTGCTTAAGATTGGGGCGCCTGGGTGGCTATATTGCTTAAAAGTCCAACTCTTGATTTCAGCTCAGGATATAATCTCATGATTCGTGGGATCGAGCCCTGCATTGCATGGCGGAGGACAGTCAGTGCAAAGCCTGTTTGAGATTCTCTTTTTCTCCCTCTCTCTCTGCTCCTCACCTGGTCACATACGTGTTCACACATTATTTCTCTCTTTCTCTAAATAAATACATAAAAATTAAAAAAAGAGAAATTGCCTAAGATCACTAAGCTTATATAGACATCAAAAATTGTAGTTTACTAAAATTTAAATTCAAGTTATAGAACATATGGTGTCACATTGGTTTCAGGGGTAGAATTTAATGATTCATCACCTACATATAACACTATCCCAACAAGTGCCCTCCTTAATACACATCACCCATTTAGCCCATCCTCCCTTCCACCTCCCTTCTAGCAACCCTCAGTTTGTTCTCTGTATTTAAGAGTCTCTCATGATCTCCCTCCCTCTCTGTTTTTATCTTATTTTATTTTTCTGTCCTTTCCTCTATGTTCACCTGTTTTGTTTCTTAAATTGTGAGTGAAATCATACGATATTTGTATTTCTCTTCCTGACCTATTTTGCTTACCATAGTACACACAAGTTCCATCCATCTTACAATGGCTAGATTTCATTCTTTCTGATTACCAAGTGATATTCCATTGTGTGTGTGTGAGTGTGTGTGTGTGTGTGTGAGTGTGTGTGTGTGTGTGTGTGTGTGTTAAAAGGATCATTATTCTGGCATTACCATATTACTTATTCATTCATTCATTCATTCATTGAATACACTACAATTACTGAAAATCTCTTTGAATTATGTAAAAAGCTGCTCTCAGCAACTCATGATAAAATATCACATAATCAAGTAAATAAATAATTACAATAATATGATATAAGTGTGCCCTAGGGTGCTAGGAGAACATACAAAGTAAGAATCTTAACTCTATGTTAGGGACACTGCTCAGTAAGACATTGTGAGACTTAGTTTAATCAAAAGATGCATTAGACCTGGGTCTCTCACTAGACCGCTCTCTCAAAATAAGTAAATAAACTTTTTTAAAAAATGCATTATACTTAATCGATTAAGGACCAGGGGAGGTTTGTTGGGGTAAGAAAAAGCTTGTAAAAGTTACATCAAGAAAGGATTTAGTTGCATTCCATAAACCTGCTAATTATGTATTATAACAGATGGATATGCTGTACACTAAGAAACATAAATAGAAGACAAACATGCATCCAATCACTTTAGCAGTATTTGTGGTCCTTCCAAAATTTACTTGTGGTTGACTTCAAGTTTCATAGCGTTGTCTGAAAATATGCACGGTATGATCTTGATCTTTTTGTACTTGTTGAGAGCTGATTTGTGTCCCAGTATGCAAAGTATTCTGGAGAATGTTCCACGTGCTCTCAAAAAGAATGTGTCTTTTTCTGCTTTAGGATGAAATGTCATGAGTATATGTATTAAGTCCATCTGGTCCAGTATGTCATTCAAAGCCATTGTTTCCTTGTGGATTTTCTGCATAGATCATCTGTCCATTGCTGTAAGTGGTGTGTTGAAGTCCCCTACTATTATGGTATTATTATCAATGAGTTTCTTTATGTTTGCAATTCATTGATTTCTATATTTGGGTTCTATCATGTTGGGTCATAAATGTTTCAATTGTTAGATCTTCTTGGTGGATAGATCCTTTAATTATGGTGATGTTCTTGGGTTCTTCCTAATCTTTGTCTCTTTTGGTCTTTTTTGTTTTGTTTCATCTTTTCTCCACTCAGAGAATACCCTTTAAAGTTTCTTGCAGGGCTTGTTTAGTGGTCACAAACTCCATGAGTTTTTCTTTGTCTGGGAAACTCTTTATCTCTCTTATTTTGAACAACTTATTTGCTGGATAAAGAATTCTTGGCTGAATATTTTTCTGATTCAGCAGATTGAATATATCCTGCAAATCTTTTCTGGCCTCCCAAGTGTCTGTGGATAGGTCTGCCGCAAACCTGATCTGTCTTCCCTTATAAGCTAAGGACTTTTATTCCTTTGGTGCTTTATAATTCTTTCCTTGTATGTGTATTTTGTGAATTTGACTATGATATCCCTTGTTTATGGTCATTTGTTGTTGAATCTAATGGGAGTTCTCTGTGCTTCTTGGATTTTGATATCTGTGTCTTTCTCCAGATTAGGAAAGTTTTTTGCTATAATTTGCTCACATAAGCCTTCTACCCCCTCTTCTCTTTCTTCATCTTCTAGGACTCCTATGATTTGGATGTTACTCATTTTTAATAAGTCACTGATTTCTCTAATTCTTGTATTGTGCTCTTTTGTCTTAGTTTCCCTCCCTCTTTTTTTGCTTCATTATTCTCGATAATTTTGTCTTGTATATTGCCGATTTGTTGCTCTGCTTCATTCGTTCTTGCTGCTGTTGCAACCATTTAGGATTACAACTCTGTTATAGCATTTTTAATTTTGTCCTGACTAGATTTTACTTTTTCCTCCACAGAAAGTGATTCTATGATTTTTTTTTTTTGTAACCCAGGCTAGTATTCTTATTACTATGGTTCTAAATTCTAGTTCAGACATCTTGGTTATATCTGTGTTGATTAAGCCCTTGGCTGTCATTTATGCCTGTTCTTTCTTTTGGGGGAATTCTTTCGTTGTGTCATTTTGGTGGAAGAAAATGAATTAATAAAATAAAAATTTTAATTTAAAAAATGAAAAACCACAGAAAAATCAAATAAAGGAAGCTAAGTATGTTCTGACCTGGTTGTTGAAAGAAGCCTGATAGAATAGAGAAAAAAGGGAAAGACAAGAAAGGAAAAAAAGGTAAGAAAAAATTTAAAAATTAAAAACTGTATATAATAAAATATAATGAAACGAAGTGAAGAAAATGAAATCGAATTTAAAAATTACAAAAAATTAAAAAGCATAATAAAAATAATTTTTAAAATGGTTTTTATTAAAAATAAAAATAAAACTTTCTCCTTCTGTATCTAAGAAAAAGATAAGAAAGGAGGGAAAATAAAACAATTTAAACAAAGACAGAGGGGAATAAAATAGATGAACCAGCAAACAGAATGAAACCCAAATGAAGTTACATCCAGTTTCCCCTAGAACTCAAATTATGAAGCCCTCCATAGTCCATGCACTAAGCAGGTGGACAGACTTCTGCTCGTCTTCCAGGGGAAGTGCTTGGAAGGTGCAGTTGGGCATGACTTGGTGTAACAGCTCCATTATCCACTAGGTTCCGCTGCTTAGCTTATTGAGGTAAATTGGTGTGGTGTGCATGTGCCTGTGTAGGAGAGGTGGAAATGGCTTCACCCAGCTCTGACATAGGAACTTTCCACTCTCACCAACCCACAATCAAGCACCCCTCCTTTGTCTCAGGCTTCTGTCCATTCCTCCACTTCTACCCTGTCTCTGTCCAAGCTGTCAGCCTGCCAGGTGGCATCTCCCCACAGTTTTATCTCAGGTGGGGCTGTACTTTGAAATCCTTCACTTCAGAGAACCCTGTGGCTTGGATCCGCTCTGAGGCTCTGGGGGAAGGTCTCACTGAGCAATGGCTGAATGCTGGCTTGCCCTAGGAAACATCTGTGGGATTGTGCTGTAGCAGAGGTCCAGAGATTATGGCCAGGTGCTGGTTTGCCCCAGGTAACATTTGTATGATCGCACAGCAGCAAAGGTTCAGAGATTATGGTAAATCACAACACATAGTGGGAGGCAGGTTTCACTGCACTCTGATGTCTTTGTCCCAATACCAGCAACTGTGGCTATTCTCTGGGGTCTACTGGGACATTTGTCTATGGGGAGGCCATATCGACACTATCAAATGTCCTTGAAGCAGGGGAACTCCTTCTCCACATTTGGCCTACAGATCCCCTGGATCCGCTGCCCACTCCTTGGGTATCACCCTGCTTCCTCACCAGAACACTACCAGGTATTGAGCTCTGGACTTTCTTACTCTACAATCCAGAGTTTATAGAACCCTCATGGGATTGAAGCCCTCTTCTTTCTCCCCGTCAATAGTTGGGGAGCTGATTTCTTGTTCTGTCCCTTGTGAGAGTTTTCACTGTTTCTCTTTCTCTCCAGCTACTTTCAGAGAGAGTACTTTTCCTGCACTCTCTCACGTACCACCTTCTCTCCCCCTTTCTCTGTCCTCTCTTTGCAAAAACATCTCCCTATCTTCCAGGGCTTTTCTTTCTCCTAGTTCACCTCTCTGCACCACATACCTGCAGAGTTCTGTGGCTCAAGTTATTCAAATTGTTGTGTTAATCTTCAGATCAATTTCCTAGGTGTGTAAAATGATCTGCCTGCATTTCAGGGACGAGACAAACTGAGAACTTCTATGCTGCTCTGCCATCTTGAAAGAAAAACAACACTTATTCTTTTGAAACTGTTCCCAAAAAAATAGAAATGGAAGGAAAATTTCCACCTTCATTCTATGAGGCCAGCATTACCTTGATTCTAAACCAGACAAAGACTCCACTAAAAAGGAGAATTACAGACCAATATCCTTGATGACATGGAGGCAAAAAATCTCAACAAGATATTATCAAATAGAATCCAACAGTACATTAAAAGAATTATTCACCATGATCAAGTAGTATTTATTCCTGGGATGCAGAGGTGGTTCAATATGCACAAATTAATCAATGTGATGAACCACATTAATAAAAGAAAGGATAAGAACTATACGATCCTTTCAACAGATTCAGAAAAAAAAAATTTGACAAAATACAGCATCCTTTCTTGATAAAACCCTCAAGAAAGTAGGGATAGAAGGAACATGCCTTAACATCATAAAGGCCGTATATGAAAGACCAATAGCTAATATCATCCTCAATGGGGAAAAACTGAAAGCTTTCCTCCAAAGGTCAGGAACATGACAGTGATGTCCATTCTCACATTGTTGTCCAAAATAGTACTGGAAGTTCTAGCCTCGACGATTAGACAACAGAAAGAAATAAAAGGCATTCAAATCAGCAAGAAAGAAGTTAAATTTTCACTCTTTGAAAATGACATGATACTCTATATGGAAAAGCTGAAAGACCCTATTTAAAAATTACTAGAACTGATCCATGATTTCAGCAAAGTCACAGGATATAAAATCAATGTATAGAAATTGGAGCAGCAAAAAGAGGAGTCAAAGTTTCCATCCCATTTACAATGACACCAAAAACTATAAAATACCTAGGAATAAACCTAATCAAAGGGGTAAAAGATCTGTACTCTGAAAATAATAGAATACTTATGAAAGAAATTGAAGCTACAAAGAAATGGAAAAACATTCCATGCTTATGGATTGAAAGAACAAATATTGTTAAAATGTCTATACTACTGAGAGCAATCTACACATTCAGTGTAATCCCTATCAAAATAACACCAGAATTCTTCACAAAGCTATAAAAAAAAAAACTAAAATTTATATGAAACTAAAAGACCAGAAATAGTCAAAGCAACCTTGGGGGAAATAAAAAAGCAAAGCTGGAGGCCTCACAATTCCAGACTTCAAGTTATAGTACAAAGCTGTAGTCATCAAGATGGCATGGTACTGGCACAAAAACAAACACACAGATCAATAGAACAGAACAGAAAACCCAGAAATGCACCCACAACTATATGGTCAATCAATTTTGACAAAACAGAAAAGAATATGCAATGGGAAAACATCTCTTCAACAAATAGTGTAGAGAACACTGGACAGCAACATGCAGAAGGACGAAACTGAACCACTTTATTACACATACACACAAATAATCTCAAAATAGATTAAAGATCTAAATTTGAGACCTAAAACCATAGAAATCCTACAGGAGAACACAGGCAGTACCCTCTCTGACATCAGCTATAGCAACTTACTTCTAGATATGTCTCCTGAGGTAAAGCAAAAATAAACTATTGGGACTTCATCAAAATAAAAAGCTTTTGCACAGAAAGGAAACAATCAACAAAACTAAAAGGTAACCTGCAGAATGGAGAAGATATTTGGAAATGACATTTCTAATTAAAGGGTTATTATCCCTTCTTTGGAAAAAGAGGACTAGATGGCTAACAAATACATGAAAAAAAATGCTCACCATCACTCATCATTAGGGAAATACATATCAAAACTACAATGAGATCCCACCTCACACATGTTAGAATGTCTAAAATCAACAACAGAAGAAACAAGTGTTGGTGAGGATGTAGAAAAATGGGAACGCTTTTGCACTGTTGGTGGGAATCAAACTGGTGCAACCAAAGTATGGAATTTCGTCAAAAAGTTAAAAATAGAATTACCATATGATCCAGCAATTACACAACTAGGTATTTACCCAAAGAATACAAAAATACTAATTCAAAGGGACACATGCATCTCAATGTTTATAGTAGCATTATCTACAATAGCCAAATTATGGAAGCAGCCCAAGTGTGCATCCATGAATAAATGGATAAAGAAGCTATGTGTACACACACACACACACACACACACACACACACAATGGAATATTCCTCAACCATAAACTAAATCTTGCCATTTGCAACAATACAGGGGGAGCTATAAAGTATTATCTTAAGTGAAATAAATTAGAGAAAGACAAATACCATATGATTTCTCTTATATGTGGAATTTAAGAAATAAATGAATAAAGGGGGGAGAAAGAAAGAGAGGCAAGGCAAAAAACAGACTCTTAACTACAGAAAACAAATTGATGGTTACTGGAGTGGGAATGGGTTGGAGGGAGACTTTAATTTGTGATGGGGATTAAGGAGTGCACTTGTTGTGATGAGCACTGGGTGTTTTTTGGAAGTGTTGATTTACTCTATCGTACACCCAGAAACTAATTTGACACTGTATGTTAACTAACTAGAATTTAAGTAAAAGCTTTTTTAAAAAAGGTAACATGCAATAATGGCAAAATTATCTATAACTTCAAATATTATGAGAAATAAAGAGAAATTTATACGAACTTTCAGTAATCTCAATTATTTTCTTTCCTTTTCACAAACATATTCTGGGTCTCCTTGTTATAAAGAAGCAAACAAAAATGCAGGAAGCATTGCAACACAAATGTATTCAACACAGTACTCTTTTGAATAATGAAATATTTAGAATCTATCAACTGCCTCTTAAAGGAGCTATTCTAGCATTGAAAGACAAATATAAATAATGGCCTCTACTCAATTTTATTTTTTAAAGTATTAAAAGAGATGGGTGGCTTCCTATAGGAATGACTCTAAGTAAAATCTTTTGGCAATATAACCATTTTGGGGTTGCTAGTGTACAAAATATACCACCTTAGTCTCAGAAATAAACAATTATTTTCTGAAAGTAATTTCCAAATAGGAATAAGCATGTAGTAAAACTTAAAAGGGAAGAAATTACATTTGACCTGATCCATATCTTCTCTAAAACAGCTTCACTATCAATTCCAGATTACTGATGCTTGTCCAAAGCCTCTATCAGACTTTTACTGGAAGACTAAAAGTAGGTTGATTATGCTCCTGCAGTAATTCAAATTCCATTCTTAAATAGTATTGAACAGGAAAGCATCTTGGCCTATCCACCTCCTTATTTTCTCTTTGTAAACCTGCATAGTTTGGTGCAGCTTAGACTTGATATGGGCCCTCTTTCCCACAGCCAATAGGATTATAAGCTTCCTTCTAAATGAACTAAGCAGTATGATCATTGTTTCCTCAGAGAACAGCATCACTTACTGTCAAACAACTAGCACAAGGCAAACCGTATACCATTTCCACAGCCATTGTTGGAAAATACGAAGTAGTAACTCATCCATTTGATAAATTAATTTATTAATCAGGGAAATATTTTGCAACTGTGGTTAAAAATATGCAGAGCTGTTTTTAAAAGGACATACTGTGATTACTTTACTATAAACAGGAAGTTCATTTGCTAATATTTATTCTTTAATATTTTTTCAAATTGAAGACACTTGTTCCATGCACTTAGCACAGAAATCAGGCGCTTTCGCGTATTCAAAGCTGCTTCTATAAAGAAAAATATTGGCCCTAACTGCAAATTCAAGTGGAATGACTTTCAGGTGGACAGCCTACATGTAATTTGGTTGCTTATATATCTAAAATCTAAGGAACATGAAACTGTTTGCAATAAACTACACAGAAGTCTCACTTCCAAGTCTAACCAGAATGTTCAGTTTCACATTGTCTTCTGTCTAAATATTACTCTACACACAACTGAAGCACCAAAAGGTGCTCTCCAAGGTACTGGAGAGAGTTAATCTAAGAGGCCTGTGACCTGTGTGTCTTCTGTAGAAAAGCATCATAAGCATCACGCAATAACATGTTAATAAGTGTAGAACTCAGGAGCCAACTCACCTCAACTGAATCAGAATCTATATTCTTCAAAGCCAGGTGGCTCACATATGTACTAAAGTTTGCAAGACACCACTAGATCAGTAGCTTTCATCCTTATTTGCATATTAAAATCATCTGGAGAGCATTATTTTACTGATTCCAACCCTTTAGCCAATGTATAGAATTTTTCGAAGACAATAAAATGTAGTTTAAAATACATGATATTTAAAATCAGAAAGACCAGATTTGAAGTCACTTAATGATTTTACCAAAATTTCTTCTCTGTGGATTTCATTTTCATCAGCGAAGTATAGTGATAATAAAATAATTAATGTTTGTGAACACATTTGTAAGCTATACAACTTTAAACAAATGATAGTTAGTGCTGTCATAATGTAAAATCAAATAAATAAATCTGTGTTGACAAGAATAAAGCATACTCTTTCTAAAATATTGATTTTTAAAGTGGAGTTTGTGGACAGATTACATCAGAAATAACATGTTTGTTAAAATGCAAATAATTTTTCCATGCCTTGGACCTTGTGTATCACAATTTCAGAAAACAGAACACAGAAGCCTGCATTTTTAATAGGTTACTGATGTGGCTCAGCTGCTTTATGAACTAGAAGAGGAATCCCACAAGCTAATCTCACTGCTGTTACTGCTCCTCCAGCTAGGGCTCACATAGTTGTTGGACCTCCTACCCCCACTCATCTTTTACTTTATATAATAGGGGGTCACCCATTTAACTCATATGCTGGGGTTTTTGTTTTTTTTTTTCTGGCTGATTCCAGGTATGAAAAGGGAAAATGGAAAGGACCATTTGGACAACTGAAACTGAGTACACTCTGAGAGATAATGAGTACCACGGAATTGACAAAAATTCCTTTTTGTCCTGTGCTTTGTGGTGTACCTAGTAATCCTCCTGAAGAACAGCACCTTGGTCATCTGTAACCCTCCTGGAATTCTGCCTCCACATGCCCATGTACTTCTTCGGTAGCCTCTTCTTCCTGGATATCTGGTATGCATCCTCTTTTGTCCCCTCTGTGCTGACAAACTTGCTTTTATTAAAAAAAAAAAAAAGCCCTCTCATTCACAGGTTGTTTTATATAAATGCTTATGTCTTTATGTAATGGGGTAATAGAGAGTGTATTCTTAGCAATGATCATATATGGCTTCTACATGGACATCAGCAAATCTCTGAAATTGCCCATCAACATAAACAAGGCACTTTGTGTTTAGATGGCAGCTATCTCCTGGGATTAGGCTTTCTCAATGGAATGACACAAAATGTACTCACAGTGGAAGAAATATAATTAATCATTTTGTGTGAATTTAATAAAGCTGGCCTAAACGGGTATTTTCTTGAATAAGAGTTTAATAATGTTGGGCAATGTAATATGCTCATTTGCTCCATTCCTGCTAATATCTTTTTCCCATATTTTCATCATCTGTGCTGTATTGAAAATTAATTTAGCTAAAGGAAGGAAAAAGGCCTTTCTACATATCAGTGATGACTGTATCTCATGGGACACTCGTCTTCGTGTACATGAAGCTAAATTCCAAAGACATTTACTTAAAACAAACTAATTACCCTTTTCTACGGAGTAGTCAACGCCATGCTCAACCCTACCATCTATAACCTGAAGAATAAGGAAGTACCTGGAGCTATGAGAAAATTAATGAGTAGACACTAGTTCTAGAGAAAAAGATGAGAAAATAATACCCTTGTATTCATGCACAAAAGAAGCTCACATATATTGAGGCAAGGGTTTTCAATATAAAGAGAACAAAAGGTGGTCATATGTAGAATCACAGAACTTCAGAGCTAGAAATTTCAAGATCAATAGTCTAATTATAACACTTTCCAAAAATGATGATGATTTTATAAAAGGTAGAGCTAAGCAGTCAGAATTGCAAGTAAATGTATGAGAACAAGACAAAAAATATTTAAAATTGAGTCTTTCCAAGAAAATCCAACATATATAGCTACTTAACAAATAAAAATGTATTTAAAAAAATTTTTTAAGGTTTATTTTTTTTTAGATAGAGAGAAACAAAGTGTGAACAGGGGAGGAGCAGAGAGAGGGAGACAGAATCTGAAGCAGGCTTTAGGCTCTGACCTGTTATCACAGAGCCCAACGTAGGGCTAGAACTCACAGACTGCGAGATCATGACCTGAGTCGAAATCATACACTTAACTGACTGAGCCACCCAGGTGCCCCATATGCTTGTTTTCTCTTTTTAAATTTTACCCAGAGACCTCATGTGGCCCCAACCTACATTTCCAACCGTACATTCTGCCATCTTGTTTCCTGCCCATGTTGCCTGCCTGTACACATGTACTGTATTCCACTCACTGGATATTTACCTGATTTTTTTATGTTCTTTCTCACTTAAGTACTATAGCAAATGTTATTTCCTTCCCATTGTCAGATTTCTCCTTCTGTAGTAAAATCTTAGCAATGACAAAAGAAATGGGTCAAGTGTTACATCCTCTGTGAACCTTCCAATAATGCTCTTGAGTTAGTTCCTTCCTCCTCTATGCTATCCTGACCCTTACCTACTACACCAACTTTTCTTCCTTGTCATAACCACGTATTAGCTTCTGGAATGTTCCCAATGACAGAACTATGGCTCACTGTTCTCTGTATGAAGTCCAATTTCAAGTTAATTAAAAATAGTGAGTAGCCATTAACTGTTGAAATGGAAAAAGACTAGTAAAATTAACAGTCCAAGTATCTAAAATACCACACAGGGAAATAAAGAAGTGGGCTTTATATGTTATTTAATTCCCCATCTACAATTCCAAATATTTTTGTAAAATAGCAGCTAATCTTAAATGTAGGGTAAAATAGATGATAAAGGTAGAACTCAATAAAATATGCTGAAAAAGTTCCTAAAAATGTCTCCTTTGAATAACTATTTAGTTGTAATATACTGTGGTGTTTCTTAACATATAAGCACCCCCCTGATTTTATCTCTACTCCAATTCTGCACTATAAACTCAGACTTTATTTTTAACAACAAATTTTAAATTAATTCCACATATATGGTGGTGAGATTGCTGAAACATATCATCAAAATACTTTGGAAGACAAAGATTTTTTGTTTTGTTTCTGCCACACACACACACAAACACACACACATCACATTATTTTGTAGCACAAATTAAAAGACTGATTCAAAATAAAACTTCAGAATCAAAATGGCAATTCTTCTTCAGGGAAATGACAATAATAGTAGCAGACAACTGTCTCTTCACTTTTTAAGAAATTCTCACAGTTCTTTGTTTCCTCCTGAAATATCTCTTGATATTTAACTTATTTCTCAAACATATTCCAAAATTAATACAGGATATAAGGCAGAAAATGGACCTAACTTAGGCTGCTATTTAAGAACTGTGTGACCTTTATATGGGCCTAAATTTTCTTATCTACCTTACAAAGCCATCTGAAGCTAATCCTTGAAAGTAGGGACGATGTAATAGTCAGCACTGAGTCCTCATCCCCTAAGAGGCACACATCGTTTTGAATAAATGAGAAAAGTAATCAACGCAAAAGTAAAGACAACATTATTTTCATTAATTAATGAAAACAATTTTAAAATGTTATGTATTATGACACCTGGCACACCACATAATGTATATTTTGCCTTTATTAAATAATACTGCCTTATCCATCTATTGTCTTTCTCATTTGCTTTCTGGTTCTTCAAAATAAGATCGTAAGCACAGATTCCTGAGTTCTACATCTGAATGAGACAGTGAGAGACAATCATACATTGCATTTTCCACCAGAATTAATGAAAAGAAACCTAAAAATAGCACATACAACTTATCTAGTTAGTTAGCACATTTTGTGTACATATGTATTATTTAAATATTACCTCTCATCCCATCACTTACCTTAATCATTTGTTCTCTGAGTTTTGGAAAATAAGGTAATAAATCATGGATTTCTAGATAGTTACATGTGAATAAGTAACAAAAAGGAGGAAGCATTAGCAAAAAGTGATCAAAGAAGATGATGTCGCTAAAGGAAGGGAACTTTGGAGGTCAGCCTTCATTTTACCTGATCAAGGAAAGAGTACACCAGGGGTATATTAAGGGTAGAAAGAGACGAAAGAGCCAAATAGGAAAAAGGAATATAAAAAAATGTAATGAGTTCTTCCCATGAGCCAGGTACCTTCACATAATGCCACATTATTAGGGGTCTTAAGAGGATAATAATACATGCAAATCTGACTGAGCTATTCCATATTATTTAACCCTATGGTATGAGCCACTCTGGCCTCAAGAGGATTTCAAATTCTTTATTCATTGTAGCATATTCTCCATTTCAAATGTCAGCATTACTTTGTTTTTGAGGTATATTAAGAAACAACTTAATTATAATCAGTTAATGAATGAGGAAGGGATCCATCACAGAGAAAGCAAGAGGTGCAAACATTCTAGTCATACAATGTGATGAGGGAACTTCTGGTTTCTGCTACTTTCACTACAGCTGAATAAGCTTGTACCAGAGTCAAGCATCCTAGATATTATAAATTTTGTAGAAAATTGTTTTTTAAAATCACTTTGGAAAAGTAATTTTTTGGTGTAAGTTTCACATTTTCATGCCTATAGGCTCAACTATGCACTGTACAGAATGATTAAAACTCTGATAATAAACTGGCAGTCCTTCTGAACAAACCTCAGAGTTCAGGGGAAATACAGCCAGTGTAAAGTCGGGGGGGGGGGGTTAGAAAGGGGAAATACAGAAGAAGAGACATCAAATTCTGTGTAAAAATCTTAGTCAGTTCTCTGACCGACCCCATGCCATCTATGCACAACCTAGCTAAAGATGAAAAAAACAAAATTCTTAAACTAAGATGTGAACTATCAACAAAGAAGACTAGTTAGCAGTGAGTCAAATCAGGTTTATCTTAAAACCAAAACATCAAAACTATTTAGAAGAATTTAATGGAATTCAGAGTCTCCAAATATTACATTTACAATATTCATGATACAATCCAGAATTACTCAACACACAAAGAATCAGGAATGTGTGACCTACTCTAACGATAAAAAGGCAATAAATGGAAACCAAGCCTAAGATAGCCTGAATGTTAGAATTAGCAGAAACGTTGATAAAGCAACTCCTTCTAACTACTTAAATGAAATAAAAGAGAATATGCTCATAAGCAAAAAAAAGATACCAAATTTCAATGAAGTAGAAACTGTAAAAAGAACCAAATAAAAATTGTAGAACTGAGAAGTATAATAGCAGACATTTTAAAATCCACTGAATATATTCAACAACAGAATAAAAGTGATAAAGAATAGAGTACCTGCAGACAAAATCAAAAAGTCTAATCCACATGTAACTGGTATACAAAAAAGAAGGAAAGGAAATCAATGAAATATCAAACAGGAAACATCTTCAACAAAATAGTAATAAACTGCATTCAACCATACATTAAAAGAGTAATATGCCATGATCCAGTAGGATTTATTCCAGTGATGCAAGCATGGTACAACATCTGCAAATCAATCAATATGATACATCACTTTGACAGAATGAAGGATAAGTTCATGTGATCATCTCAATAGACCCATAAAAAAACTGACAAATGTAACATCCATTCCTGATAAAAACTCTCAAAAAACTGAGTAGAGAGGGAACATACTTCAAAATAGTAAAGTCCATATATGACAAGCCCACAGCCAATATCACACAACAGTGAAAAGCTGAGCTTTTCCTCTGAGATCAGGAGCAAGACAAAATAGTACAAAACCTTCTAGGAGAAATTAAAGAAGACCAAAATAAATGGATAGATACACAATGCTGTGTCTACTTAGTATTGTTTAGGTAATTCTCCTTAAATTTATCTTTAGAATTAACACAATCCCTGTCATCACACCAGCAGCTTTTTCTGTAAAATTGACAGACGATAATAAATTTTGCATTGAAAGGGCTTGACTTTCTCACAAGCGTCTTTAGTATATTATATTTATGTTCTATTTGTTTTGATCAAAAGATAACTTTTTGGAGAATGGAGCAATGAAAAGCTCTTAGCCATAACAATGCATGTCTAAGAAACCTATTTGTGAGAGTCAAAGGAAGTCCCCCAAAAATAAATAAATAAAGGAAACAAAAACAAATGCAACAAATAGAAAACAGTTAAACATATGGTAGACATTAAAACAAAAATACCAGTATTTTAAATCTGAAAGACCTAAAAATACCAATGAAAGACAGATACTGTCAGAGTGGGTGACAAACAACAATACCCAATACCCAACTATATGCTGTTTTCAAGAAATTCAATCTAAGTGTAAAGACTTATACCAAAAGTAAAGAGATGAGGAATGATATACTAAACTAACACGACTTTTCATTGGTTCTTTGTGCAGAACACCTGGACACAGATCCTATATGGTTTCTGTATGGATTAAGCCTGTCTATGGCCAGCAATGACCTCAGGCCTAACGTCCCACATCTATGTCCCCTCTGCTTACAAGGCCAGTTACTAGCTATCTGATCTTGGGCAATTAACTTTTGTGTCTCAGTATGCTCACCTATAATTAATAGTCTCATCGTGGTGTTCTTGGAAGTATAAATACAATAGCCCATATAAAGCATCTAGCATAAAGTAAGCATTAGTTTGGTTTTCTTCACCTTTCTTGACTTGTTCTTTTTTCAAATTCTTTTACATGCCCATCTCAAGTTTCATGCTCCTACAACAGTCACTTTAAATTTTTATCAATCAGGAGAACCTGGGTGGCTCTGTCAGTTAAGCAACCCAGTCTTGATTTGGAGTCAGGTCATGTCTTACAGGTCAGGAGTTTGAGCCCCATATCAGGCTCTACGCTGACATTGCAGAGACTGCTAGATATTCTTCCTCTCTCTCTGCCTCTCCCGTTTGTACTTTCTTGGTCTCTCTCAAAATAAATAACTTTCTTTTTATAAAATAAAATTTTATCAGTCAGACCTATTCAGGTATTTGATCTCTTCTTAGCCAAACAGACTACTAATTTTCATCACATGGATGAAAACTTTCATGACATGGATGCATACGATATGAAATTCTACTCACTTTGTAACAAAGAGTGTTACGCCAGTATAGCAAAGGCCAGCACCATTTAAAACCAGACTCTAAGGTTGACATTTTTAATGAAATGCTATTTCAGTTCATTCATATAAAAGTTAAATGTGTGTGTGTGTGTGTGTGTGTGTGTGTGTGTAGAAAATATTAGGTTTAAGTTACCATAGGAATACACTACCAATAACAACAAAAACTATTCAAAGCAATTCCCAAAATATTCATGGAAACATAACAATGAAAATCAAAATGCTTTCCTGTTACCTAAAAACTCATTGATCTTCTTCATTCCCTTTCCACACAAATCAAAATATGTCTTTATGAACAAGTAATAAAGTTTTCCAAATAGCATCTCCAGTGAGAGGCTCCAGGACAAGGTCTGTCTCTGTTCAGGATTAGCACTGGGCAAACATTTGCTAAACAGAACCAAAGAGAACTAAATTGGTGCTATGAAGTAAATTGTCACAGAATCAGAACACAAGCTTACATTACACTTGGAATCAAGAGTGCAAACCTACTTCCTATTGTACAACAACTTTACAGGACCAGTGGGAAATGATGCTATTAGACATGTAAGCACTACTAAACCATGAACCCAGAAACTATACTCTGACTAAATGAATTTTTATCCCCAATAAGATAAATTCTACATCTAAATACCCACCTTTTTTGGATAGTCAAATTATTCTTGTGGTAATAGGTTTTAATTTTGTCTCCATTTTCTCATTATATCAAAGAAAATCCTCTTGGAATTTTTTTTATTCTTATTCTCTATAGACTCTTTATAATAAGAAATATTCTATCCCCCAAACACATGGCTTATTTCAACTCAGTTCATTGGACTGACATCCCCTTGGATTTGTGTTATAGGTATGTTTTCAGCAATTACCTCCAAATGGAAGATTGATTCACCTCCTAGGTTGCAATGCACAGCAGATTGTTTGCCTGATCTTCTAGTTGCAGCTAATTGTACAAAATTTTCCTCGAGGTTGATGAATGTCTGAAGGTATTACCACTGAGAAACCATAATGTCACTGGCCTTGTGGTCTGGAAAACACTGATGGCAAAGGTACTTTTTAAAATTGGTTTTTTTTATATATAATTTATTGTCAAGTTAGCTAACATACAGTGTACACAGCGTGCTCTTGGTTTCAGAAAGAGATTCCCATGATTCATCACTTGCATACAACACAATACCCAGTGCTCATCCCAACAAGTGTCCTCCTCAATGCCCTCACCCATTTCCCTGCCCCTCCTTGCCCCCATCCCCCTTATACCCTCAGTTTGTTCTCTGTACTAAAAAAAAAAAAAAAAAAAAAGGGAGATTATTTGGAGTATATGGACCAAGACAGCATTTGGGAAGTCATTAACAATGGCACAAGATGTGAGTGTGACTAGGATGAGATGCTGACACATTAGGAAATATGAGAGACTTCTTCATATGGTGGTTACAATTTTAAGGGACTTTGAAGTTGTTCTGAAGTTGAAAGAGGAGGGAAGAGAACGGAAAGATTAACACGAAAGTGTGGAACAGGATTTAGGTGAATCCACAAGTGAAGCAGATTTAAAAATTTTCACATCTCATCCATGTAGGTAAGAGCTTTAAGGAACTTTTAGAATCTGGATTGTATTTAGAACCTCTATCAATTTCTTAGCCATAGTTTAAAATAATTTTATACTCAGAAGGAATTACAAAAACTAGTACCAAGAATTCCTGTGTACCTTCACCCACCATTCCTCAGGTGCCTCAGTGGTGATATCTTGTGGAAGCATAGCTCATTAACAAAACCAAGAAATTAAAGTTAGTACAATATTTGAATGATAGACCTTATTTGAATTTTTGTATAGTTTTATGAAATTTTAACCATATATACTTTTTAAAAATATTTTTAATGTTTATGTATTTTGAAAGAAAATGAGAATGCAAGCATGCACAAGTTGGAGTGGAGCAGAGAAAGAGAATCCCAAGCAGGCTCCAAGCTGTCAGGGCAAAGCCTGATGTAGGGCTCAATTTCACAAACTGTGAGATCACAATCTAAGCTGAAATCAAGAGTTGGACACTTAATCAATCAACTGAGCCACCCAGGCACCCTGTAATATTTTTAAATAATTTCTATACCCAATGTGAGGCTTAAACTCATAACACCAAGATCAAGAGTCCCACACTTGACTGCCTGAGGCAGCCAGACGTCCCCATTCACATATATGGATTCTGATAGCTACTGTAACCATCGGGGTACAGAACTTTTCCGTCACCATAAAGAAACCCATTCATGCTAACCTTTTATAATCATACCTTCTCCATACTTATAACCACTGGCAACCACTGTGCCAACCATTGATCTATTCTTCATCTGTATAATTCTATCATTTCAAGAATGTTAAAGAAGATGGCTAAGAAGTAGGGAGCTCCGTGCATTTCGACTGCACCCACCTCTCAAACAGAGAGGGCCTGAAGTCATAAGACACTGAGTTGCAGGAGTTTGGGAAGAGAAAGAGACAGAGTACACTAGGAAGGCAACCTCATAAGTGCATGAGTGCCAACTAAGGAAGATAAAAGCGGGCCTGGACGGAGACACGGAGGGAGGGGAGGAAGCCCCCCTTGCAGGCAGCCGTGGTGAGTCGAGGGGAAAAGAAAGAGCGGCTGAAACTGCTCATAGAACTGTCCCTGGAGAAGAGAAAAAACCTCAGCTCAGATGGAAAGTGTTCTTAGTTCAAGCTGGGGTGCTGACTTTGAACTGGGTGCCACAGTTCCCAGACAGCACCAGGAGAAACTGCTCCGCTGCTCTCCCAGTTCCATCCTCAGCTGCGGGAAGGCGGCCAACCCGAGGCTGCACCGCTGCTCCCCTAGCTTGACCCCTGCGATGTGGAGGCTGCCAACTGGAGGCTCCCCTGGCTTGACCCCCAGCAACAGGGAAGCAGCGACCTGTGGGACTGTGTTTCAGGCGATATCAATAAAGAGCGCAGGCTGGGACCTGGAAACGAGATGGGGCTTGGGACATAAAACACAGCCCACCTTGGCTGCACCTGCAGCACAGGGAGACTGGACCCAAAAGAGTGACTTGCAATGCCTGGTTTAAGAAGGGACTGGAGCGCCTCCATTTTTCTCCCCACAACCACCAAGGCAGGCCCTCAGGGAGCAGCCAGAGGGACTGCAGTGGAGGCTAAGACCTCCCTACACCAAACCATCCCCACTAGAGAGCTGTGTTGTTGTTTTTGTTGCTGTTTTACTGGAGCCCAGGGCAAGACCAACCTGCATGCACTGCCGTGATTAATTCTAGGTCAATTCTTTCTATTCAGTTATATTTTTCTTGTCTCATTCATACCCCTCCCCTCTGCTGGACTGGGCACTCTGGTCATAGGTTTGCTTAAACGGTCACATTGAATCCATTCTCTAGATGTATATTCTACACCTCCACCACTACCTTTCTACTGCGCGCACTCTCTAGAGTAATCAGACCGTAGAGTTTCTCTGAATAACATTATCTTCATTTCTTCCTCCTCGCCTCTTCCCATATTCACCTCTTTCTCTCTCTGAATTTTAAGACAGAATTAAGCCTCTGAATTAAGACTCCTACTCTCTCTACCTCGTCATTTCTCTTCCAATTTCCCCTTCACCCCGCCCTGTCATTTCTTTCTTTGTATAGGCTCTTCCATCAGCACTGCATACACCCGGCTCTTTATTTGTAGCTGGGAACTCTGGTTTTATGCTTTTAGACTGTCCTTTGTCTTTCGGGGTTTTTTCTTTTTTCTTTTCTTTTCTTCTTTTTTCTTTTTTTCTTTTTCTTTGTATTATTTGTTTTTCCTTATTCCTCTTTTTTCTTTCTTTTTCTTTTTCCTTTTCAGTGTGCGTATTTGTTGGATTTGTTGGTGTGTTTGTGTGCCTTTGCTCCCTGTGTGTTTGTCAAGCTTTTAAAACTAACAAGAGACAGAAAGCCAGCCAAAATGATGAAATGGAAGAACTCTCCTCTAAAGACATTCCAGGAAGAAATCACAGCTAAAGAACTGCTTTAAAAATTTAAGCAACATAACTGAACAAGAATTTAGAACAATAGTCATAAAATTAATTGCTGGGCTTGAAAAAGGCATGGAAGACACCAGAGAAGCATTTGCTACAAAGACTATGGAGCTTAAAAATAGTTGTGATGAATTAAAAAATGCTATAAATGAGATGCACAATAAAATGGAGCCATCCAATGCATGGATTAAAGAGGCAGAGAGGATAATAGGTGAATTAGAAGACACAATTATAGAAAAAGAGGAAGCCAAGAAAAAGAGAGATAAACTGATCCAGGAACACAAAAGGAGAGTTTGAGAGCTCAGCAGTACAATCAAACAGAACAATATCTGTATCATAGGAATTCCAGAAGAGCAAGAAAGAGGGAAAGTCACTGAAGGAGTCCTTGAACAAATTATAGCAGAGAACTTGCCCAATCTGGGGAAGGAAACAGACATGTAAATCCAAGAGGCACAGAGAACTCCCCTCAGATATAACTTGAATCGATTTTCTGCACGACATATCATAGTGAAACTGGCAAAATATAAAGACAAAGAATTCTGAAAGCAGCTAGGGATAAAAGGGCCCTAACATACAAAGGGAAACCTATCAGAGGGGTGACAGACCTATCTAATGAAACTTGGCAGGCCAGAAAGGAATGGCAGGAAATCTTCAATGTGATGAACAGAAAAAATAGGCAGCCAAGAATCATCTATCCAGCAAGCCTGTCATTCAGAATAGAGAGAGATAAAAGTCTTCCCAAATAAACACAAATTGAAGAATTTGTCACCACCAAACCAGCCCTACAAGAAATCCTAAGGGGGACTCTATGAGGGAAATGTTGCAAGAAATGCAGGGTACCAGAGACACCACCACAAGCATGAATACTACAAAGAACACCATGACTCTAAACCCATATTTTCCATAATAACACTGAATGTAAATGGACTAAATGCTCCAATCAAAAGACATCAGGTAGCAGAACGGATTAAAAAAAAAAAAAAAAAACCCAAAATCGATCTATTTGCTATCTACAAGAAACTCACTTTAGACCTAAGGACACCTTCAGATTGAAAATAAGGGGATGGAGAAATATCTATCATGCTACTGGAAGTCAAAAAAAAAGCTGGATTAGCTATACTTATATCAGATAAGCTGGACTTTAAAGTAAAGAAAGTAATAAAGGATGAAGAAGCGCATTATATAATAATTACAGGGTCTATCCATCAGGAAGAGCTAACAATTATAAATGTCTATGCACCGAATACGGAAGCACCCAAATACATAAAACAATCAATAAAAAACAGAAACAATTCTACTTCTTTGTCTTCCATATACGGTGACACATATAGTCTGATTGGACACAGTCCAAGTTACGAAGTCTGTCAGAGCTGTGCCTATATGTATAGGAGTTGATTAGGTCACATAGCCTTCCTTTGTTCTGAGGAGGCCTCCACCACATTCCTTAGGGAGGAGCTCTACGTCTACCACAATCTGAGTATAAGAAAGGAAAGAATGAGTAAAGAGTTCTGATCTTGAAAAGGAAGCTTAGTCCCATGGTGACAGACTAGGACCTAAGAAGATATGTCTAGGAATCAATTCCTGTGGTCAGCTCAATGAACTTCAGAAACAATGATGTTGGATACTCAGTTTTAACTTGTTTACTCTCCAGTTCTGTGATTTTTCCCTTTTGTCAGTATGCTTGTAGTCAAAGTCTGTTTTACCTGGGTTAGTGGTTTTGTGGTGGGCAAACTATTCATTATTTGGGTGAGGCATTCCAAGGAAAGGAGAACACTTCTTCAAAAGTAGAAGATGGCTGAGAGTACCTGGGATTTTACACATATTTTCACCATTACCTCCTAGTTGTTTAAACTAGAAAGGTGGTGATTTTATGCCAATTAATGTGGGGGAGAGGTATATCTGTTTAGGTGAATTCTTTGGACATGCTTACAGTATGGAGTGGGATTGAGTTACAGATTAAGTGCTAGAGTTACAATAAGTTACAATAAGAAAACTGAATAGTTCAATGGCTTCTAGGTTTTCATTGTATGGTTGCAAAATTTCTGAATTTGTTGTGAATTTCAAAATGCCATTCATATTCACATAAGCACCAGTAAATTCTGATTTTCAACTTCAGTAAATTTTAGGTTATGCTGTACAATAAACATGTTTTCTCTTCACTCACTAATTTAACAAATGTGAGTTTACCTAATATATATATGTGTGTATATATATATGTATATATATAACTAAAAACTAATGTAGCTAAATGAGGTCTCTACTATATTATCAATAAGACATGGTAGGATGAACAAAAGTATGGACCAGCAACTGGAATATATTTGGGTTAAGGATTTCAGCAGTGTCTGATAGTAGAGAATGGGATAAGACGCATCGTCAAGACTCCTGATTAGCTCTTTGTAATATAGTATGGATGTAATATAATTAAATCTTTAGGGGATTATTCTCGAACTTTTCAAAAGCTTTGAATGCCTCTCCCCTGAAGCAATTTAAAGCTATGGCTCAGCAAAGTGCTTAAGTCCCTTAGAGCAAGAAATATTTCAATTGCCTTCCTGAGCCTGGAGAAAAT
Source organism: Crocuta crocuta (assembly GCF_008692635.1). Taxonomy (NCBI): domain Eukaryota; kingdom Metazoa; phylum Chordata; class Mammalia; order Carnivora; family Hyaenidae; genus Crocuta; species Crocuta crocuta. The sequence goes on from NW_027528206.1 coordinate 27,031, forward strand.
TCTTTAGGTAATTTCCTGTGTCTTCATACTAGGGCAGTGTTTCCACCTTGGCTTCAAGGACAAATGAAATCTTCCATAGTCTGAAATATTTATTTTTATCTTACTTTTGAAGGAATACAGCCAACATGCATTCCTTTTGTAATCAATCATATTTAGCTGTAATGTATAGAAGTTTTCAAATAATTTTTTGACTGTTCATAGTAGTAGCATTATTTGTAAAGCTGAAAACTGGAACCATCAAAATTTCCTATAAAAAGTGAATGGATATACTGTGGTACACCCATACAATGGAATACTACTCAGCAATGAAAGGGAACAACATGATACCTGCAAAAAAACTATTGATACATGAAGGGATCTCATGGCCATAAGGCTGAGTAAAAGCCAATTTCAAAACGTTATATACTTTACAATTCCACTTCTATAACATTCCTTTTTTTCTTTATTCTTTGTTAAATAGTTTATTGTCAAGTTGGTTTCCATATAACACCCAGTGCTCATCCCAACAAGTGCCCTCCTCCATGCCCATCACCCCCCTACCCTCTCCCTCACCCCCAACAGCCCTTACTTTGTTTTCAGCATTCAAGAGTTTCTCATGGTTTGCCTCCCTCCCTTTCTCCAACTAGTTTTCCCTGTCTTCTCCCCCGTGGTCCTCTGTTAAGTTCCTCCTAATCCACCTATACGTGTAAACTTATGGTATCTGTCCTTCTCTGCCTGACTTATTTTGCTCAGCATAACACCTTCAAGTTCCATCCATGTTGCTACAAATGGTCAGATTTCATTCTTTCTCATTGCCATGTAGTATTCCATTGTATGGACGAACCACATCTTCTTGATCCATTCATCAGTTGATGGACACCAAGGTTCTTTCCATGTTTTGGCTATTCTTGATACCTATGAACATTGGGGTCCATGTGCCCCTATGCATCAACACTCCTGTATTTCTTGGGTAAATTCTTAGCAGTGCTATTGTTGGGTCCAAGGAGGGTTCTATTGTTAATTTTTTGAGGAACCTCCACACTGTTTTCCAGAGGGGCTGCACCAGTTTACATTCCCACCAACAGTGTAGGAGGGTGCCCATTTTTCCACATCCTCACCAGCATCTAGAGTGTCCTGATTTGTTCATTTTAGCCACTCTGACCGGCGTGAGGTGGTATCTCGGTGTGGTTTTGATTTGTATTTCCTTGAGATTGAGGGATGCTGAGCAACATTTCATGTGTCTCTTAGCCATCTGGATGTCGTCTTTGGAGAAGTATCTGTTCATGTCTTCTGCCCATTTCTTCACTGGATTATTTGTTTTTTGTGTGTGGAGTTTGGTGAGTTCCTTATAGATTTTGGCTACTAGCCCTTTATCTGATATGTCATTTGCAACTATCTTTTCCCATTGCGTTAGTTGCCTATTAGTTTTCTTGATTGTTTCCTTTCCCGTGCAGAAGCTTTTCATCTTGATGAGGTCCCAATAGTTTATTTTTGCTCTTGATTCCCTTGTCTTTGGGGATGTGTCAAGTAAGAAATTGCTGTGGTTGAGGTCAGGGAGGTTGTTTCCTGCTTTCTCTTCTAGGGTTTGGATGGCATCCTGTCTCACAGTCAGGTCCTTTATCCATTTTGAGTTTAGTTTTGTGTATGGTGTGAGAAAATGATCTAGTTTCATTCCTCTGCATGTTGCTGTCCAGTCCTCCCAGCACCATCTGTTAAAGAGGCTGTCTTTTTTCCATTGGATGCTCTTTCTCGCTTTGTCAAAGATTAGTTGGCCATACATTTATGAGTCCAATTCTGAGTTCTCTATTCTATTCCATTGGACTATGTGTCTGTTTTTGTGCCAATACCATACTGTCTTGATGATGACAGCTTTGTAGTAGAGGCTAAAGTCTGGGATGGTGATGCCTCTGTTTTGTTTTTCTTCCTCAATATTACTTTGGCTATTCGGGGTCTTTTGTGGTTCCATACAAAGTTTTGGATAGTTTGTTCTAGTTTTGAGAAGTATGCTGGTGCAATTTTGATTGGGATTGCATTGAATGTGTAGATTGCTTTGGGTAGTAATGACATTTTAACAATATTTATTCTTACGATCCATGAGCATGGAATGTTTTTCCATTTCTTTGTGTCTTCTTCAATTTCCCTCATAAGTTCTCTATAGTTTTCATCTTACAGATATCCTATAACTTTGCTTAGGTTTAACCCTAGGTATTTTATGGGTTTTCTTGTGCAGTTGTGAATGGGATCAGTTTCTTGATTTCTCTCTCTGTTTTTTCTTTATCGGTGTATAAAAATGTAACCGATTTCTGTATGTTGATTTTGTACCTCACAGCTTTGCTAAATTCATGGACCAGTTCTAGTAGGCTTCTGGTAGAGTCTGTCGGGTTTTCTATGTAGAGTATCATGTCGTCTGCAAAATGTGAAAGTTTGACTTCTTCTTTGCCAATTCTGATGCCTCTGATTTCCTTTTGTTGTCTGATTGCTGATGCTCGGCTTTCCAGCACTGCATTAAACAACAGTGGTAAGCGTGGACATCCCTGTCATGTTCCTGATCTCCCGACTTTCTCGAGGGTCTTAATTAAGAAGGGATGCTGTATTTTGTCAAATGCTTTTTCTGCATCTGTCGACAGGATCATATGGTTTTTATCTTTTCTTTTGTTAATGTGATGTATCACATTAATTGATTTGCAATTATTGAACCAGCCCTGTATCCCAGGAATGAATCCCACTTGATCATGATGGATAATTCTTTTTATGTGCTGTTGGATTCGATTTGCAAGTATCTTGTTGAGTAGAAGTGGACATTGCATAAAAGGCTACACCCCACTGTGCTCTGGGCTCAGTATTTCATTTCTAATCCACTGAGCCCGAGCTGGTACAATGAATAAAGTTGCTTCCTGGACAAAGAAAGCCTCAGTGTCCCATCTCTCTATGGGAGAATCCTGCTCTATTTCTTGGGGGCTCACCTCTGGGACTCGGAGATGATGCATTCCCACCTCCTTTGTCACCAGGGTGCAAACCTCTGAGCAAAGGGAGAAGTGACCTTACCTGGTGCCTGTGCACTGCTTGATCCATAGGCGACTAGTTCCTCCCAGTGCAATGGGGCAAGGGTCTGGAAGCACAATGGAACCTGGTGAGGCCCAGGAACAGCTCAGTGAGAACTGCCCAACAGACAGGTAAGAACCCAGATTGGTAGACCTGCCCCTAAGCGGCAGAAGGGGAGCCTGATGACTTCCCAGAGTTGCCCTGAATAGTTCCATAAGGAATAAAGAATGAAACCGTAACTCTAAGGAGCTGGGCATTGGGTGGTGGGTTGCAGTCACTGTGTGACTATTGTGAACGAGATGGATAGTGGAAAGGTTCCAACCTGACCGAGGGGCCAAAGCGAGGTCTGAATCTTGATCAGTGTCTCCATGACCACCTCATACAGCTTAACATGGCATCAGGAGTCTGATCCGGGTCAGAGCTTGATACTGAACCCAACAATGCTAAGAGGAGCCTGAAATCTCTCCCGGAGGATGGAGAGTCCTGGCCTCCTGAGGGAGGTATTCAGTACAGTACTATCTTACAGTTTGATCTATATTGTAAAATTAAAGCTCCTTATATAAGAGTTGTAAGTTAGGTGTCAACCTCCTGCCCCGCTCAAGGGGCCAAGAAAGGCAAGTACTTGCAGACTTGCCCCCTGATGCCTCTTCTCAGAAACAGCCACCTGTTAGACCCTCATGCCCTCTTTATCCAGGATTGTCAAGGATGAAAAAACCTTCCCCTGGGAAGAAGGCACATTCAATGTATCTATTGACTGAAATGCCTCGTGGTGAATTTGGCTCCAAGAAGGTTCCATTTTCCTTGCAAGATTCTAAGCGAATAAAAAGGACTTGGGCAAATTTTCAGACAACCCTAATCAATATATAGAAGTATCCCAAAACCTAACCCAGGTTGCTGGAAGAAAAAACAGAAACAAACAAGCAAACAAAAAACCCTAAAAATTAAGGATATTTAAATCTGTTGAAAAACATGCTTTAAGGGTACCTGGATGACTCAGTCGATTGAGAGTCTGACTCAGGTCATGATCTCATGAGTTCAAGCCCCACATCAGTCTCTGTGCTGACAGTTCAGAGCCTGGATCCTGCTTTGTATTGTGTCTCCCTGTCTCTCTCTGCCTCATCCCCCACTTGCTCAGTGTCTCTCTCTCTCTCTCTCTGTCAAATATAAATAAAACATTAAAATTTTTAAAAACATGCTTTATACATAATGGATCCATAAGTTTGCCATCTAAAAAACTTCTGATATATCAGATAAGTTCAGAATTGGTTGCTACTTAGTTTTCACTAGAGACTAAGGTTTCTAAGAGTTAAAATTCTGCTAAAGGTAATTAAGACGGATAAAAAGAAGGATAGGAGCTCTGTATGCAGAAAAGTAGGAGATATGTAAAAAAAGATATAAGGAATGGGAATACCTTTTTGTTGAATGTAAAAGAAAGTAATTTTGTCCTACATGAGACTGGTTGTTTGAGGAAAAAGGGGGTTAGGTTCAAAATCTGAAAGTAAAGGGAAGTTATAGAAGGTTTGTGAAGGGAAATCATTGGAAAGAAATTTTATCTGTGGTCAGAAAAGACTAAGGTTAAAACAAATGGCTTTTAAAAGTATACTGGTATCGGGGGGAGGGGCAAGATGGCGGAGAAGTAAGGAGCTCCGTACTTGCACTCACACCCATACATCACACGGAAAAGATCTGAAGCCGTTGGAAACCTTACAAAACCTGAGAGACTGGGAGAAAAAGGACGCAGAATCCACTGAGAAAGCCTTCTAACGTGAGTGCGAACTGGGGAAGATAAAATCGGGCCGGGATCTGAGACTCCAGGGTCGGAGGCGATCCCCCTCTACCCTCTACGGGGAGTGAGATGGGAAAAAGAAAGAGTCTGAAACAGAAAAACCTCCGCTAGGGGGAAAAGCCTCCGCTTGGGGCAGAGAACGACCGTACTTGCCAAATACCTGCACGCCAGGTCCCCTCGTGCCAACTTGTCCCGGGGGTGCTGAGCACACAGACTGCTTCTTTGTGCTTGCTCCAGGCTGGCTGCACTTCTAAAGAAGTGGCGCACCTGCCGCCATTGTCCTCCTGGCTGGCTTGGGCCCCTGGAGGAGCCATGCACAGACACCAGGCGTCCGCGCTCTTGGCGGGCTGGAACTCTAGAGGGAAGGCAAAGAGCTAAAAACTGGGAGATTTGCCTGTGAGTTCGTGTTTCGGGTGACGAGACATAGAGGGACCTGGTTTTCCTCACTCCAGCAGGCTCGCCGCACCCGGCAGGCAAGCCACCGCCCATGCTCACCAGCCCGGCCCAGAGAAGGAAGCAGCAATTCTGACGTCCCCCCCAAAGCTGGGCAGGGGGCCTGGAATTGTCCCGAGGGGGTTGCCTGGGAAGTTGTGTCTAAGGCAATTTTGGCGGGGCGCGCGGGCTGGGTTTTGGAGACTGGGATTGTCCTGGGTTGAAGAGTGCAACCAACCTTGACTGCGCCCCCAGTACAGAGTGTTTACACGCCCAAAAAAGCGAGGTGCAGCACTTGGTTCAAGAAGGGACTGGAGCACCGTCACTCTCCTCCCCACAACCGCCATGGCAGAGCTCCCGCCTGAGGCAGTGGATCACGCCACGCCCATCCCTGCTTGAGAGGTGCCCTCCTCCCTTTTTTTTTTTCCTTCTTCTTTCTCTTTTCTCTCTTTTTTCCCCAGAACACTCACCTGATTAACTCTGGTCACCCGCTTGCTTAAACAATCACAACGAGTCCATTCTGTAGATGTAAATTCTACACCTACCGACATTTTCATCTCTTTCTCTCAGGAGTAATTAGACTATATAGTCTCTCTGGATAATACCAGCATCCTTCTCTCACCTATCTAACCATATTCTACCCTTTAGCTCTTTGAAAAAAGCTTCTTATCCCTTCTGCCTGTGCATTCTATTTCCAATTTTGCCTCATCCCCACCCTGTCTTCTCTCTCTTTCTCTATGCTCTTCAACCAGCACTGCATACACATGGCTATTTAACTGGAGCTGAGAAATCCGGTCAAATGCTTTAAACCGTTCTTTGTCCATCAGTTTTCTTCTTCTTTCCATTTCTTTTCTCCTTTTTGACCCTTTTATGTATTTCATACTCTCTATTATTCGCTCTCCCTCCTCCGTCTTCTCTCTTAACTTTTTCGTTTTCCCTCTCGCTTTGCATGTTAGTTTTATTAGCCTGTGCATTTGTGTGCTCCTGCTCCCTGTGTGTTTGTCTGTCTGTTTTCTTTTCCAGGGCTACCTCAAGAAACAAGCTAGAGTACACAAGGTGGAGAGTCCCAAATATCACTACGAATAGGAAAATAAAATAACCAAGGTCCCAACAAGAGAGACCAAGAGATACCACTCAAAAAACACTCTCTGAAAGGACAGGCCCTGGACAGTCAAAGCAGCGCTTTGACTTCTTCTTGGATACAGCAGCGCTTATAGGTGCAGAGAGCATAACAGGTCTTTAAAACCAACAAGAGCTGGAAAGCTAACTNGGCACATTCTCCAAGATAGATCACATACTGGGACATAAAGCAGCCCTCAATAAATATAAAAGAATTGTGATCATACCATGCACACTGTCAGATCATAATGATTTGAAATTGAAATCAATTACAGGAAGAAGTCTGGAAAACCTCCAAAAACATGGAGGTTAAAAAACATTGTACTAAAGAATGAATGGGCCAATCAGGCCATTAGAAATGAAATTAAAAAATATATGAAAACAAATGAAAATGAAAACACAACAANAGAGACAGAGCACCCAAATGGACAAAATTACGAATGAAAATAGACTTATTACAACCAACCCCTCAGAAATACAAGC
>NW_027528207.1:0-777 GCF_008692635.1 Crocuta crocuta
CGCATCCCATAGAATTTGGATTGTTGTATTTTCATTTTCATTTGTCCATATATTATTAAATTTCTTCTCTAATTGCCTTATTGGCCCATTCGTTCTTTAGTAGGGTGTTCTTTAACCTCCATGTTTTTGGAGGTTTTCCAGACTTCTTCCTGTGATTGATTTCAGGTTTCATAGCATTGTGATCTGAANTGTGCATGGTATGACCTCATTTCTTTTATACTTATTGAGGGCTGCTTTATGTCCCAGTATGTGATCTGTCTTAGAGAATGTGCCATGCACACTTGCGAAGAAAGTGAATTCCATGGCCTCAGGATGTAGAGTTCTAAATATATCTGTCAAGTCCATCTGGTCCGATGTGTCATTCAAGTGCATTGTTTCTTTAGTGATTTTCTGTCTAGTTGATCTATCCATTGCTGTAAGTGGAGTATTAAAGTCCCCTGATATTAGCACATTCTTATTCATAAGATTGTTTCTGTTTGTGATTGTTTATGTATTTAGGTGCTTCTGTGTTCGGTACATAGACATTTATAATTGTTAGCTCTTCCTGATGGATAGACCCTGTAATTATTACTCTAATACCCTTCTTCATCCCTTGTTACAGTCTTTACTTTTAATTCCAGTTTGTCTGATATAAGTATAGCTACTCCAGCTTTCTTTTGACTTTCAGTAGCATGGTATATATTTCTCCATCCCCTTACTTTCACTCTGAAGGTGTCCTCAGGTCTAAGATGTGTTTCTTGTAGACAGCAAATAGATGGGTTTTGTTTTTTTATCCAT
>NW_027528208.1:0-6123 GCF_008692635.1 Crocuta crocuta
AGATTCAGGCACCCCTCAGAGTACAGATCTTTTACTTCTTTAGTTTGGTTTATTCTTAGGGATCTCACTGTCTTGGTGCAATTGCAAATGGGATCAATTCCTTGACTTCTTTTTCTGCTGCCTCATTATTGGTGTATAGAAATATAGCAGATTTCTGCACAATGATTTTATATCCTGTAGCTGATACATTCATGTATTGTAATACTAATTGTTTAATTTCTTCCCTTAATGGCCTAACTAAACCCACCGAAACTATATTATGATCTCTCTTCACCCTGTCCCATAGGCCTTAAGACAACTCTGGGTGCCCAGATTGGCCTTAAACTTTTCTAGAGCAGTCCCGGACCACCAATTTCACATTCCTATTGTATTTCTTAAGATAAACATCTTAAAAACGGTAGTTTTAATTTTGACCTCTTATGGTCTCTTCCAGCTATCCCCCCCTTAAATTTTGAAGCATCTGTGGTTAAGGCCTGAGACCACCAACTAGCTGTTTAATGGTAAAAAGATGAGTGTGAGTAAAATGCTGTGAATGAGGGGTGTTGGGGGGAGATGAGTGTGCTCAGTGCTGAGGGGGAGAGACACGGAGGGAGGCAGAGAGGGACTTCCACATCAGACAGAAGAAACACGTTGGCAGTGGGGAGACCTGGTGGAGGCTCCCCTGCAGGAGTCTGAGCCCCAGCCTGGGCACCCTAGTGGTAAGAAGAGGGTGGAAAGAGAGATCATAGAAGTCCTGTGGGAAGAATGGGGAGGAAGGGAGTCTGACCTGTCTCCCTCCTCTGAAAGAAAGAAGACAGAGAGGATATAGAAGTCATGTGATAGGAATGAATGGGAAATAAGTGGAGGATGGTTGTAAGGGATGACAGGGTCCTGGAGAAGAGGGGATGGAAGGAATATTGTGAAGGAGGCACACAGAAGTCCTATAAGAGAAGGTGGTGGCGGTGCCTGGGTGGCTCAGTCGGTTAAGCATCCAACTTCGGCTCAGGTCATGATCTCACAGTTAGGACGTTCAAGCCCCCTGTCGGGCTCTCTGCTGACAGCCCAGAGCCTGGAGTCTGCCTTGGATTCTGTGTCTCCCTCTCTCTCTGCACCTCTCCTGCTCGTGCTCTGTCTCTCTCCAAAATAAATAAACATTGGGGCACCTGGGACTCAGTCAGTTAAGCGTCTGACTTTGGCTCAGGTCATGATCTCACAGTTGGTGGGTTCGAGCCCCGCGTCGGGCTCTGTGCTGACAGCTCAGAGCCTGGAGCCTGCTTCAGATTCTGTGTCTCCCTCTCTCTCTGACCCTCCCCTGCTCACACTGCCTCTCTCTCTCTCTCTCAGAAATAAAACATTAAACAAATTTTTTAATAAATAAATAAACAGTTAAAAATTTTAAAAGAGAGAAGGCAGTGGAGGAGGAGGGGAAGGACTAATAATTAAATAAATAAAAGAAAATCTCATTTACTTTCATCTCTTCCACATTATTTGAAATCACTTTGTTCTTAAAAAAAAAAAAGAAATCACTTTGTTCTTTAACTTCTTGAGGACGCTTAGCTAANCAGCATCCCGCAAGGTTTTTCTATATAGTTTTTCACTCAAATGAAGCATTTATTTGGGAAAGCGTACATATTTTAAGGGTACAGCTCAATGAATTTTTAGAAAGTGAGTACAAATTTGTAACCANGGAGTGCCTGTTTCGCGCCTCCCCTGCCCCGTGGTGTGTATTTATGCTGCTTTGGAAATGTGAAGAGGCCTTTTCAGTTGTCACAACACTGGGCAGGACTGAAGTCATTTGTCAGGTGGCATCAGAGAGACAAAACATCCTGCAGGGTGTGGTAGACTTCTGCCTGACACAGCACTGTCCCACCCAAAATGCAAGCATCTTTCCCAGTGACAAACATGGGAGCAGAAAAGCTCATTCTTGGGGCGCCTGGGTGGCTTAGTTAGGCATCTGACTTCGGCTCCGGTCATGATTTCGCGGTTCATGAATACGAGCCCGGCATCGGGCTGTCTGCTGTCATCACATAGCCTGCTTCAGATCCTCTGTCTCCCCGTCTCTGCCCCTACCCTGCTTGTTCTCTCTCTCTCTCTCAAAAATGAATCTTTTTTAAAAACCTCCTCCTTGACCCCAGTCTGTGGCTTATTACCCCCTCCACGCCAGACTTCTCATTCCCAGGTGTTTCCGGTTACCTACCACGTGTATCCAGCACCTGTGCCCTGTCTCTCCTGATGGGTCCACCTGGAAAATGCTTTTTTCCAGTCAGCCTGAGGCACACGATGCAACTTTCAAAACAGCTCTTCCACAGCTTGTTACATGTCCACGCTTCCTGGCTATAAGCCCTTCGAGGACAGGAAATGTGTATTCTGCATTTCTGTGCCTCCAAATAAGTTTTGTTATATGAACACTCAGAGGTGTAGTGTTCGTTACACTATTGTTTTGGAGGCAGGGGGAAGCTTTAATATGGTGGTAACTTGCCATGAGCATCTGTTGTGCTGTTAGTATTGCAAGTATAGCACTCATACATACAAGAGCAGAAATAATAAGTGCATAGCATGATGAATTTCACAAGTGAGAGCATCCATGTAACCATTATTCGTTTCAAGGAACGTACATTACCTGTGCAAAGCCCACCAGCCAAAGACCACCAGGGACACACCCATGGTTGGGCAAGTGGAATTTATTACTCAGTGCAGTGAAGGAGAATGCACAGTGTGGTGTCTCACTAAGGGGTGTTATAAAAGACAGGATTTAGGGGAGAATTGAAGAAGCCAGAAGTGGATCTAGATTGGGTGCTGTTAGGAAGCAGGGATGTCTGAAATCTATATGATGGAAGGAATGAAGAGAGACTAAAAGTAACTGGTAAAAAGCAGAAGTCACTCATCTTGGCTGAGAAGGGGGGGGTGTTTGAACATTTTCGTGGTTTGGACAATGTTCATGTTTTTATTTGTAGTCAGACATGATTACAGATGTTGTCTTGATCCATCACGGTCATAGAGTGACTTTGTTTTTCTTCTATGAAATTGTTCCTGTTCAAGAGATGAACACCATGGCCAGGCTGTGTCAGGCCAGCTCCCTGGGCACTGCCCCTTTCACACCAGCATCCCAGAATTCCTCTCCTAGCTACTCCCAGAACAGCCCCCGCAAAGTCATTATCGTGATTTCTCTCAAGCTAGATTAGTTGTGTCTGTGTTTGAACTTTATCTAAATGGCATCACATGGTATGTGCTCTTTTAGGTCAGCCTTCCAGCGATCATTATCTTAGGAAATTCACCTACATTATTGCATCTACTTGTAGTTCATTTTCATTACTTTCTTGTATTCCATTCTATAGATGTGCCAGAGATCCTTTATCCATTCTACTGCAGATTGACCTTTTTTCTTACTTGCAGTATAATTGACATAACATTATATTAGTTGCAGGTGTATAACATAATGATGTGATCTTTGCATACATAGCTACAAAAAATTCTTTTTCTTGTGATGACAACTTTTAAGATCCACTCTTTTAGCAACTTCCAAATATGAATTCTTTATGTATTTTGGATATTAGCCCCTTATCAAATGTATGATGTGCAAATATTTTCTCCCATTCAGTAGGTTGCCTCTTCATTTTGTTGATAGTTTCCTTTGCTGTGCAGAAGCTTTTTAGTGTGAGGTAGTTCCACTTGTTTATTTTTGCTTTTATTTTGGTATCTTTTCTTTTGGTATCAGGCATGGAGGTGGCCACACTGAGTTCTGTTTGCTTGTGGGATGTACATACCTGTGAGACATGCTGACCTCCAGTCAATTTGGTATGAAAATGGGTACAGTTTCAAAGTTAACTGGATTCTTCCACCCTCATTTATTCAAAAAAGTTTTTTTGTTGTGGCAGAGATTTTTAAAGCAGGAAAACCCCAATAGGTGAAGGCACATTTCAGAAGACAGAGCTGAGCTGCCTCTCCACACTAGGGAATTGTCCTTCCTAAGTTAAACCCAAAGGTCCTGGGGTGTGAGGAGCCAAATTCCATCACAGATGGACTCCAAACAGAAATCAACTACTCTTTACAAACGGAAATCGCAAATTTTATTCTGTTTTTTTCTAGAGAGCAATGGTTACTTGGGTCAAATGTATGGAGAAGTTATTTTACTAAAAACAAAATTTAGTGTTTATTTTTGAAGGAGAGACAGAACATGCGTGGGGGAGGGGCAGAGAGAGAAGGAAACAGAATCTGAAGCAGACTCCAACTCACGAGCTGTGAGATCATGACCTGAGCTGAAGTTGGACGCCCAACTGACTGAGCCACTCAGGTGCCCCTTATTTAAAATTTTTATACCCCTAATCATGTTTCTAGTGTAATATAGGCTTGAAAGAAACAGAAACCAAGGACATATTACCAGTACCAGATACACCCTTCACAGCTAACATTAGCCATGGGTGGGGGCCGGTACAGTAGCCCTGAAAGAGGCCCAACAATGTCTATGCCACTCATACAAAAAAGCAAAAAGAAAAAGAGCAAGATTTTTTTAGCTACACATCAGAGCTGTTCAAAGTACACAAGTAGTAACTTTTCATCTGTTCAGCACTGACTTTGTCTCACACTGTGTATGGACAGTGAGCTAGCTCCACATTTCCTTTCACTGGGTCAGAGTCTTACATTGCCTCTCTCCCTCACCTACCCCTGGCATCTTAATGTGGGACAGCCCACAGCGACAGCATTCCTGCTCTGTTCTGCTCTTCTTCACCTAGGCCAGTCTGGTTCTCAGCTAGAAAATGGAAATTTCTGTACGAGGCTACTACACCAAGGAAGAGTCACTGAAGCTTTCACCTAAAAGAGACTGCCATTCTCTATGCCAGTGTAGTTGACACGGCCAGAGGGGCCCAGAAGAGCCTCTGCTCACAATTAAGTCTTTGCTGTGTTGGGCAGAGTGGCTGGAGCAAAGGTTATTGGTCCATCGGGTGTAGGACAGTGGTTAAAGTCAAGGAGGCAGATCACCTGGGGGTAGATCCCAGTTCCTTCATCATCCAGCTGAGTGGCTCTTACCCAGAACCCGTGGCCCTCCCCGGGGTCCCCTGTAAGTCAGGCCTGCTGCCAATCTCATAGAGGAGCTGTGAAGATCAAATGATAGCAAGTATGTAACTTCCATGGCACTGTGTCTTCCCCTAGTGATTATTAGGCATTGGCTGTTGTTCTAAGTCCTTTAAGAAGAACAGACAAGCTTTGGCCAGTGTTCCAAGAAAAATGGATCTTTGGGTTTCACAGGGGAGACCAGGTAGAAAAAAAATATATATCATTTAAAGCAGAATATGATCAATGTGTGACCTATATAAACATGAACCTAGTGTAATGGAATTCATATTATTTTGAGCTGATTCTTAAAGAATGGGAAGATTTAGTAGACTGACTCTGGAGACGTGAAATTCTAGGAAGGAGGCTTCATGTGGACAAGAGTAAGGAGATATGAAAGTGTGGGATGTGCTTGCAGCATGAAGCCCTATCTAAGATGATTCATGAGACTTAAAGACAGGAAACCCAGGGTGGGGCCCCTTCACAGGGGTGGGAATCTTATTTGGAATATACAGGAGACTCACTAAAGGGAGAATGTGCATATAACTGTCCTAACTTGTTAGGAATCACAGAAATCCTAAGATGAGGTATGGAATTCTGTGGCCACAGAAACTAGGTGAAGTAATGAGAAATTGTTCAGGCCCAGGCAGGAAATTTCTTTCCTCTTCTACACATTCAGAAACCCAAATCTTGGGGTGCCTGGGTGGCTCAGTCAGTTGAGTGTCTGACTTCAGCTCAGGTCATGATCTAACAGTTGGTTCGAGCCCCGTGTCAGGCTCTATGCTGACAGCTCAGAGCCTGGAGCCTGCTTTGGATTCTGTGTCTCCCTCTCTCTGCCCCTTCCCCGGTCGTGCTCTGTCTCTCTAAAAATAAATAAATGTAGGGGCGCCTGGGTGGCTTAGTCGGTTAANGTGACTCAGTTGGTTAATTGTCTGACTTTAGCTCAGGTCGTGATCTTGTAGTTCGTGACTTCGAGCCCCGCATTGGGCTCTCTGGTGTCAGTGTGGAGTCTGCTTTGTGATCCTCTGTCTCTGTCTCTCTCTGTCTCTCCCCCCCACAACCCTGCTCACACTTGCACATACTCTCTCTCTCAAA
>NW_027528208.1:6202-6390 GCF_008692635.1 Crocuta crocuta
TGCACATTCTCTCTCTCTCAAAAATAAAAAATAACTATTAAAAAAATCTATCTGGAGGACACCCCCATAAATGGCGGTTCTCCTGCAATGAGGAACCAAGAAAATGAATATTGGGCTCTGGCTGGGAGGGTTGTGTGGCCCAAGGCTGTTAGGACTGAGATGGGGGAATTAGGAATTAGGGTGGAAGT
>NW_027528208.1:6403-39856 GCF_008692635.1 Crocuta crocuta
CTAGGGTGGAAGTGGAACTGCTATAATGAAGAGACCTCAAAGTACTTTGGCCCAAACAGACAGAGGTTCATTTTCCCTTCTATAAGAGTCCAGGGTGATTGGTGGCCCTCTGTGGGTAGAGGGTAACAGGGCACACTGCAGCCCCCAAAGCACGGCCCCCATCTGTTGCATGGTGAGACTTAATGGGTCCCAGGCCACCAGGGGGGATAGCAGAGGTCCCATTGGCAGGGTAGTGGCTGGAACTGGCTCCTGATACACTGGGGAACTGTGTCACACAAGGTCTCTTGCAGTGCAGTGTCTCAATCCCCCAGGGTCAGAGGCTGAACTCTAGTCCCTAATAGAGGATCCAGCACTTTGCTGAGAAATGACTCCAAGAGCCAATGCACAACAGCTTTTCAAAAGTACTATGCATCTGACACCTGGGAGCCCCTCGGGGTGGGGTCTGGAGGAAGTGGGGGACTCACTGCAGTTAAGAAGGTGCAGAGAGGGTCCAGGAAGTAGGGATCTCAGCCACAATCTAAAGAAGTGAATTCCATTGCAGGTGGACAGAAATGGTGGTGGGGCACACAGGAAGGGCTGAAGAGGGGAAGCTGGGGGTCACTCTTCCAAGAGGGTATGGGCAGAGGTTTCCCAGATGGTGGGAGCAGTGCTGGATGACCCCTTGGGGAATGGGCCCCAAGAAGCCCGCTAAGTGAAGGGAACAGAAGAGGGTGCTCCTCCACCCTTAGCAACATAGAGAAGCTTGGCATTGACATACAGGCCAGGGAGAAGCCTGCTGTTGGGGGCCATCTGGGCTCTTCCAGAGGAATCCTGAGCATGTCCCATCCTCCCAGCTGGTTCTGCCAGGCTGCCAGTGTGTTGAAGACTTTGGGCTCTGCCTCCCTGTGGAAAGGAGACAGAGTGTTATTGGTGGGGTCTAGGTAGGGTCAGGGTGATGGCCTTTTTGTTTGGGTGAGATGGAGGGAGGAGTTGGTAAGAGGAAGTATCAAGTCATTGTAATGCTCTGACTGAGCGTTAGGGACTCGTGTTCTGTCTCACAGAAACCAAAGAGAGAGAGGTCTCAGTATGCCTTTAGGGAACAGGGACATGCTTGGTAGTGCCCTGGATGAATTTCAATGCAGTAGCCCTTCTACCAGGCTGGGGTAGTTACTGAGGATGACCCAGGTGACCCATTCAGCTGCAACAGCTTCGTCTTTAGATGACACAGGACTGCAGAGACAGTGAAGTAAGATAGGGTCTGTCACTCAAAGTGTCGGAAGAAGGGACCAATATTGTGCCCAAGTAAAGAGATCATCTTTATTAAAGAGAGCCTTGCCAGATTGAAAAGATTCCACAAATATAGTTCTAAAATGCCACTCAGGGTGCCTAAGTGGCTCAGTTGGTTAAGTGTCCAACTTTGGCTCAGGTCATGATCTCCTGTTCCATGAGTTCAAGTTCTGTGCTGTCACAGAGAGCCTGCTTCAGATCCTCTGTCTCCCTCTCTCTGTCCCAGCCCCACTTGTTTGTGTGCTCTCGCTCTTTCTCTCTCAAAAATAAATATTAAAAAAAATAAAATACTGCTCTAATTCCTAATGATCCCACACTCCAAAAGAACTAACAAGACCAGTTAAGTTTTAATCTTTTATTCAGAAATAAGTTCAAACTTAGAGATAATTTCCATAAACAATACAGAGGATTCCTACATGCCATTCAACCAGATTCAACAATTTAGTATTTTACCACATTTGCTTTAAGATTGTCCCTCTCTCCTTCTCTCTCTCTATATATACACATTTATATACATATGTACACATTTTTTCCCAAACCATTTAAGAGTAAGTTGCAAACATGATGCCTTCTTGCCCCTAAATGTCTCAGTGTGCATTTCCTAAGGACAAGTATGTTCTTTATATAAACCACTGTCTTAGCAAAGGCTGCCATAACTGAATACCACAGAATTGGTGGCTTAAGCAACAGAAATTTATTTTCTCACAGTTCTGGAGCCTAGAAGTATAAGATCAAGGTTCTAGCTGATTCAGTTTCTGATGAGGGCTCTCTTACTGACTTGTAGATAACCACCTTCTCATTGTGTCCTTACGTGGCCTTTCCTTGGGGCATGGGCATGGGGGGAGAGGGTGTCTTATCCTATAAGGACACTAATCCTACTGGTCGGGGCCCCACCCTTGTGACCTCATTTAACCTGAATTACTTCTTCAGAGACATCATCACCAAATACATCCACACTGGGTTTTAGGGTTTCAACATATGAATTTGAAGAGGGACACAAATCTTTAGTTCATAACAGCCACCAACATAGTACAGTAGTTCTTAAAATCAGGAAATTTAACATTGATTCAACTGTGTTATATCATCCATTGGTCACATATGTTTTTACCAGTTCTGGTCCAGGATCTAATTTAGGACCACACATTGGATTAGCGACCATGTTTCTTTGGTTTCCTTTAATTTGGAACAGTTCCTTAAATCTTTCCTTGATGTTATGGGCTGAACCGTTTCTGCCCACCCTCTGCCCCCTGGCCCCCCACCAAATTTATATGTTGGAGTCCTAATCCCCAGTACTTCAGAATGTGACTGGGTATTTGCAGATGATGCCTTTAAAGAGGTAATTAAGATTAGGAGCACCTGGGTGGCTCAATTGGTTAAGGGGCCGACTTTGGCTCAGGCCATGATCTCAAGTAGTCTGAGTTTGAGCCCCATATCAGGCTCTGTACTGACAGCTCAGAGCCTGGAGTCTGCTTTGGATTCTGTGTCTCCCTCTCTCTCTGCCCCTCACCCACTCACAGTCTGTCTCTCTCTCCTTCCAAAGCAAATAAACATTTTAAAAAATTTTAAAGAGGTAATTAAACTTAAATAAATTCATATGGGTGGGCCCTAATCCAATATGACTGGTGGTGTCCTTATAAGAAGAGGAAATTAGGACACAGACAAACACAGAGGAGAGACCATGTGAAGACACAGGGAGAAGGCAGCCATCTCACAAGCCAAGGAGAGAGGCCTAAGGAGAAACCAAACCTAGTGACATCTTCATCTTAGACATCTGGCCTCTGGAACTGTGAGGAAATAAATTTCTGTTGAAGCCACCCACCCTGTGGTACATGGTTACAGCAGTCCAAGCAATCTAATACATTTGATTTGCATGACCTCAACACTTTTGAAGGTTATGTGCTTTTAGAATGGCCCTATGTCTAGATCGGTCTGATGTTTTCTCATGATTGGATTCAGATCATGCATCTCTGGTAGGATTGCCCACAGAAGTGATACTGTGTGTCCTTCTCAGTGCTTTATATCTGGAGGCATCATTTCTTCTCTGATTTCTGTTTCTCCCCAAGGTATAACACAGACTCATTTTAGGGTAGGAGCCCTACATAACTCTCCACAGAGCAATATAACTAGGAAAGCAATGAGAAATTCCCACCTGTGTTTTCCACATTGCCCAGTGTTGATCACCAGAGTGGACAGAAATGTGTGGTTATAAGCCATGCCATCTGAGGATGTGCCTGTGGATATCCCTCCAGCTGGAGGAAGCTGGACTTTTCTCAGGAGCCTGATGCTGGACAGCTACAGCCACCTAGTCTCTGTGGGTGAGAACGGTTTCCCTGTGCACTTGGGTATTTCAGGTTGGTATTTTCCATTCAGAGCTTTTACTTCTCAAGTTCTGAAAGCTGGGAGATTGCTCCAGTGCTTAAAACATTTGACATGTGAAATAGGGATATTTAACTCACAGGGCTTTTGGAAGCCTGTTGGTAGAAGGAAGCCTTTTTGGAAGCTTATTGGTAGAAAGTCCCTAGCACAGGCTCATGGAACATAGTAAAGACTATGAGTGTTGGCTATTGTTAGCAGTATTATTTCTGTTACGACATGCCTATCCCCATCCCCCCCAATCAGAATGCCCCATTCTCTTCCTAGAAACACCCCCACCAAACTCCTCAGGATGCTTACAGCCCAGTTCTGAATACTCTGCTCATTACCATATTACAGTAATAATAATCCTTGGTATATATCATCCTCACAGCCATTCTACATGGTGTGTATAATCACCCTTCCCTTCTCAAAAATTAGAAAATTGAGTCACAGAGAGGCCCGCGGCTAAGGTGTTCAAGTGTCCACATATCACAAGCTTCTGAGGTAGGATTCATATGGGTGACTGTCTCTCTAAAGCCAGACATAATAGCTAGCCCATTGTTGCAACATGCACTCACTTGCTCGCTCTCTCTCTCTCTCCCCCCGACACAATCCCCCACATAGAACTTTCAGCTCCAATGTTCTGAGTGGAGGGTAAGAGCAGAAGTGAACAGGTCCTTAAATACTTACCCCTGACTCAGACAGCTCTGCCCTAAGCACGCAATAATAAAACTGTTGTAAGATAAATGTTGTAAGTGGGTCAGGGAAGATGGCGTGAGGTGCAGCTTCTGCCCTTCCCAACCCTAGGAATGGGCTTGCCACTGAGATCCTCCTAGCCTGGGCCTTAAGAATGATGCAGAAGCAAGAGAGCTAGGCAACCAGGTAGCCAGGGGAGGGTGGGTAGGCCTGAACTGAAACAGCCTTCTCAGTAGAGAGATGGAAGAGTGGCGCTGTATGGAATTAGATGAGATCACATAGGACTTCAGAACATGGCAGCAAGGATGGGAGTTTAAGGAGGCTGATGATGAATTGTGAGGACTGCATGCAGGGCCTACTGGGAATATACCTTACAGGGAAGCAGGCTATAGTGACATGTAGGGTGAGGATGTAGAGGCTGGACATAGAAGTGGGGTGGAGGGTGGGAGTAAAGTGTTTAGTTTTTTCAGGGTGAGGCCATGGTATCCAGCCTTAAACATGTCATTTTCTCTGTTCTCTGGACCAGGGTTTTCAACTATTAACATTTGGGTCTGGATCATTCTTCGTTGTGGGGGCTGACCTGTGCATTCTAAGATGTTTGCCGGCATCCCNACTATGTTTCATGCAGTCTATCGTAGGAGTCAGCAAACTTTTTATATGAAAGGCTAGGTAGTAAATACTGTAGGCTTTGTGGGCCATATATGGTCTCTGTCACAACTATCCAACGCTCCTGTTGTGGGAAAACAGTCATAGACCATTTGCAAACAAATGGGCATGGCTGTATTCCAATAAAACTTTATTTATAGACATTAAAATTTGAATTTTGCAACATTTTCACATGTCACAAAATCTTTTTTGACATTTTTTCCCAATCACTTTAAAATGGGAAAGCATTCTTAGCTCACAGGCCATACATAGGTAGCAGGCTGGACTTAGCTCCAAGACCATAGTTTGCCAACCTTGGTCTAGCAGGTAGGATTCTTGTTTTTCACCTAAGCTGCCTGAGTTTGATGCCCCATATGGGAATGTGCAAGAGCTTTCATAGCATGTTTTGTTAAAGCAGCTTTCTAGAATCTACTGTTGCCTACTCTCTCTCTTCAGGACCTATTAAACAACACAGGGTGAAATGGAGATTGAGCACAGACTGATGTCCTGAATTCCCTAATTTCATAGTTGGAGAAATTGTGTCTTGCAAAACGATTCCATGAAAAAATACATGATTTTCAATTAATTTATTTAACTTCCTAAGAAAAGTATTTCAAACATACAGAAATATTGCAAGAATAGTACAGGAAAATCCAATATAACCTTTATTTACATTCACTAATTTTTTACTTTTTGCCCTATCTCCTTTATTTTTTCTCTCTTAATCTCCAGATTATTGGTTTTTTTAACCATTTTATAGTAAGTTCCAGACTTTCTAACTACCCTTAAAAACTTCAGTGGGGGGAGCGTATGGGTGGCTCAGTTGGTTAAGCATCCAACTTCAGCTCATGTCATGATCTCACAGTTCATGGGTTCGAGCCCCCACATTAGGCTGTGTGCTGACATCTTAAAACCTGGAGCCTGATTTGGATTCTGTATCTCCTCCTCTCTCTGCCCCTCCCATGCTCGCACTCTGTCTCTCTTTCTCAAAAGTAAACATTTAAAAAAGATTTAAAAAAAAACATTAGTGTGAATCTCTTTGGAATGAAGACATTGATTTGCATGACCACAGCGCAGTTTCAAAATTTTTAAAAAACTGTTTAAAGCTTTAATGAAGTTATAATTTATATACCATACAGTTCACCTCATAAGTGTACAGTTCAATGATGTTTAGTAAACTTGTATACACCAGTTAGAACACTTCCATCACACCAAGAATTTCCTTCATGCCAGGTTGCAGTTAGTCCCTAAACCCAACCCGAGGCCCCACTGATTTATCTGCTTTCTGTCCCTATAGATTTATCTTTTCTAGGAATTTTATGTGAATTTAATCATACAACACACACACACACGTACACTTTCTAGTCTGGCTTCTTTTACTTAGCAAAGTCTTTTTGAGGTTCATTCATGTTGTTACATGTGTAAGTAGTTCTTTTTATTTCTGAGTGGTGTTTCATTGTATGAATATACCATATTACACATTCACCAGTAGATGAACATTTAGAATGTTTCCAATTTTGAACTCTATTCTATTATGAATAATGCTGCTATGAACTTCCACTGCTGCTATTTATGTGAATACATATTTCATTTTCCTTGGACAAATATCTAGTAGTAAATTGGTTGGTTGTATAGAAAGTATATGTTTAATTTTTTTGAGAAACTGGCAAATTGTTTTCCAAAGTAGCTGCACCATTTTACATTCTCCACCAATTATGAGAGTTCCAATTGTTCTATATCCTTGCCAACATTTGGCATGGTCAGTCATTTTAAGTGTAGGATATAAAATGGTATCTCAGTTGTGACTTTAATTTGTATTTCCCTAACGATGAACATTTTCTCAGATGCTTATTAATCATTTATATGTCTTTGTTGGTGAAATGTCTATTCAAGTCATTTCCCCATTCTTTATTGGGCTGTTTGTCATTGCAGTGTAAGGTTTTTTGTATATTCAGGATATAATTCTTTATGCAATATATGATTTACAAATATTTCCTCACAGTCTGTGGCTGGTCCTTTCATGTTGTTTGAAGGAACAATTTTTAATTTCAATGGAGTCCAATTCATCATTTTGCATGGATTGCACTCTTCAAGTCATATCCAAGGTCACAAAGATTTTCTCCTATGTTTCTTTTCAAACTTCTTCCATGTTAGTCTTTATATTTAGGTCTGTAATTCATTTTGAGATACGTATAGTGAGTCTTAAGAGTCTAAATTCATTTTTTGTGTTTTGTTTTGTATATGGATATGCAATTGTTTCAGGACCATTTGTTGAAGACTATCCTTTCACCATTGAATTGGCTTGGCACCTTTGTCAAAATCAAATGACCAAAAATGTAAGCGTTTATTTCTTGACTCCATTCTGTTTCCTTAAGCTATATATCTATCCTTATGCTAAAGATATTAACTCTTGGTTTTGTAGCTTTATATTAAGCTTTGGACTCCGGTAGTATAAGTACTCCAACTTCATTATTTTTCAAAATTATTTCGGCTGTTCTGTGCTCTTTGTATTTCCATATACATTTCAGAATTAGTTTGTCAGTTTCTAAAAACAAACCAAAAAACCCCGTAGGGATTTTCATGGGGATTGCATTGAATCTGCAAATCAATTTGGGGAGAATTGACATCTTAAAAATATTGAGTCTTCCAATCCATGAGCAAAGTATCTCTCTCCATTTTTAAAAGATCTTATTTAATTAGTAATGTGTTGTATTTTTCAGTATACAGGTCTTGCATTTCTTTTCTCAAATTTATTCCTAAATATTCTTTTTCATTATATCATAAATAGATGACTTTTCTTAATTTCCTTCATAAGTTGTTGCTAATGTATACAATATAATGGATTTTGTGTACTGATCTGTTATCCTATGACCCTGCTAGACTCACTTATTCTAGTAGATTTTTTTTCTTATTGCAGGTAACTGAGGATTTTCCACAAAAAGATCATGTTGTCTGTGAATAAAAACAATTTTACTTCGGGGCGCCTGCGTGGCTCAGTCGGTTGAGCGTCTGGCTCAGGTCATGATCTCACAGTTCGTGGGTTCGAGCGCAGTGTCGGGCTCTGTGCTGCCGGCTCAGAGCCTGGAGCCTGTTTCAGATTCTGTGTCCCTCTCTAGCTCTGCTCCTTCCCTGCTCATTCTCTGTCTCTCTCACTCTCTCAAGGATAAATAAACATTAAAAAATTTTAAAAACCCCACAATTTTACTTCTTCTTTTCCAATATGTGTGCCTTTAACACCTTTCGTATTGGTTGGAATCCCCAGTGCAATGCTGAGTGGAAGTGGGGAGAACAGAGATATTCCTGCCTTTTTCTTTTTTTTTTAATTTTTTTTAATGTTTTATTTATTTCTAGGAGANGAGGCTTTTACAAATGAAAGGATGTTGAAATTTGATAAATGCTTTTTCTGTGTCTGTGGGGATGGTGGTCATATGGTTTTTGTCTTTTATTCTATTAATATGGTGCTTTTCAATAATGGATTTATTGGATGTTTATAATGAGTTCAAGGGATTTCAGGGCTGATCAAGAAAAAAGATGTGGCCACAACTGGCAGTAGCATATAACCAGCTTTAAAAGGATGTTTTTATTTTTTTAATAGTTTGCTTTGAAAAAATGTATGCAAGGGGATTTCTCTCACAACGGGAGACCTTTCAGGGGCTGCATCATTCTGAAGGCGAGCAAGATAAGGAAACTCTCAAGCAAAGGGTATCTGAGAGGAGACTTCTGTGTCATGATGGGAACTCTCTTTGTTAAAGAGCTTGGGAGGACAGCAAGGGTTTGGGATCTTTTATAGACCTAGGGTTTATCTTATCTCTGACTAGCAAATTTTGCCTGCAGTTTTGTGGGATATACAAAGCAGGAAGGGCTCTAAATGGCTACAAATTTGCTTATTGGGGCTGTATTTAAAACACACGGAGGGGCACCTGGGTGCCTCAGTTGGTTAAGCATCCAACTCTTTTTTTTTAATGTTTATTTATTTTTGAGAGAGAAAGAGAGACAGAGCATGAGCAGGGTAGGGGCAGAGAGAGAGAGGGAGACACAGAATCCGAAGTAGGCTCCAGGCTCTGAGCTGTCAGCACAGAGCCTGATGTGGGGCTCGAACTCACAAACCATGAGATCATGACCTGAGCCGAAGTCAGATGGTTAACTGACTGAGCCACCCAGGCGCCCCAAGCATTCAACTCCTGATTTCAGCTCAGGTCATGATTTTACAGCTTGTGAGTTTGAGCCCTGGCATCAGGCTCTGCGCCGACCGTGTGGAGCCTGCTTGGGATTCTCTCTCTCTCTCTCTCTCTCTCTTTCTCTCTCTCTCTCTCCCTCTCTCCTCTCTCTCTGTCTCTCAAAATAAATAAATAAACTAAAAAAAGCATTTGGAAGAAAACTCTACATGGATATGTGAAAATTTGGCACTAATGATTTTTGAGCTAATGGTACTGACCTGTTTTGAGGAAGTGAACAATATAGGACCAATATACAGGGACTATCTTTGGCTCGTTTATATAACAACCCATCCATCCCCTGTCCCCATGTTGTTTTAGAACTAAAGTGGTCATTTGTTTCTTAACACACGAGTTTGGGGGCAGCATAAACCTTCCTCAAGACCCAGAATTCTATAAAGGCACAAACTAAAAACTCAAAGCCCCTTCGCAGCCAATCAATTTAATTGGGGAAATCTAAGAGAATCAGAAAAGATTTTTACTTGTTCATCTGTTTAGTCAACAGGCTGACATCGTGGCCTCTATGGTGCATATCCTTGACTATTAGTGAAACTTCGTGAGGCTTATCTACCTGCATGTAGAAAGTTGAGTTGGCAAATACACAGAACCCCCCACTCCATCTCACCAAGCAACAAATAAACCATTTAGGGCTACGTGGCTATCTGACACCATAGCCCCCAATTTGGTTATGGGCACAGCCCATGGTTGGCCACATATTTGTGTGAGGATAGCCTCTGGATATTGTTGCTGGATATCGATAGTTACAAAAATAGGCTTACCTTGATAAACAAAGTTTATGGAGAAGCTTCGCCAGGTAGTTACTGTGCTGTGTGTGTACTAAAATCAGGTTGGCAGAAGCCAGTCCAACACGCAGTTAAATGTGCCATCTTGTGGATGGCTGTGGCTAAGGCTGGGTTTGGTGGGTAAATTGTATTTTCCTCCTTTTTCTGATAAGTGCACACTGTTGCTTGAGTTACCTGCTGATCACCAATAGTAAGTAGCATCAGTGTAACTCCAGTGTGTGGGATAAGCTTTGCAGGTGCTCTCAGCAGTTTGAAAAAAAAAAAGTTAATTTAGCCACACACCAAATTATATCTTGAACTATGGGGTGCTCACATATAGGATCCTCACGGGGGAACTAAATTATTTCCAAAATAGACATTAATTGGTGGTGCCTGGTGGCTCAGTCAGTGAAGCATCCGACCTCGGTTCAGGTCATGATCTCACGGTTTGTAGGTTCGAGCCCCGCATCGGGCTCTGTGCTGACAGCTCAGGGACTGGAGCTTGCTTCGGATTCTGTGTCTCCCTCTCTCTTTGGCCCTCCCCTGCTCATGCTCTGTCTCTCTGTCTCTCCAGTAAATAAATAAATAACGTTTATTTATTAATTTCTGTCCCTTTTTATCACGAGTTTGCTGTGTTGCAGTAGAAGACAACCTGCTCCATCACCTCTGTTCTAGAGGAAATTTTTTTAGAGCAGACTCAGAAGTTACCCCATGGAAGAAGGTGATGTGACTACACCAATAAATTCCTTCCCAGGTTAGGCTTGCCTCTAACCTTTTGATTATTGTGTATATCTCCTCTATTGTGGGGGCTGTACACTTTTAAAGGATTCCCCCAGAAGAGTAACGTTGGGTGACAGTTTCACCCAAATATTTCTGCAGCCTTATTAATGGTCTTGGTAGGCCCAGCAAATGTTATAATACCTGTAAGCAAGTAGTTGCGGATTTGGGTGGAGACACTCCCATGCAGAGAGCGATTAGATTTCTCCATAGAACTGGGCACCTGGGAGGCTCAGTCAGTTAAGCATCTGGCTTTGACTCAGGTTATGATCTTACACTCGATGAGTTCAAGTCCTGCATCAGCTAAGCACAAGTCCCACGTCATGTGAGCTCGAGCCCTTGTTTGGGTGAATATGAACCCCGCTTTGGGTGAGCCCTGCTTTTCTTTTTGCCCCTTGTGGGATTCTCTCTCTTTCTCTCTCTCTCTCTGCCCCTTGCTCACTTGTTCTCTCTCCCTCTCTCTCTCTCTCTCTCAAAAAAAAAAAAAAAGATTTAAAAAAGTTTTTAAAAATGTGGCAGTGAATAAGTCTTGTTAGTTTTTTTGTTTTTTTGTTTTTTACACATATAGCATTGCTTCTCTAATTCATATAGCTAGGCAATGGAATTGATGGTTCTGATATACACATATCTTAAATTTTACTAGATAATTGCCATTGTCACCAAAATACTCATTAATTACTGCTCTNCTCTGCTTGTTCACTGTGGCAGCCAATGTTGCAATTGTTGCAGAGCCTCCCTCCACTGAGTGTAAGGTCAACTTGCCCTTGGTGTTGTAAGAGAGTGTTAGAGAGGAATTCCCAAGCTGACTGAGAGACAGAGAGAGAGAGAGAGAAACTGAGGGAGGGGCAGGAAGAGGGGGACATAGAATCCGAAGCAGGCTCCAGGCTCTGAGCTCAGAGTGTGTCAGCACAGAGCCGGACGCAGGGCTCAGGAACCATGAGATCATGACCTGAGCTGAAGTCGGACACTTAACCAACTGAGCCACCCAGGCGTCCCTAAATCTATGCTATTTTTTAATTAAGGTATAATTGACATATAACATTATATTAGTTTCAGGTGTATAATGTAATGATTCAATATTTTTACATACCGTGAGATGATCACCACAAAAATCTAGCTAACATCTGTTACCATACATTGTTACAAAAAATTTTTTTTCCCTTGTGCTAAGGACTTAAAAATATTTTTAAATGTTTGTTTATTTTTGAGAGAGAGCACGAGCGGGGGAGGAGGAGAGAGAGAGAGAGGGAGCAGGCTCCAGGTTCCTAGCTGTCAGCCCTGAGCCTGACATGGGGCTTGAACCCACAAACTGTGAGACCATGACCTGAGCCAAAATCAGATGCCCAACCGACTGAGCCACCCAGGCGCCCTACCTTGTGCTAAGGACTTAAGATTTGCTCTCTTAGAAACTTTCAAATATGCAATAGAGTATTATTAACTATAATTACCATGGTGGACATTACATCCCCAGGACTTATTTTATAACTGGAAGTTTGCACCTTTTAACTCCTTTTACCCATTCCCCCTCCTCACAACTCCTGCCACTGGCAGCCATCAGTCTGTTCTCTGTATCTATGTGCTTGGTTTTAGTTTTTGGCTTTTTAAAGATTCCACATATAAGTAAGATCATATGGTATTTGTCTTTCCCTGTTTGACTTATTTCACTTAGAATAATGCTTTAGGGGCACCTGGCTGGCTCAGTCGGTAGAGCATGTGACTTTTTATCTCAGGGTCATGAATTCAAGCCTTGCATTGGGCATAGACCTTACTAAAATAAAATAAAATAAAATAAAATAAAATAAGGATAATGCTTTGAAGGTCCATCCATGTTGTTGCAAATGGCAAGATTTCATTCTTTTTAATGGCTGAATAGTATTTCATTATATATGCCATATTTTTTTATCCATTCATTTATCAGTAGACACTTAGATTGTTTCCATATGCTGCCTATTATAGTGTTTGAATNTATTGTTTTTTTGTTTTAATCTTTTTTCTTTTTTGACGTCACTATAGTTGACCCACAATATTACATTACTTCCAGGTGTACAACATAGTGATCCAACAAGTGTATGGATTATGCTGAGCTCACCGCCAAGTGTAGCTACCATCTGTCACCACACAACACTATTACAATACCATTGGCTATATTCCCTATGCTGTGCCGTTTATTATTGGGATTTATTCATTTCATAACTGGAAGCCTGTATCTCCCCCTCCCCTTTACCCATTTTGCCCAGCCCCCTACCCCACCCCATTGGTAACCATCAGTTTTTTTTGTCTGCATTTATATATCTGATTCTGCCTTTTGTTTGTTGTTTATTAATTTGCACATATCTTTTTGAATTCGTGTTTTTTTTTTTCCTTTGGATAAATACCCAGAAGTGAAATTCCTGGATTATACGGTAGTTATATTTTTACTTTTTTTTTGCGGAACCTCCATACTGTTTTCCATGGTAGCTACACCAACTTATATTCCCACCAATGGTACACAAGGGTTATCTTTCCTCCACATCCTCACCAAAACTTGTTATTTCTCATAACTGCCATTCTAACATATGTGAGGTGATATCTCATTGTGATTTTGATTTGAATTTCCCTGATGATTAATGACGTTGAGGATCTTTTTATGTGTCTGGTGAGGGCCATCTGTATGTCTCCTTTGGGAAAATGTCTATTCATGTTCTCTGCCCATTTTTAATAGGATTTCTTTTTTGGCATTGAGTTGTATAAGTTCTTTATATATTTTGGATAGTAACCCTTTATCAGATATATCGTTTGCAAATATCTTTTCCCAATCACTAGGTTGCCTTTTTGTTTTGTTTATCATTTGTTTTTGTTTTTTTTTTTGTTTTTGCTGTGCAAAAGCTTTTTATTTTAGTGTAGTTCTAATAGTTTAATTTTGCTTTTGTTCCCCTTGTCTTAAGAAATATAGCTAGAAAAATGTTGCTACAGCCATTGTTAGAGAAATTACTGTCTATATTACCTTCTAGAATTTTTATGGTTTCAAGTCTCATACTTAGGTCTTTAACCCATTTTGAGTTTATTTTTGCATACAGTGTAAGAAAGTGGTCCAGTTTGATTCTTTTTTTATTTTCAGTTTAAGTTTGTTTCTCTGGTTTCATTCTTTTGCATGTTGTTTTCCAGTTTTCCCAGTACAACTAACATCCTAGTCACTGGTGGAAAAACTGAGATCTTGTCCTCTAAGATCAGAAAAAAGACGAGGATGTCCACTTTCATCACTTTTTTTTTCAACATAATACTGGAAGTCCTAGTCACAGAAGTCAAACCAGAAAAAGAAATGAGGTATTCATATTGGTAAGGAAGAAATTAACTGTCACTATTTTCAGATGGTATGATACATACACATAGAAAAACCTGAAGACTCCATCAAAACACTACTAGAAGTAATAAATTTAGTAAAGTTTCAGGATACAAAATTAACACCCAGAAAATAATCTTGTTTCTATTTTCTAGCAACAAANAAAGAATAAAATACCTAGGAAAAAAACTTAACCAAAGAGGCAAGAGTCCTGTACTTTGAAAACTATAAAACATTGATGAAAGAAATTGAAAATGATACCAATGGAAAGACATACCTTGCTCATGTATTGGAAGAGTTAATATTGTTAAAATATCCATACTACCCAAAACAATCTATAGATTTGATGCAATCCGTATCAAAACACCAACAGGATATTTCACAGAGCTAGAAAAAATAATACAAAAATTTGTATGGAACTACAAAATACCTCAAAAGCAAAAGCAATCTTAAAAAAAAAAAAGAACAAAGCTGGAGGTATCACAATCCCAGATTTTAAGATATACTACAAAGCTATATTAATCAAAACAGTATGGTAGTGGCACAAAAATAGACAGATAGATCAATAGAACAGAATAGAGAGCCCAGAAATAAACCCACACTTACATGACAAAGGAGGCAAGAATATACAGTGTGGAAAAGAGTCTTTTCATTAGATTGCCTTTTCATTTGATGGTTTCCTTTTTTTTTTTTTTTTTTTTTTANTCAGATGTTTATTCCATTTTGAGTTAATTTTTATGCATGGTGCAAGATAGTCTAATGCTTTTGCATGTCACTGTACAGTTTCAAGAGCCTTCATTGAAAAGACTGTCCTACTAGCATTTGATGCAGTCTCTAATGGCTTTGTTCTCTGCCATGACAGCTCCTCTATTAATAATCCATTTTCAGGGCGCCTGGGTAGCTCAGTTGGTTAAGCGACCAACTCTTGATTTCAGTTCAGGTCATAATCTCATGCTTCATGAGATTGAACCGCACATTGGGCTCTGTGCAAACAGTGCAGAGTCTGCTTAGGATTCTCTCTCCCTCTGCCTCTCCCCTGCTCATTCCTCTCTCTCTCTCACGTGCACGCGCGTGCGCGCGCGCGCACACACACACACACACACACACACACACTAAATCAATAACATTTAAAAATTTTTCTTCAGAGGAGAGGAAGGTAATGGCGGCATAGGAGGACCCTATGCTTGTCTCATCCCATGAACACAAGATAACTATCAAATCATCCTAAGTATGCCAGATATCAGCCTGAACACTGACAGAACAAACTCTACAGCTAAAGGGAAATAAGAGGCCACACTGAAGAAGGTAGGGAGTGCAGAGACGTGGTTTAGGGAAGAAACAGATCATGGCTGCTGCAAACAGGAGGGAACCATGGTCCTGGAGAAGGGTGAGAGAGAGGAACACACAGAGGAACACACAATGAGAATGTTTTCTCCAAACTACTGGCTTGGAAAAGAAGAGGGGCTGATTTTTGTGCGTTCTTACAACCAGTGGGGGTTAAAGCGTGGAGTTTTAAGTTCAGCAGGCTTGGCTGAGGTAGAGCCTGAAAGGCACTGTACTGCTCCTGGAGAGAAGGCAGGAAACTGCTCAGAGGCAGACAGTGTGGAAACAGTGATCTGAAGAGCTCCCGGGGCACACAGTGGGGGAGATTATTCACTCTTCTTGCAGTGGATCCCTAATTTTTCCTAATGTTCTCATAATTGTTTATATTTCTGTGTTAATGGTTTTTATTTCTCCTCTTTCATTTGTGATTTTTATTTATTTGAGTGCTTTCTCTTTTCTTTTTGCTAAGTCTGGCTAGAGACTTTCTAGAGTATGGCTACTCCAGCTTTCTTTTGACATTCATTATGTGATAAATGTTTCTCCATCCCCTCACTTTCAATCTGCAGGTGTCTTTAGGTCTAAAAGGAGTCTCCTGAAGGCAACATATAGATGGGTCTTGTTTTTTCATACATTCTGACACCCCATGTCTTTTGATTGGAGCATTTAGTCCATTTACATTCAGAGTAATTAGTGATAGATACATATTTAGTGACATTTTTTTACTTGTTGTTTCTGGAGATTTCTCTGATCCTTTCTTGTCTTTATCACTTTTGTTCTCTCTTTTGTGCTCAAATTGTTCTTTGTTATATTTCTTACAGGGCTGGTTTAGTAGTCATGAACTCCTTTAATTTTTGTTTATCCGGAAACTCTTTATCTCTCCTTCTATTCTGAATGCAGCCTTGCTAAACAGTGTATTCTTGGCTGCAGATTTTTCCCACTCAGCACTTTGAATATATCATGCCACTTCCTTCTGGCTTGCCAAGTTTCTTTTGATAAATCTGCAGCTAGTCTTATGGGTCTTCCCTTGTAAGTTAAGAACTTATTATTTATTTATTTATCCATTTATTTATTTGTTTTACTGTGAATGTTTTATTTAATCATTTTTTTGTTTACAATGGAAACTCTGGAAACTCAAAGTTAACATCCTTGCCCGTGAGCTTTATCCAAATGAACCCTTATGAGCTGTTGCCATCCAGTTTCACACGAATTCTCTTGCCCACAATCTCACTTGGGAAAACTAAGCCCTCCAGGATCACGTCATGCACAGCTATCAAAGTGTGGCTCCTGGGACACTTTTGCTTATTTTTTGTACGGCTTTTTCAAGTTGGCTTAGGCAGAGTTCTCCTCTGAACAATAAAAACAACGTGCTTCCCACTGAACTTACATGACAATCAGCATAGAGTCTCTATCTGCCCATCAATAAATTCATCATCTGTGTAAAATCTTATTGTTAAGTAATCTCTACACCCAATCTGGAGATTGAAGCCACAACCCCAAGATCAAGAGTTGCATATTCTGCTGACCAAGCCAGTGAGGTACCCCTAGGTAGGACTTCTTTTGTCCTGCTACTTTTAAGAGTTTTTCTTTATTAAATTTTGCAAATTTAATTATAATATATCTTGGTGTTGGCCTGCTTTTGTTGATTTAGATGGGAGATCTCTGTGCCTCTTAGATATGGATGTCTTTTTCCTTCCCCAGAATAGGATATTTTCAGCTATTATTTCCTCAAATAAATTTTCTGCTCCCTTTTCCCTCTCTTCTTCTTCTTTTTTTAATGTTTATTTATTTTTGAGAGAGTGCAAGTGGGGTAGGGACAGAGAGAGGGAGACAGAAGATCCCAAGCAGGCTCCGTGCTGACAGCAACATGCCTGATGTGGGGCTTGAACTCACGAACCGTGAGATCATGACCTGAGCCGAAGTCGGACGCTCAACTGAGTGAGCCACCCAGGTGCCCCTTGTCTCTCTTCTTCTGAGACTCCTATAATATGAATGTTATTACATTTGATGGAGTCACAGAGTTCCTTAAGTCTAATTCTTGTTTGCATAATTCTTGTTTCTCTTTTTTTTAGCTTCATTATTTTCCATTGGTTTGTCTTCTAATTCCTTTGCTTCTTCCAGCTCACTGTTTATTGTATCAAGCCTATTTCCAATCTCATTTATTGAATCCTTCATCTCTGACTGATTCTTTTTAAAGTCTTTTATCTCCGTGGTAAGGGTCCCACTGATGTCTTCTATTCTATGAATATCCTTATGATTGTTGCTTTAAATTCTCCATCAGACTGGGTGGCTCAGTTGGTTAAGCTTCTGACTTTGGCTCAGGTCATGGTCTTCCAGTCCATGAGTTTGAGCCCCGCGTTGGGCTCTGTGCTGACAGCTCAGAGCCTGGAGCCTGCTTTGGATTCTGTGTCTCCCTCTCTCTCTGCCCCTCCCCCTCTTGCACTTGGTCTCTCTCTCTCTCTCAAAACTAAATAAACATTAAAAAAAATTCTCCATCAGGCATGTTAGTTATATCTGTTTTGCTTAGATCTCTGGCCATGTCCTTTCCTTGTCTTTCATTTGGGATAAATTCCTACATCTTGGCATTTTATCTAAGTCTCTGCCTTCTTTGTGTTAGAAAAGCCAGTTATGTTTCCTGCTTCTGAGAATAGTGGCTTTATAAAGAAGAGGTCATGTAGTGCCTCAGGCCTGGTGCTTCAGGGAATATCTCTGGTGTGTGCTGCATGCACTCTGCTCTTGTATTCTAGCTGCTCTGTCCTTAAAACCAGGCATCTGCAGAGGCTCCCCCTTGCTCCTATGGGCAGTGTTTGGTCCCTGGTCTAAATGTAGTGGGTGTTAGTCAAGTGGGTGTTAGCTCCTCTTGGGAGCTCCCAGAGTGTAATCTAAAACTGCCCCCTGGTACTCAGAGGGCAGGAAGAGAACCAAGAAAGAGGCAGGCCACTCCAGGTTAGTATGTGGCAGGTTTAATAAGCAAAGGAAACTTACATACAAGATTTGTCTTAGGCAGGAGCAAGATTAGTCGATTCCTGCACCTACCCAGCAAATCTTAAATGTTTATATAGAGAGAAGCTTTAACTGTGTTAAGTCAAGTATATTGTGCAGATGTTCTCAACACCACATCATTATCTCAAGGCTCTGTCCTCGGAGAAGCCTCTGGGAGCAGGAAAGGCAAGTGGAACCTTCAAGGACAGGGTGGGGAGTAAGGATCCTTCAGTTGCCTGGGGTCCAGCTCACAGGTTAACTGTCAGACACCTCTTCTTGATGACTTTCTCCAACAAAATGGACCTTGGGAAAAAGGCATCCACAGGGGAAATCCCGAGGTGGCCATCAACCTCTCTGTGGGTAGGGGTAGCCCAGATATCAGATGCTTGTGGACTTCCATGTGAGTAGGGGGATGCCCCATAACACTGGCTGGTTTGATGTGCTTGTTTGAGGAAATACGCAGAGTGTACTGCAGCAGAGAAGGGAAATAAATGGCTGCCACAGTGGGCTGTCCACCTCTGTAAACAGTTCATCTGCCCAACTAGAGGCTGAAACTCAAATTAGAAAGTTGGGAGAAGGGCTGACATTAGAGAAGGACATGCTTTGCTAGTTGCATGCTGTCCACTACTTTGCTAGTGTTCAGGCTGGTGGACAAGGTGGGGGAACAGGATACTAAGTTGGAGACCTTAGCATGACATTTTGCAAAGCTAGGAGGG
This sequence comes from Crocuta crocuta, assembly GCF_008692635.1. NCBI lineage: Eukaryota > Metazoa > Chordata > Mammalia > Carnivora > Hyaenidae > Crocuta > Crocuta crocuta. Next base: position 25,476 of record NW_027528208.1, read on the forward strand.
TGCAAGCTGCTACAGATTAAGGTCTGAACACTTGTGGAAAAATAAAAATCTGATTAGGATGCTGAGAGGAAGAATCCTGAGGAAAGTGAGGATAGTGAAGAGGAGGGAGTTGTGGTGATTGACAGTGGAAGAGACAAAGTGCCTCATGCTATATGACCCTGATACAAAGCAAAATCTTAAATAGTATTTATCCTAGACTTTTTAAAATGTTTTATTTATTTTTGAGAGACAGAGAGAGACAGAGTACAAGTGGGGGAGGGGCAGAGAGAGAGGGAGACACAGAATCCGAAGCAGGCTCCAGGCTCTGAGCTGTCAGCACAGAACCTGACATGGGGCTGGAACTCACATTCTGCGAGATCATGACCTGAGCTGAAGTCGGATGCTTAACCGACTGAGCCACCCAGGCACCTCCCTCCCCCAGACTTCTGATAATAGAGAAATATGCCCCAAAACTCCTAGGAAAAAAATTGCATTCTTTCTCTGTCGCTTGAGGTTGTAAATCTCATCATATCTTTGAAAAGTAAACAGCCAGGAGATAACTAAAACACTGCCCAGGATTGCCTGAGACTGAAGAGAAAAAAAGGAGAGAGTGTTTTTAATATACTACTACAGAAGCTACCTTGGCCAAAATCCAGCCCACAGTTTCCATAAGGTTACTTGTTAAGGGCAAATACAAATCTTAAAAGTCCCCACAAATGTTAAATGAAAAGTTTTAGCCACGTAAGTGGGTAACCTTAACTTGTTCCATCTACCAGAGACACAATTTGGATTCAACTATCATCTAGTAACCAGTAAGTTTTGTGTTGTTGTACCTGATTTATGACTCGAGTTTTGGAATGAAAGCCATGAGGTCTCTGTGCCTCTATGTTTAAGTATGTCTGTGGATATATGTTATGTTTATGTGATGTTTTCCTACCTGTGAAGGGTATTGCCAAAATTAATTTGTAAAATAGCTCTAATTGGCTTAAAGAAAAAAATAAGTCTTAACGTCATTAGTGTGCTTATGTAAAACTAAAACTTAATTTTCTTTCATCAGCTAGAAGTACAAGGTTTTCTTGTACTATTGATCTGGTCTTAACGAAGTTGTGAAAGGTTTTTCTTTCCCTTTTAAGAGAACAAAGATTCTGTGTTTTATCAAAATAATTTCCTGTGCTCAATGTTGTCTTTATGTCTTTGATTACTTGAGAAAACAGTATTCCCTATTGAAACAGTTAAGTTTTTTGTAACTACATAACTTTCTGTATTTGCTTTGTCACTGATTAAATGGACAACTAAGTATTGTTTCACAGTGATCTATGGTTCTATTTAATCAAGTGTTTGAAATTCTTTTGATATTTTTGACAAGTGTCAAAAAATCAAATTCTGAAGTTATTTTTACTTCAAACTGACTTTGGGATTTTCTAGACGATCCCTGGAACATCTCAAAAGATGTGTTCTCTCTCCTTATAAAAGGAAGATATTAAACTAATTAGGCTTATTTGATATGTTAAATTACAAGGGAAGCATTGTCAAATAAGAAAGAAGTGATGCTGAACTTTCATTAGGTTATATTTGTATATGTTATATTTATATAAGTGTTCCTGAAATTGTATGAAAGTTCTAAAATTCTCATATGCCCTGGTATAATGTTATCAATCATAATTCTAGTTATTTTTAAAGGATATCACAGAAATAGCCAACTTTCCCCCAGAACTTTTTTTAAAATTTTTTTTAATGTTTTATTTATTTCTAGGAGAGAGAGAGAGACAGCGTGAGCAGGGGAGGGTCAGAGAGAGGGAGTCACAGACTGAAACAGGCTCCAGGCTCTGAGCTGGCAGTCAGCACAGAGCCTGACGTGGGGCTCGAACCCACGAACCACGAGATCATGACCTAAGCGAAAGTCGGTCGCTTAACTGACTAAGCCACCCAGGCGCCCCTCCCCCAGAACTTTCTTACCACTTTTCCCAGACTCCTTCTCTCCCAGCAGGGCCTCAGGTAGCCTGTCACCCCCTGCCTTTTCTCCTGGGCCATCCCCACACTTTTCTTGNAAATAATAATAATAATAAGAAAGAAAAAAAGGAAAAACTTTCTTTGTCAATTGTATTTTAATGAACTCTCATCAGGTCTTTAATCATGACCATATTTAAGTCTTGTTGTCATTTATAGACGGTCATTCTTTTACTATACTGCTTTTGCAAAAGTGTTCCTATGAAAGTGCATCGCCTTCAAGGAGATTCATGGAAAAGACTGACAGGTACAGGTTTCTGATAACTAAGGTACAGGTTTCATTTGGGAGGGACAACAATGGGCCTTTCAAGGCTTCCCGAAGGCTACTTGCACAGCCCCACAGTATGACATGGGATTGTAGCCGGAGACCTGTCCCTGTTCTCGCTCCCCACATTGGTAAAATGAGCCCATTACATTATTGATATAATATTAACATGTGAAGATTTTCCTCTGCTGTAGGACACTCTACTGACTTTGCTGGAACATCTGTGAGGAAGAGGATGAGCTATTGATCCCACAGATAATTCAAGGCCCAGGCACAACGGTAGCTTTTGGAAGCTGGGTAAGATGTTCATTCTCTCAGACAATGAACTTGTGACAATGTCTTGTGATTGATAAAATACAAGTCTATCCAACCCCTAAGAACATGAAAGAAATGCAAGCCTTTGTAGGAATTTTGGGTTTGGGGAGGACTTTTATTCTCCACCTGGCACAGTGCCTTCTACATCCTAGGTCATAAGGCACTGACACCCCTGGCCATCAGGCAGCTGATGCCCCAATTTGGGTACAAGCCCTAACAACAGACTCTTCAGTAAATACAACAGATTAGGCGTATAGCAAGAGCGGCCACTGTAGCACCCATGTGGGGTGGCATATTGCCTTTGAAGTGCAGCGACTTGGTCAATGCAGTAGCAGCATGTCCTTGTGTTCTCACCTGTGCCCAAGGCAGCTGCTGATAAAATCTGAGAACATCCATGGGAGTTTTCAACTGGTGAGAGATTAGCAAATTGGTTATTTTGTCCTCCCTCCCTCTGAGTGAAGGTTCTAAATATGCCTTGGTTTGTATGGACATTGCATCTGGCCTAACCTAAGATTTTCCCCATCACTGTGCGAACCAGGCTGCCACTATCAGGGGATTAGAGAAGCTACATACCAAATACAGATAACCTCATTGACTAGACAGTTATGGGGGTCAGAGTTCAAAGGTCATGATGTGCAAGATTGGGCAAAAGAACATGGCATTCAACAGAGGTTCCATCTCCCCTGTAACCCACAAGCAGCAGGGCTGGAATATTAAAGCAGCAGATTAAATTACTAACAGGTAGGGGTGCACCTGGCTGTCTCAGTTGGTGGAGCATACAACTCTTGATCCTGGGGTCATGAGTTCAAGCCCTACATTGGGCATGAAGCCTTCTTTAAATTAAATTAAATTAAATTAAATTAAAGCATTTTTAAGTGAAATAAATTACTAACAGGTAAAACCACATTGGCCAGGTAGACTAAAGTATTGTTGCAGCCTTTAAAACATTTTACTGATGAACTAGTAGGGTCTGTTGCCCCCTATGCCAGACAACGGACAGTTTATGAGACATCCAACACAAATAAGGTATGGAAGTCACAGGAGACAGCCATTGCCCTAACTTTCGCCATCGATCAACAAGCTATGCTGCTGAGAACACACCTGGGAAAGGCATTATCTACTGGAATTTGCAATGGGACATTTCACCAGGATGGTCAAGTTCCTAAAACTTCCAATCTGCCTTTCCTCAAGGCCAGGTAGGCACATTCTGTTTTCCACTGGTATGATCATCTGGCCACCAACTTTGTCCCCTCCATTGGCCTGGAGGGTGTTATAGCATACATAGAAACCTTACTAAACTCACCCAACAAAATGATGGACAGCAAAGTCTTCCTTTTATTTAACACTGAAATGTCTTTAATGAAAAAAAAAAACTGTCCTCCAGAATAGGATGGCCTTGGACATTATTACTGCCTTGCAAGGAGGCACCTGTGCTGTTATCCAATGTTGTGTCTATACCTGATGAGTCTGCTAATGTATCATCCTTATTAAATCACATGAGTGTACAAGTGAATGTCTTGAGTGACCCAGCCCCAAGCCTATAGGAACTAATAACTCAGTGGTTTGGGTCATGGGGTTCTTGGTGGAAAAAACTTACTTATTTGGAGAATTATCTTAATCTGGGTTTCCTCTTGCATGTGCCTATACTGTTGCTGTGGGTGTCCGCCTCCGATGCAACCAGATAGCCTCCAAAGGAGTTTCTTTCATGCTAGTGATGCCTTTTGCTGACTGATCAGGGTCCTTGCAGAAGAGGGGCATGTGTAAGACTATAAGAGCCAATCACAAGGGCTGGAATGTTGGAGGAGGTCATTAAGGGGACAAGACTTCCAGTGGATCCATGAACTGGACCCAGGCAACGAGAGGCTCCTTACCCTCCTCTCCTGTCCTTGGAATGTACACTCTGTCCACCATTCTCACAGTGGGAGTTTCAAGGATGCAGAATTCAGAGTAATGTGTTGGTATATGGTTGGTATATGTGACTGAACCTAGTTAAGGCCTCTGTATAAACTTAAGATCCTGGCTGGCAGGTGTGGAGATCTACCCATCTTGCAGCCAACCCAAGACAAGCCTCATAAGTAAGTTCCCTTGCTTATTAAACTTACCACCTACCAATCTGAAATAGTCTGCCTCTTTCTTTGGTCTCTCCTTGCCCTCTGTCTACAGAGGCCAGTTGGCAAACCAAAATCATCCGTAGGTGATGAAAAGATATATGGGACCTTCTTGCCTGTAAAGTGGGAAAAATGTNTTGATCAAGTTACCAAACCGAACCTGATCTTCATGTTTGAGAAAGAAGAGACTTGGATGGCAGAAAAATCTAAAGTTGCATAGGTGAGAACTAGGAAGACTGGGGATGGCACATAGAAGGTTCTAGCTGGTGGGAGGGAGGTTTCTTTGACATGCCGTCAACATACCTTTGGTCTTCCTTAAAGGAGAGGAGGTAGGCCTCCGGTGATTATAGGACATGGGTGTGAGCCCCTCAAATTAAATGACCTTTCCATATCCCACCCTCTCCCTCCATATTCTTTGCTTAGCTTTGAGAAAGAACCATGCCTGCCTTCCTTGTCCTCAGAATCTCATCGCTGCCTCTTTCAGCTGGAACAAGCCCTTCTAGGTCATTCTCCCTTTCCCTGGCTTTTTCATTTTCCAACCCTCCAGTTATCACCTATCCCTTCTTATGCATTCTGACATTTATAGATCTGTCCTTCACTTTGTGACCTGTTTCTTCTTCCTTCTCTCACCCTTATGAGAAGTCCCAAACTGTTTTCTCCATTTTATAATAAGATTCCACCCCATCCACATGTAAACTCCTTCTTTCAAGGATCTCCATTACATGGCCCCATCTGTTAGTTGTTCTTCTCTGTTCCCCAAAATTGAAGCCATGGTGCTTTCCAGTTATTGTCAGTACAAAGAAAAACAATTTCTGTGTTTGAGCTTATATTTAGCAGCCTTGCAAAATTCACTTAAGCCCATTTCTAGATGCTTTTGGATTTTTCTGTGTATATATGTCATCTGTAAAAATTGAGAGCTTTATTCCTTTCCAGTTATGACTCCTTTTTTCTCTTTTGCTGTTATCTCATGAAGGCTTCCAGTACAGTATAGTATTGAATAGAAGTGGGCATAGGAAGCCCCCTTGTCTCATTACTAATCTCAGGGGGAAAGTTTTTACTGTCACCATTAAGTTTTTCTGTTTTCTTAATACACCCTTTATCAGACTAAGCAAATCCCTCCTATGCTAGTTTGCTAAGAATTTATATATGAATGGGTATTGAATCATATGAGATCCCCTTTTCCGCATCTATAGAGTTTATGTGATTTTCTCCATGAATTACATTGACTAAATGATCAACTTTATTGGCATAAATTTTTTTCATAAATCCCCAATTTTTTTGCTTATAAAATCTGTAGTTAGGTCTACTGTATCATTCCTTATTTGAAAATTAGTGTTTTCCCTTTTTTTTCGTGATCAGTCTAGGGTTTCTCACTTTTATTAATCTTTTCAAAGAATTCCCTTTGATTTTCTCTTACTGCTTGTCCTCTAGAGGACATGAAAACAATTATGATGGAGGAAACTCCTCAGTGTTAAGCATAGATAGTAATCTAGGAGCTTGAGATATATCAAAACTCATAAGATGTGAAGTGTAAAGAATGAGTAAGCAAGCTGCTTTTGAAGCACAGGGAGAAATCATAAGATGTGTTATATATAGTTGGCAAGTAAGTTAGTAGGTGATAGGATACAGTAAAGGTAAATACAATGGAATATATGATGGAACAAACAAGTGTTACTTAAAGATAGTAAGGAATGCAAAGACTAGTTCATAAGGTATCCTAACACCTGAGCCAACAGCTAAGTTTTACTTAAATTCACCACTAGTTGGTGACTGTACTGTTCCATGGATCACAGATAAAACCTGGGACTGTGCAGAAAGCTAATTGGTGAGCTACAGTGAGGACAAGCGGGGTACGTCACTGGCCCTGAGCATCTTCAGTCTGACTGGGCCCCTTGTTTAAACTTCAAATTCTGGTCCTCATAATCCAGGAGGCTGATACAAGAGATAGGGAAACACAAAGGGAGAGCAAAGATAAGGGTGTATGAACGTTACATAACAAAGGATTCAGGAAATGTGGTCCTTCGCCCTGTTTGTACCCTATTCTAAATGTGTTAACGTACCCATCTCTTCCCCTTTGCTTCCTGGTGGGTTTTTAAATACATATATCTTAGTGTTTTAAAACTGACAATAAGCCACATGACTTGAGCATTTTATTTTGGTCTGTGAGCCCTTGTATTCTAAGACCCGAGATAGCTTGCCTGGTAGTATATTGGAGTCCATCACTGTATCAAGGGAATTTCTCATATTAACAATTCCCAAAGGATGAGGTGAGAAGGGATCATAATTCAGTTTGTGGACAGTCTGTCTTATTTCCTAAAGAAATAATATGAAGTAACTGGTTAAAATATTGGGGGCCCAGTACTGATCTGGGTGGTTATAGGGCCAATCAAGGGTCACAGGACTGATCTTAGGGATCCCACGGTAGTCTTGAGGGTTCTAGGAAACAGGTTGAAGAGACATCATTATGTAGATTATTTCAGAGGTGTTAGCTAAAGCAAGACAAATAACAGGCATAAATAATGGGAGATAGGACTCAAGGCTGGCCTATGGGCACACCAGAGCTGATTTGGAGGTGCTATCAGGGATACATTTGTGATAGGGCCTCTCCTTCTCCCAGTGTATACAAATAAGAACAAGAACATTGAACATGGAAGGGACATTTGTTGAGCACTGTGTCTCAAGCACGGGCTGTTCCCGTCTCGTATACCTGTAATCACCGTGGGGTCCTCAGGGCAGCTCCTCTTTGTGCAGAAACCTGTGACCACCTCCTGCCTCCCCAACTCAGTCTTCAGCAAACCCCTATCACCAATACCGTCAGATCCTGCATCACGGAGACCCCTAGACCCAACTCCATAGATCCCTGTTATTCACCACAGATCCAGTGTTCTGTCCTCATTGATATCCATATTCTTCGTCTTCACACTTGCTAATGCTCTGCCACATTTTGCCACTTGTCTGCGCTTTACTCTGCCCCGTTCACCATCATTCCCACTAGGTTGCCTATCCCAACTTACTCTCCACTCTGTCCACATTTCCAAACCACTCTCTGCCCATTCAAACTACTCACTCCCCTTCTTTCCAGCATTACTCATATTGACTTATACTGTACTCTTCAGTAATTCACCCCACTGGGTTATTTACTCCATTTTCTCCTATTCTTCCCTGTTGGCCCCCATTCTGACCCCTCATTACCTCATTCTCTCACACTCAGCCCTTCATTACCCTTTTCTATTTTCCCTTAATACCAGCCCACTTATCCACATCCTGTTGTTCAACCCCACCCTTTCCCCCTAGGTCTATGCCTCACTCACTTCCACTCACACACATGGCCCATTAGTTCCTGGGTTCCAGGAAGCAGGAGTCCATAATCAACCTGGAATGGTAAGATCTGACCCCTATCCACACCATACTTCAGCATGACCTTTGATGAACCTGAAACCCCAGGAATATTCTTTATCAGCAGCAAGATGAAATGCTTCATTTCTAGTGCCTTTGGGCATCATCCTCTCAGAAGACTGTACCAGAAGCAGGTAAAGTTAGTATCACATTTCTTCCTCAATCTTTCTTCTCCCTGTAAAGGCACTAACTGTGATATGTCTGATTCACATAGCTCATAAAAAGTGAGCCCATGTTTCATTTTCTTGGAGGATAATTTAGGGGGGAAAAAGAAGGCTTGGAAGGGCACAAGCAGGGTCTCAGGCATCTGATTCATGCACTTGTTTTGTTAAATCCAAACACTGGCCATGCCCAGATTTTACATAGCTTGGGCTACCCAGTGAAAAGCCACAGAATCATGAGGGCCACAAATATGGTCATACATTGGACATCTTCTTCTGGAGCAGACATGCTGTTACCTGGTCTTTGGCTGTGTCCATTCAGACCATGGCTCTCAGTATGTCACCAGCAGCAATCTTATCTAGGGGACAAGCTACCCAATTTCCCTGTGTATTCATGCTTTTTACTGCTTATAATAAAAATACACATACACACAAACACAAATGAAGTAATCTAAATCACTGTGATTAAGATATGGAAAGACAATGGTGAGCTTTGCTAGAGAATATTTTCAGATGTCACTGTGCCCACTAAATAAGAATGTATTGCAGTCTTGGGGCACCTAAGTGGCTCAGTCAGTTGTGTGTCTGACTCTTGATTTTGGCTCAGGTCATGATCTCCTGGTTTGAGTTCGAGCCCTACATCGGGCTCTTTGCTGACAGATTCCAGTCTGTTATTTCAGGTTTACATGATGTGGTCCCAGCTGACCTAAGAATCACCTTATTTGACACCCTCAGGAAAGTTAACGCCTGTGTGCCTTTGGAACTGCTGCACATCTGTTGTTCTGAGAGATGATTTATTCATTAAAAAATTTAATTCCATATTGAACATATATGTACTACATGCTATGAAATCCTGGGGCACCTGGGTGGCTCAGACATCTGAATGTCCAACTTCGGCTCAGGTCATGATCTCACAGTTCATGAGCTTAAGCCCTGCAGCAGGCTCACTGCTGTCAGCACAGAACCCACTTCGGATCCTCTCCCCCCACCCCTCCCCTCCCTCATTGGTTCTCTCTCTCTCTCAAAATAAGTAAACTTAAAAAAATGTAATTAAAATTTTGGGGCGCCTGGGTGGCTTAGTCGGTTGAGCGTCCGACTTTCGCTTAGGTCATGATCTCGTGGTTCGTGAGTTCGAGCCCCGCATCGGGCTCTGTGCTGACAGCTAGCTCAGAGCCTGGAGCCTATTTCAGAGTCTGTGTCTCCCTCTCTCTCTGACCCTCCCCTGCTCACGCTGTCTCTCTCTCTCTCCTAGAAATAAGTAAAAATATTTAAAAAAAAGTAAATTCTGTATCTAGAATCTAACTTCATTATTACAGCAATGGAACAAAATATGCATTTTAAAAACTTTTATTGAAAAGTTAGTTCATCCACATAGCACGGTTTTCAAGTTATGAAAGGACATACACAGTTGCCTCCCTCCCAAATCCATTCCCCCAGCCACCCACTTCCCCTTCTCTTTCTCAGAGGTAATTGGAGTTCTCAGTTTCTCGTATATCTTTTCAGAGATAGTTTATGCATATATGCTCAATCATGTACTTGCCATTTGTTCTTTTTATATATGAATGGTAGCGTATTATATTCACTGTCCTGCACCCTGCTTTTTGCACCTAATGNATTCATTTTGTCTACCTATGAGTTTGCTGTATGAGCATGCCTAGATTTCAGGATCTAGACTCCTGTTATCTGGACAGCTTCTAACCTTTTGTCTTCACAAACAGTGTACCAGTGAATTATCTCTGTGTGTTCATCATTTTGTACATGCAAGAGTATATACATTACTAGAAGTGGAATTGCTGGCTCAAAAGCCACTGCACTGGATTTGTGGTTTTCATTACTTTGGAATCATTTTTGTTTCAATAAGAGTTTTTCCTGGACGTGCTGTTTTCTGGAGGTTCATGTGGGGGTAAGAAACCAGGGCCATGTTCTAAGCAGGTAAGAATTTTTCTTACAATTGGAATGGGTTTTTTTCTCCCTCCATTTGGGACTTCTTTTAGAGTTGATTTCTCAAGAGTCAGTAAACAGGGGCAGCTGAAAGGTCCTTCACAAGGAACACTCCCTTTTGCTCCAGCCCCTGCCAAGTGCTCTTCTCAGGAGTACAGATTACCTTCTACAAATATGGCTCACCTGAGTGATTCCTTGTTGAGGCCTCTGCCTGTCTCTCCTCAGACCCCACGCGGGTCTAGGAAACATCCTACCTCCCACCTGCCCATGCCCTTTGCTACTATTGTGGATGTACATTGTCTTACACTCAGAGTATATCCTAAACCTCAACTAAGAGTCCTTCCCAGTGCTGTCTCACACCTGCAGCCTTGAGTGTTCTCTCTAAAATCTGCTACACCACTGCTTGCTTCCTCTGCCTCTGGCAGCACTCCCATCAGGGTTTTAGCTATCTCCTCATTTTGTCAGATACAGAGATTACACTTCTGCTTTTTATCCTGGTAGTTTCTGGGTAAAGACTGAGATGAAAAAAAGGGAGGCTGAACTTTAATCCCTGTATTTAAACCAGAAAGTCCAAACATACTTTTAAAATGTTAAGTAAATTGACAAAAAAACTTCCTTCAGAGAACATTAACATTTAACAGGCACCATTGATATACTCTCTAATGTGCAATGAGCTTTGACTTCCGGCTGTGGCCTTTCCCGTGGGCTTTCTTTCCCGTATGTGTTCTCTGATGTACGATAAGGTTTGATTTTTGGGTAAAGGCTTTCCCACATTCTGTACACTTGTAGGGTTTCTCTCCGGTATGAGTTCGCTGGTGTACAGTGAATGTGGATTTTTCTCTGAAGGCTTTGCCACACTCAGAACATGCATAGGGTTTCTCTCCTGTGTGTGTTCGCTGATGTATTATGAGCTGTGACTTTTGGCTAAAAGCTTTCCAACATACAGGACATTCATAAGGTTTCTCTCCTGTATGAATTCTCTGATGTATAATGAGCTTGGACTTTTCTCTGAAGGCTTTGCCACATTCATTACATTTATACGGTTTTTCTTCTGTATGAGTTCTCTGATGTATAATGAGGTATGATTTCTGGGAAAATGCTTTTTCACATTCACTGCATTCATAGGGCTTCTCTCCTGTATGACCTCTCTGGTGTAGCATGAGATAAGATTTCTGAGAGAATGCTTTCTCACACTCATTACATTCAAAAGGTTTCTCTCCTGAATGAGTTCTCTGATGTACACCAAGGTTTGATTTTTGGGTGAAGGTTTTCCCACACACATCACATTCATAGGGTTTCTCTCCTGTATGAGTTCTCTGATGCACGACGAGGGTTGACTTCTCATTGAAGGACTTCCCACATTCGGTACATTTATGAGGTTTCTCTCCCGTATGAGTTCTTTGATGTATAATGAGAGTTGACTTATCACTGAAAGTTTTCTTACACTCATTACATTCATGGGGTTTCTTTCCTGTATGAGTACTATGATGTATAATTAGATCAAGCTTCTGTATGAAAGATTCCCCACATTTAGTGCATTCGTAAGTTTTCTCTCCTGTGTGGGTTTTCTGATGAACAATGAGGTTTGACTTCTGAGTGAAGGCTTTTCCACATTCGTTACATTCATAAGGCTTCTCTCCTGTATGAGTCCTGTAATGTATGATGACAGTTGACTTTTCTCTGAAAGCTTTTCCACACTCTGGACACTCAAAGGGTCGCTCTCCTGTATGACTTCTCAAATGTATAATAAGCTGAGATTTTTGGCTAAAGGCTTTTCCACATTCAGTACATCCAAAGGGTTTCTCTCCCGTATGGGTTCTCCAATGTACAATGAGGTGTGATTTCTTGCTGAATGTTTTCCCACATGCAGTGCATTCAAAGGGTTTTTCTCCATTTTTAATTCTCTCTTGTAGACTAAGACCTTTCTTTTGCCTGAGGGCCTTCCCATATTCTTTATATACATGAAGTTTTACTGTAGGAACTGATGCCTCATACTCCGTGTGGAAGAATAATTTTGCACATCCATTATCATGATGCTTTCCTATAGTTCTGGTAAATAGGTCTAAATTATCTACCATATCATTTCCAAATGAGTCATGTTTATGGGATCTCTGCAGTGAAGCCACAAGGTTTGTGCTCAGATGAAGTACGTTTCCAAATTCATTATAGTCATGGTCAGTCTTGGTGATAAATGTTTTCTTGTCAGGGAATCCAATTTGCATCGACAAATCCCTATCTTGGTTATCTTGGTGCTGTCTCTCAATCTGTTCATCAATTTGATAGGCTTCTTCTGGAAGGAAATACAATAAACCATTTTTGTAACTTAACATTATGTAATGGACCTTCTTTAAAAATCCTCTACCATATGAAGGCCAATACTATTTTTGTTTGTTGGTTTTGATGCAAAAGCGTGATTTTATTAAAGCACTGGGGGAGCTGATACTATTATCTCATTTTATCAGAGTTCCTAGAGAGAATCTTGATGGTCAAATCCTGTTCTTTTACTAAACTTCCACCTGCTAATCTTTTTGTTACCAAAAACAATCTTAGTTTCATATCTTGGTCTTTCTTACTTCTACTTTTACATCATCTCTGATTTCCATCAATTCTGGGGACCTTATCACCCATTATCTTCATTTATTATATGAACTCTTTTAACTGTACCTGACTTACACTAATTCTAACTAGGTAGAAATGCAACAGAAATGCAATTAGTGGACTCAAATTTTATAATAATCGTGAATCCACATTCTTAGTGGATAGGAATAAGATCTAGAATAATTAGCCTTACAAAAACAAAGATCACCTTAAAGATCTTTGCCCAATCTGGATTCATCCAAGCTTGCATTCACAGTTTTTCAACACCACCTTCAGCTACTGTCTACACTATTTTCACTAAAAACTATGTCTATATAAATTCCAAACTCATGTTCTATCACGCACATAGCCCAGTCTTCCATATGTTGCTATATTCAGATTCTTGATGACTTTCAAGAAGCAATTCAGTCTTTTCAAAAAAGCTTACTCTGATCTTCCTATATAATTTTTGTTACCTTCTAAAGTAGGCATCTGTACAACTCATTTAGACAGTTAAAGTTGCAAAGCCTTGCCTTAAATATACCATATTTCATCAACTGCAAGATGCAGATTATTTCACATTTTAACATCTCTGAATCCAGATGTACCTTATCATCAATGACATGTCATAAATTAACTGGTGGCAATTTTTCTTTCTTAGTATTAAAATCAATTGGATTTTGGAACACTTGGATGGCTCAGTCAGTTGAGTAGCTGGCCAACTCTTGATCTGGGCTCAAGGTCATGATCCCAGGGTTGTGGGATCAAGCTCTGTGTCGAGCTCTGCACTGAGCATGGAGCCCGCTTAAGATTCTCTCCCTCCCCCTGCCACTCTCCCTCACTTACACACTCTCTAATTTAAAAAAAATTAAAATCAATTGGATCTTGAAGTCAATAAAATATGGTAAATACTTTTTGCATATATACTGAATTTTAATCATTTTTGTAGTTTACTTTTCTTCTCACCTTCTAAAGTTCCGTATGAAAATTAACAAATGTACAGAAAAGAGAAAGAGTAAAATTTAACTATGATAATACTTTACAACAGTAATACTGCATTTTAAAATGGATCATGTTCCTATGACAATCTTAATCCCATTAGTAGAGCACTAGTTCTTAACCAGGCATGAACATCAGAATCACAGGAAAAACTTTTACAAAATACATCTGATGGGACCCAAGGTCCCCCAAGTGTCTACTGAATCTGGACCTCATTAGGTGGTAAGAAACAGCATAGTTAGGGTCATAAGGGTCATCGAATCCTGGCTCAACCATTCACTTGCTCTGTGACCTTAGCAACTTACCTTATCTATTTGTTATTTTATTTCCCACCTGGAAACAGGAGTTACAATAGTGCCCACTCAAATATGTTGATAGGGTTAAACTGCTTATAACAGGGCATGCATGGCACATAGGAAGGACCTTCAACTGCTTGCTAGAACAACTGATGCTATTACCACAGTAACAACTACTATTATGATTAAGAGTCACCACACTCCTATAAGAAGAAATAAGGAATATCTCAATATATTTAACATGTTCTTGACCACTAAGTGAAAAAAAGGTGAATAAAACTGTACATAATAGGCTGCCATTTTTTCTAAAGAAATATACAAATATATATTTATATAG
>NW_027528208.1:39888-60803 GCF_008692635.1 Crocuta crocuta
TATGGGAAGAAGGAAGAGAATGAGATAGAGGGAAAGAAGCTGAACTTTATTTAAAAAATTTTTTTTTAGCATTTTCTAATTTTTGAGACATAGAGTGCAAGCAAGGGAGGAACAGAGGTGGGGGGGGTGGACACAGAATCAGAAGCAGGCTCCAGGCTCTGAGCTGTCAGCACAGAGCCTGACACTGCGAGATCATGACCTGAGCTGAAGTCGCTCAACTGACTGAGCCACCCAGGTGCCCCTGAACTTCTTTAAGTTTTACCTTGTTTTTCTAGATTTGACTTTGGAACCAAGTCAATATTTTATATAATCATAAAACTGAATTTAAAAGGCTTCCATAATAATAATCTATTATACCCTCATCTGTATTTCCAAACAACCATGCTGAAAAGTCTTGATTCTCAATGGGACCAACGTGAGAATACCTCAATTAATTGAAACCAGTATAGACATTCAGCAGTCTCAGAATAATATTAACAATATTACCATCGGATGTTAACATTAACAAAGTAAAAACCTTTAAGCCCAGAATTTGATTTGGAAATATCAATTTGAATACATGATATATTTTCTCTTTAAAATCTTTTTTTTTACATAGTTCCTAGGTCTGTCAATAAAAAGGCCTAGAAACAATTCCATAATGTCCAAATTGTGGTCTCAAAACACTACTTGCCACCAAAAAACAGGGATCCTTGGAGAAATGGCTGATTCCAGGCCAGAGATGGGAAATACATAAAATGAGCCTGGAACATCTTATAACAACAGAAAGCAAGGAAGAAGCAAAGACTCAGGATCCACCTTGAAAGTGTTCCCACTGGCCAGAGACAGGGCAGCTTGACTCACAGTAAGAATAAGGCAGTGGATTAAAGCATAAAACATGGATACTCAAAAAGGACATATTAGTCACCTTTTCAATGATGCTTTAAAACCAACTCCTTATTTTTAAAACTGGCAAATAAATGGAAAAACACATGCAACTCATATGGAACTCATGGAACTAACATATTAACCCAATAATAGATGAAGGCAATCCTCTTTATTGAAATATTCCAGAAAATCAACAAAGAAGGAATGACAGAATATCACCATTTTGCAAACATTAATGAATTAACGGATCTAAGCAATAATTGCCGATAACTCGGAATCACAATAGACAACCACTCCTCCTGATGGAAGGATGTTATACCAGCTAGGAAGTAAACTTGCTAAAAGAAAAAAATAAAACCCTGAATCTGATCAAACTTCAAAATCTAACCACCAATTTATAAGAAAAACAAGGGANTGAAATATTCCAGCTAATCAACAAAGAAGGAATGACAGAATATCACCATTTTGCAAACATTAATGAATTAACGGATCTAAGCAATAATTGCCGATAACTCGGAATCACAATAGACAACCACTCCTCCTGATGGAAGGATGTTATACCAGCTAGGAAGTAAACTTGCTAAAAGAAAAAAATAAAACCCTGAATCTGATCAAACTTCAAAATCTAACCACCAATTTATAAGAAAAACAAGGGACAGAGGAATATGTTAAATAACACCGTAAGGGGCTTAGCAAAGTCCAGAATGTGGGAAACTAAGACAACCAGTTACTTTATAAAAATACAAGTAGGGCGCCTGGGTGGCTCAGTAGGTTAAGCGTCCAACTTCAGCTCAGGTCATGATCTCATGGTTCGTGGGTTCGAGCCCCGTGCTGGGCTCTGTGCTGACAGTTCAGAGCCTGGAGCCTGCTTCTGATTCTGTGTCTCCCTCTTTCTCTGACCCTCCTTTGCTCATGTTGTCTCTCTCTCTCTCAGAAATAAACAAAAAACATTAAAAAAATAAATAAATAAAAGGGGAGGGGCGCCTGAGGTGGCTCAACTGGTTAAGCATCCAACAATCGGCTTTGGCTCAGGTCATGCGCTCATGATTCATGGGATCAAGCCTCATGATATGCTGTGTGCTGAGAGCACAGAGCCTGCTTGGGATTCATTCTCTCTCTCTCTCTCTCGGTTCACACTGTACTTTCCCTGTTTCAGATCAGCAGCTTCTCAAGGATCTTTGATTCCCTTTAGTGGGGAATGGTATTGAGAAATCAGCATGTAGGTGCTGGGTGTGCTTATAGCTACTTGGATTCTTGTTCCTTATAACCTACAAATGATTCCTGTCCTCTTTTTTTGCTTTTATTTCCTAAGTTTATTTATTTTTGAGAGCAAGAGAGAGCATGCCACATTTTGTACGGTTCCATTTATATGAAATCTCCAGAACAGGAAAATCCATAGAGGAATAAAGAAGATCAATGGTTGCCAGGGGCTGGGAGAAGGCAGAAATGGAGACTGACTGATAAGGGGTAAGGGCTTCTTTTCGGGGTGATGTAATGTTCTAGAATTAGATAGTGGTGATGGTCTCACAACTCGGTGAATATCTTAAAAATCACTGAATCTGTAGACTTCAAAAGAGTGAATTTTATGGTCTGTGCATTATATCTCAATAAAACTATTTTTTAAAAAAGATAGGGGCGCCTGGGTGGCTCAGTCAGTTGAGCGTCCGACTTTGGCTCAGGTCATGACCACATGGTTTGTGGGTTTGAGCCCTGCATCGGGCTCTGTGCTGACAGCTCAGCGCCTGGAGCCTGTCTTCAGATTCTGTGTCTCCCTCTTTCTCTGACCTTCCCCTGCTCATGCTGTCTCTCTCTCTCAAAAATAAATAAAAACATTAAAAAATTAAAAAAGATAATCAAGATGTTTTAGGAAAGCAAATGTGATAGGAATATCTAAACTGAATGGAATCAGGTAATCCAATATGGAATTAGGGCCTTTGTTCCTAGGCCTGTGACTAATGTGGGCCTGGCTTCAGATAAGGCAGCAAGGGAAATGAGAATGGGAGAAATGGCAGGGCTTGGGGGTGGGGACAGGCAGCTACAGGACTCTTCTATGCCAGGAAAAGGAGCTGTACAGACATGTGTGGATGAGCACCAACTTAAGGGGAGGGGTCTGATGAGTGTGGGACAGGGGCGAGGGTGTCAGTCTTATGTCTGAGGTAGTCATGTCCCTGTCTAACAACATCAAATGGTCATAACCTTTCTCAAGACCTTCCTGAAAGCCTTTTCAGAGGCCCTTACCCCTGGGTGACAAGGTGGCATTCATGTCCCCATTGTCTGAGTCGATCCCACTTACCTGGAAAGCCCCAAGTTGAGATTTCTGTCTCTGCCAGGCACGGCTTTTCTACCTCCAATTTGAGGATGAGGTCTGGTTTGGTAACCTGATGCCCTGCTAATAATGAGAAATGACAGTGACACCTCCTTGGTCTTCAGAGCCTCTGAGAAAGAGGAAGGTGGAGTGTGGAGCAGCATAAGAGACCTATCAGTTGACACAACGGTCAAGTCAAACCATTTCACTTGGGTTTTGAGTTCACAAACACCCTATCAGGAAAGCAAAGGGGGAAAAGGAACTTTGATCCCCGGAATTCAATGTCAAACTTTTCAAGCAGTTCAGAGGTCTCACAAGTTATCTAAATTGAGAAAGGAGAGGCCCTCTGTCAGAGACAATAATCACAAACAGCGAAGTTACCTGAGGAAGCCATTCTTACCCACAGAGACCAGGTTGCTATAGGTTTCCAGCATTACTTCTCTGTACAGAGACTTCTGTGAAGGGTTCAGGTATTGCCACTCCTCATGGGTGAAATCCACAGCCACATCCTCAAATGTCACGAGTCCCTGTAATTGCACATTCCTTTTATTCTAAAATACTGACCACTGGGTGATGAGGCTGAAATGTAGGGAACTTCTGACTGGGTTCCCAATTCATGATGATGACTTAATACAGGATGCCTACAATGTTGGAAAATCACAGATCATGGTAGAAAAACTACTCCATTAACTATATGGGATATTCTCTAAGTATATGGAATATACATAAGAAAATGTGGTTATTTGCACAAGGATAGACAAATAGTCCAATAGAACTAAAAACAGAATCCAGGGGTACCTGGGTTGTTCATTCAGTTATGCGTCTGACTTTGGCTCAGGTCATGATCTCACAGTTCATGAGTTTGAACCCTGATTTGGGCTCTATGCTGACAACTCAGAGCCTGGAGCCTGCTTCAAATTCTGGTGTCTCCCTCTCCTGCCATCCCCCAACTCTCAAAAATAAATAAACATTAAATATTTTAAAAAGAATCCAAATGTGTATGGATACCTGAGTAATGACGAAGTTGGCCTTGCAAAGCAATGGGGAGAGGATGATCTTTTCAAATAAATGTGGATGGATTACTGGATATCTATACGGGGAGGGGGGTAAATCACACTAAACCACTAACTCACAATACACAAAACCCAGCTACAGATAAATTGTTAATCTAATGTGAAAGATAATACAATAAGGTGGCTAGAAAACAATAAAGGAACATGTTTTCATAGTCCTGGGGTAGGGAAAGAATTCTAAAACAAGATATGCAAAGAGCTACTCATAAAGAAAAAGCTTTATAAATGTTACAAGATTAATAGCACAACAGTCAGGGAAAGACAAATCAAAACTACAATGAGATATCAGCTCACATCTATCAGAATGGCTAAAATTAATAACACAAGAAATAACAGGTGTTGGCAAGGATATGGACCAAGGGTGGTAGGAATGCAAACTGGTGCAGCCACTCTGGAGAACAGTATGGAGGTTCCTCAAAAAGCTCAAAATAGAACTACTCTATGATTCAGCAATTGCACTACTAGCTATTTACCCAAAGAATACAAAAATACTAACTTGAAGGGATATATGCACCCTGATGTTTATAGCAGCATAATCAACAACAGCCAAATTATGGAAAGAACCCAAATGTCCACTGACTCATTAATGGATAAAGATGTGGTATATATATACAACGGAATATCACTCAGCCATAAAAAAGGACAAAATCTAGCCATTTACAACATGGATGGAACTAGAGAGTATTATGCTAAGTGAAATATGTCAAAGATAAATACCATATGACATACATGGAATTTAAAAAACAAAATGAACAAGGAAAGGGGAAAACAAAAGAGGGAAAAAGGCAAGTCAAGAAAGACTCGACTATGGAGACCAAATTGATGGTTATCAGAGGGGAGGTGGGCGCAGGGATGGGTGAAATAGGTGATGGGGATTAAGGAGTGCACTTGTGATGAGCACTGGATGCTGTATCCAAATGTTGAATCACTAAATTGTACACCTGAAACTAATATTACACTGCATGTTAACTACCTGGAATTTAAATATAAAAACTGTCCAGGGAGCCTGGGTAGCTCAGATGGTTAAGCATCCCACTTTGGCTCAAGTCATGATCTCATGGTTTGTGGGTTTGAGCCCTGCATCAGGCTCTGTGCTGACATCTCAGAGCCTGGAGCCTGCTTCAGATTCCGTGTCTCCCTCTCTCTCTGCCCCTCCCCTGGTTGCACTCTCTTTCTCTCTCTCTCTCAAAAATAAACATTTAAAAAAAATTTTAAGTACAACAGTAAAAGGCAAGCTTTAAATGGGAGATTATCTGAGACACTCAAAAGTGATAAAGGGTGGGGGGCACCTGGGTGGCTCAGTTGGTTAAGCTTCCGACTTTGGCTCAGGTCACCATCTCACAGTTTGTGGGTTTGAGCCACACGTTGGGCTCTGTGCTGACAGCTCAGAGTCTGGAGCCTGCTTCNAACACAGAAAACCAGAGAACAGATATGAATATGTACTTCACTAAAAAGAAAACCTCGGGGTGCCTGGGTGGCTCAGTTGGTTAAGCGTCCGACTTCAGCTCAGGTCATGATCTCACGGTTCGTGGGTTCAAGCCCCGCGTTGGGCTCTGTGCTGATAGTTAGCTCAGAGCCTGAAGCCTGTTTCTGATTCTGTATCTCCCTCTCTCTCTGACCCTCTCATGTTCGTGCTGTCTCTCTCTCTCTCAGAAATAAATAAAACATTAAAAATTAAAAAAAAAAGAAAACCTCAATGACCTATGAATATAAGAAAATGTACTTAGCCCCCTTAGCACTCAGGTAACCATTCAAGCATACTCAACCCAATGAGCACTCAGATAAATGAAATTTTAAGTCATGCTGAGACACTACTACGCCCCCACTAGAAAGGTTATAATTAAGCAGACTAAAATATCATAAGATTGTGTTGAAATGAGGACTCTCACATACTTAGTAGGAATATAAACTGGCANTACTAAAGTTAATGATTTCCATACACTATGACCCAGCACAGTAGAATTTACTTCTAGGTATACAGCTTAAAGAAAATCATGTCCATATGCTCTAGAAAACAAGTACAGGGATATTTACAGAAGCACTACTTCTAAAATGAAATTGTGGAGAAAATTCAAATGTCCCTCAACAACACAATGGGTAAACTGTGGCACAGTTACTCAACGGGATCCTGGGTGGTAAAATAAATGAACTACAACTGCACATCCAACACAGACGTCTCGCAGATGTACTGATGAACAAAAGAATCCAGACACTAGAATACACATTGCATGATTCTGTTTAAAAATAGTATGGAAACAGGCAAGGCCAATCCATGATGTTAAAAGTCAGGAGGGTGACTCTGCTTGGGAGAGGACAAGAATAGGGATTCAGAGGTCTTCGTTATGCTTTAATCTTTTCTCTTTTTTTTCCATTTATTTTAATGTTTTATTTATTTCTAAGAGAAAGAGAGACGGCATGAGCAGAGGAGGAGCAGAGAGAGAGGGAGATACAGAATCTGAAACAGGCTCCAGGCTCTGAGCTGGCTGTCAGCACAGAGACCGATGCAGGGTTTGAACCCACGAACGATAAGATCATGACCTGAGCCAAAGTTGGACACTTAACTGATAGAGCCACCCGGGCACCCCTCGTTGTTTTAATCTTGACCTGGAGGGTGACTACATGGTGTGTTCACTTTGTGATAATGCAATTTGTTCATTTATAAACTGCATTTCACATATAATTAAACGTACTTTATCTCTTTATATTTAAACATTACTTTTGACAAAAGTGCAAAGGCAGGGGTGTCTGGGTGGCTCAGCCAGTTGAGTGTCCAACTCTTGATTTCGGCTTAGGTCATGATCTCATGGTTTATGGGTTCACGCCCCGCATTGGGCTCCATGCTGACAATGCAGAGCCTACTTGGGATTCTCTCTCCCTGCCCCTCCCCAGTTCCCACACTCTCTCTCTCAAAAATGAATAAATAATCTTTTAAAAAAGTACAAAGGCAGTTCAATGGAAAATGGGGGTTCCCATTTCAACAAACGGTGCTGGAACAACTGGATATAAATATGCATTAAAAAAGAACACTGGTAAATACCTCCAATATATATAAAACTTAGATTCAAAATAGATGGGGCGCCTGGGTGGCTTAGTCGGTTAAGCGTCCGACTTTCGCTTAGGTCATGATCTCGCGGTTTGTGGGTTCGAGCCCCGCGNCAGTTAAGTGTCCAACTTCGGCTCAGGTCACGATCTCACTTGTGAGTTTAAGCCCTGTGTCAGGCTCTGTGCTAACAGCTTGGAGCCTGGAGCCTGCTTCAGATTCTGTCTCTGTCTCTCTCTCTCAAAAGTAAATAAACATTAAAAAAAGTAAAAAATAAAAAAATAAAAACAAAAAGGCAAAAGAAAGATATTAAGCCAAAACAGATACATAAATAACAAATAAGTACATATAAAGATACTTAACATCAGGAAACTGCAAGAGAGAGGAGTTCAAGGTGGCCCTGTGGGAAGACCATGAAATCACCTCCTCCCGTGGATGCAACAAATTTCCAGCTATATACGGAATAATTTTCCTCCAAAAAGGACCTGAGAACTAGATGAACAGCGCCTCCATAACAAAAGACAAGGAGACACACTGACAAGGGCAGGAGAGGCAATGACAGAGTCTTGCCTGGAAACCCACCCCAGACGTGGTAACCCCACAATCAGAAGGGATCCCAAAAATACGGAACTGTACTCAAAGGGTAAAGGGATTGTGCCCCACTTCAGCAACCCCCAACCCTGGGGGCCAGCATCAGAAAGATAAGCCCCCAAAATGTCTGGTTTTGACAACCAATGGGGATTAAGATCAGGAGAATCACAGAACTGTAGGTCCCACTCAAAGCAGCTGCCACAGAGGCAGGAACTTACAAGGACTTTATCTGGGGATGGAGGCACTGGCATTTTAGCAATCTCATCCTAATTTGATGGTGATGAAACCAACAGGCACCATTTTTGGTGCTTACTAGCACCAGAGGGCATGCTCTGCCCATGCCATGCCGTAACTGGGCTGGGCTAGCACCCCACCCCTCCTGCAAAGTGCCTAACCCACAATAGGGCTGGGCAAGTACCCTAAGCACCATGCAACCTTTTCAGAGACCAAGCCACAGGGAGGACAGGGGACCATCCCAAGCCTCATTCTCCTTGCTCAGCGGCCAAGGTGCAAACAGGCCAGGTCAATGAGCTGATCCCTACCTTCCCACATAGTGGCTAAGCTGCAAATGGGAGAGGGCGAATGCCCCGAGCCCTGCCCTCCCCATGCAGAGCCCAAGCCACAATGGATGGGCACACAGTTTGAATCCCACTCTCCCCATGAAGCAGCCCAGCCACATGCCCTGAGCCCTGACCTCCCCACACAGCGGCTATGGCCCTATCACAAGGGACACCCATAGAGTGCCAGACTCTGGTGGCCAAGAGAGAATTCTGGGCCACATGGAACATTTCCTACACACATGGAACACTTCCTACACAATACTGCTCCCTCAAGACTGAGGGAGATAGCTGTTTTACCTAATATATACAGACAAACAGAGAAACAGGCAAAACGAAGAGACAAAGGAATATGTTCTGAACCAAATAAGAAGGTAAATCCTCAGAAAAAGACCTTAATGAAATAGAGATTAGCAACCTCTCCAATAAAGGATTCAAAGTGATGGTCATAAAGATGCTCACTGATCTCAGAAGAACAGATGAACACAGTAAGAACTTCAACAAAAAGAAAAAAATATAAGTACCAAACGGAAGTTATAACTAAACTGAAAAATACAGTAGAGGGGTTCAAAGGTGAATGGATGAAACAGAAACACAAATCAGAGAACAGTGAGACAAAGCAAACGGAAAACACCCAGAAAGAGCAGCAAGGTTTAAAAAAAAGAACTAAAAGTAATGATACCTTAAAGGACCACTGGCACAACATTAAGCAGAGTAATATTTGCACTGTAGGAATTCCAGAAGGAGAAGAGAAAAAGGATCAGAAAAATTATTTGAAGAAACAGTGGCTGAAAACTTCCCTAACCTGGGGAAGGATACAGACATCCAAGTTCAAGAAGCCCAGAGAGTTCAAGATAAGACGAACCTAAAGAAAAACACACCAGAACACATTACACAATTATAATGGTAGAAGTTAAGGATAACGAGAAAATCTCTTTTTTTTAAAGTTTATTTATTTATTTATTTAGAGAGGGTACATGCAGATGCACGAGGCAGGGAGGAGCAGAGAGAGGAGAGAGAGAATTCCAAGCAGGCTCCACACTGTCAGCACAGAGCCTGATGTGGGGCTCAAACCCATGAACCATGAGATCATGACTTGAGCAAAAACCAAGAGTCAAAGGCTCAACCGACTGAGCCATCCAGGCACCCCAAGGATAACAAGAAAAATCTTAAAAGCAGTAAGAGAAAAGCAACATATTACATACAAAGGAAACCCCATAAGGCTTTCAGGCTTTTCCGCAGAAACTTTCCAGACCAGAAGGGAGTGGAGCGACATAGTCAAAGTACTAAAAGGGGAAAAACTGCCAACCAGGAATTCTCTACCCATTAAGGTTATCATTCAGAATTGAAGGAGATTAAGAGGTTTCCAGATACGCAAATCTAACAGAATTCACCACTAAACTGGCCTTACAAGAAATGTTAAAGGGACTTTTCTAAGCTAAGAAGAAAAGGCACTACTTNGTATGAAGGGTAAAGAAGTAGTAAAATTAATGGAAAATAATTAGTTAAGAGAAACATAAAAAGATATAAAAAGATATTTTAGATCAAAAATCTAAAATGTAGAAGGGAAGATTAAAAATGTAAAGCTTTGGAATGTGTTCAAAATTAATTTACTGTCGGAGCGCCTGGATGGTTCAGTCGGTTGGGTGTCCGACTTCATGATCTCACAGTCCGTGGATTCGAGCCCCGCGTCGGGCTCTGTGCTGACCGCTTGGAGCCTGAAGCCTGCTTCGGATTCTGTGTCTCCCTCTCTCTCTGCCTCTCCCCCACTTGCTCTCTGTCTCTCAAAATAAAATAAAGACATAAAAAAAATTTTTTAAATTAATTTACTGTCAATTCAAAAATGAGTTACATACATGTTGTATCTGAACCTAACAGTAACCACAAAGAAAAAATTACAGTAAATACATAAAAAGAGAAAGGAATCTAAACATAACACTAAAGAAAACAAACCACAAGGGAAGAAAGAACAGAGAGGAACCATAAAAACAGCCAGAAAACAATTAACAAAATGGCAAAAAGTACACACCTATCCATAATTAAATGTAAATCTACTAAATGATCCAATCAAATAACAAAGGGTGGATGAATGGGGAAAAAACCCTTTTATATGCTACCTACAAGAGACTCAAACCTAAGGACACACTCAGACTGAAAGTAAAGGGATAGAGGAGTGCCTAGGTGGCTTAGTTGGTTAAGCTTCAGACTTCTGCCCAGGTTATGATCTCACAGTTCATGAGTTCAAGCCCCGCGTCGGGCTCTGTGCTGACAGCTCAGAGCCTGAAGCTTGCTTCGGATCCATCCTGTGTCTCCCTCTCTCTCTGTCCCTCCCCTGCTTGTGTTATCTCTCTCTAAGATAAATAAACATTAAAAAACAAGAGAATACACATTTTTCTCGAGTGCACAGAGAACATTCTGCAGGATAGACCATGTGTTAAATCTCAAAACAAGTCTTAATAAATTTAACAAGACTGAAATCATATCAAGCATCTTTTCCACAACACTATGAATCTAAAAATCAATTACAAGAAACAAATGGAAAAACACAAACATTTGGAGACTAAACAACAGGCTATTAAACAACCAATGAACAAATCAAAAAGAAATCAAAAGATAACATTAAGACAAATGAAACTGGAAACACAATGTTCCAAAATCTTTGGAACACAGCAAAAGCAGTTCTGAGAAAAGTTCACAGCAATTCAGGTCTACCTCAGGAAACAAGAAAAACATCAAATAAACAATCTGTCTTAACACTTAAGCGAATAAAGAAAAATTAAGTCCAAAGTTAGTANAAGATCAATGAAACTAAAAGATGGTTCTTTGAAAAGATAAACAAATCTTTAGCCAGATTCAAAGAGAGCCCAAATAAAATCAGAAACAAATGAGGAAAAATTACAACTGATACCACAGAAATAAAAAGGATAATAAGAGAATACAATAAACAATTATACACTACCAATCAGACAACCTAGAAGAAATGGACAAATTCCTAGAAACACATTCCTAGTCTTCCTAAGACTAAATCATGAAGAAAATCTGAATAGACCAATTATTTATAACGAAATTGAATCAGTAATCAAAAAACTCCCAATAAACACAAGTCCAGGTCAAGTTGGCTTCCTCAAATTATTCTAAATCTTGAAGAGGAAGGAACATCTCCAAACTCACTTTACAAAGTCAGCATTACCCTGATACAAAAACCAAAGACACTACAAAAAAAAATTACCAACCAGTATCCCTGATGAACATAAATGCAAAAGTCCTCAAATAAATATTAGCAAACCAAATTCAACGTCAATAATAACATGTAAAGGATCATACCCCATGACCAGGTGGGATCCATTCCAGGTATACAAGAATGGTTCAACATGCACACATCGATCAATGTGATACATCAAAAAAAGCATCCGACAAACTTCAACATCCATTTATGATAAAAACCCTCAACAAAGTGGGTATACAGAGAATGTATCTCAACACAATAAAGGCCAGATATGACAAGCCCACACCCAATACCATACTAAACAGTGAAAAGCTGAAAGCCTGTCCTCTAAGATCAGAAACAACCCAAGGATGTCCACTCACCACTTTGATTCAACACAATACTCGAAGGCCTAGCCACAGTAATTATTCAGGGAAAAAAAGAAATAAAAGGCATCTAAATAGGAAGTAAAACTGTCACTATTTGCAAATGACATGCTATTATATTAAAAACCGTAAAGATGCCACCAAATAACTATTAAAATAAGTTCAGTAAAGTTGTAGGACACAAAATTAATAATCAGAAATCTGTTGTGTTTCTATACACTAAAACCAAACCAAGAAAACAATCAGATTTACAAGTACACCAAAAAGAATAAAACACCTAGGCATAAATTTAACCAAGGATGTGAAAGAATGGATTCTGAAGACCAGGAGCCATTGATGAAGGAAATTGAAGACGACACACAATAAAATGGAACCATACCATGCTCATAGATTTAAAGAAATAATATTGTTAAAATGCCACAGCTAAAGCAATCTATAGATTTAATGTAATCCCTACCAAAATGTCAATGACATTTTTCATAGAACTAGAAAAAATAATCCTAAACTTCTGTATGGAACCAAAAAACATCCCCAAGAGACAAAGCAATCTTGAGATAGAACAGTTAGATGATATGCTCCCTGACTTTAAACTATACTACAAAGGTGTAGTAATCAAAATAGTATGGTAATGGGACAAAAAAGAGACACATAGATCAATGGAACAAAATAGAGAACTCAGAAATAAACCCACACTTATATGGTCAATTAAGCTACAATGAAGGAGCCAAGACTATTAACAATGGGGAAAAGACAGTCTAATAAATAGTACTGGGAAAACTGGACAGCTATATGCAAAAGAATGAAAGTGGAACACTTTCATACACCATATACAAAAATAAGCTCAATGCCTGGGAAACACAGTAGGGAGATTATTCACTCTTCTTGGAGGGCATCTCTGAAAGGCAGTGTTCACGGAGATACCTCCTCAGGAACAAAGGAGCTAGCAAGCACCATTTCAACCCCCCACCCATCAGCACACACAGAGCCATCTGTGGGAAGCAGCAGAGTACCGACACTAACTACCTAGCTTGCTTACACCAAGCTCCGCGCCCCTGCTTTCAGGTGGAACTGCCCTTCTCAGTCAGGTCGGCCTCAGTCTCACCACGGCAAGCCCCTCCTCCTGAAGATCAGCACAAACCCCTGTCCATACCATGTCTCCCAACCAGAGAGTTCTGCAGGGCCTCAGTTCTACTGAAGGTGGTGACAAGTCTCATTTAACAAGAAAACCAGAGGGGCGCCTGGGTGGCTCAGTCGGTTAAGCATCCGACTTCGGCTCAGGTCATGATCTTGTGGTTTGTGGGTTTGAGCCCCGCATCCGGGTCTGTGCTGACAGCTCAGAGCCTGAAGCCTGCTTCGGATTCTGTGTCTTCTCTCTCTACCCTTCCCCTCCTCGCACTCTGTCTCTCTCAGAAATAAACAAATATTTAAAAAATGTAAAAAAAAAAAAAAGAAAAAAACTAAAAAAATAAAATAACAAGAAAACCAGAGCACAACTAGTTAAAACTCACCACATTCAGGCCAGTGACCTAACACTGTTCACAGCAGGCAAGGAGAGCCTCTGCAGATGACTGGCTGGAAGGACAGAGCAGCCAGAACATAAGAGCAGATACAGGCAGCACACACCACAGACACCCCCTAAAGCACCACGCCCTGGGCACTACACGGCCTCTTCATAAGACCATTACTTTCAGGAGCAGGAGACATAACTGGCTTCTCTAACACACAGAAAAAGACAGAGACTTAGACAAAATATGAAGACAAAGGAATTTATCTCAAATGAAACAAGGTAAGGCCATGGCCAGAGATCTAAGCAAAACAGATATAAGTAATATGCCTGATGGATAATTTAAAGCAACAATCATACAGATATTCACTGGGTTTGAGACAAAAAATAGACGACATCAGTGAGATGCTTACCAAAGAGATGAAAGAGTGAAAAACAAATCAATCAGAGATGAAGAATACAATAAATGAGATCAGAAACACCCCTAATGCAATGAACTGCAGGTTGGAAGAAACAGAAAAACAAATTAGTGACCCAAAAGACAAACTAATGGAAAGTAATATAGCTGAAGAAAAAGAAGAATTATACAACATGAGAACAGAATTAGGGAACTCAAAGTGACTCCATCAAACATAACATCTGCATTATAGGAGTCCCAGAAGAGGACAAAAAAGGAGGCAGAAAATTTATTTGAAGAAATAATAGCTGAAAACTTCCCTAATCTGGGGAAGGAAACAGACATCCATAACCACAAGGCACAGAGATCTCCCATCAAAATCAACAAAGGCAGGTCAACAGCAAGACATATTGTAACTAAATGTGTAAAATATACTGATAAAGAAAAAAAATCATAAAAGCAGCAAGACAAAAGAAGTCCTAAGGGGTGCCTGGCTGGTTCAGTCAGTAGAACATCTGACTCTTGACCTCAGGGTTGTGGGTTCAAACCCCAGGTTGGGTGTAGAGGTTAGTTAAAACACAAAATCATAGCTTTGCGCAGTGGCAGTATCGTAGCCAATGAGGTTTATCCGAGGCGCGATTATTGCTAATTGAAAAAATAAAATCATAAAAAAATAGTCCTTAATTAGAAGGGACGATCCATAAGGCTAGCTGATTTATCAACAGAAACTTGGCAAGCCAGAAGGGAGTGGCAGGATATATTCAAATTGCTGAATGGAAAAATCTGTTGCCAAGGATACTCTATCTGGCAAGGCTATCCTTCAGAATAGGAGAGAAAAAGTTTTCTGAACAAAAACTAAAGGAGCATGTGACCACTAAACCAGCCCTGCAAGAAATATTAAGGGGGAGCCTTTGAGTGGAAAGGAGAGGCCAAAAGTGACAATATAGAGATAGGAAACACAAAAGTAATAAANCGGTTGCTCTGTTAATCATCTCTTTTTTAAAATATTTATTTATTTTTTAGAGAGATACAGACAGAGTGAGAGTGGAGGAGAGGCAGAGAGAGGAGGCTCCAGGTTCCAAGCTGTCAGCATAGAGCCTGATGTGGGGCCTGAACCTAAGAACTGTGAGAGCATAAACTGAGCCATAGTTGGACGCTCAACTGACTGAGCCACTGAGGTGCCCCTGAATCTTTTCTAAAAATGTTTTTATTTTTGGGAGAGACAGAGCGTGAGCGTGGGAGGGGTAGAAAGAGAGGGAGACAAAGAATCCAAAGCAGGCTCTGAGCTTTCAGCACAGAACATGATGTGGAGCTTGAACTCAGGAACCATGAGATCATGACCTGAGCAGAAGTTGGCTGCTTAACTGTCTGAGCCACTCAGGTGCCCCAATCATCCGACTCTTGATTTCAGCTTAGGTCATGATCTTGCAGTTCATAAGATTGAGCCCCGCATCAGGCTCTGCACTGACAGCATGGAGCCTGCTTCAGATTCTATCCCTCTCTGTCTCCCTCACCTTTGCATGTATTCACTCTCTCTCAAAATAAATTAAAAAAAAAAACTTAAAAGGGGTGCCTGGGTGGCTCAGTCAGTTAAGTGTCCAACTTTGGCTCAGGTCATGATCTCACCATTCGTGAGTTTGAGCCCCATGTCTGGTTCTGTGCTGACAGCTCAGAGCCTGGAGCCTGTTTTGAATTCTGTGTCTTCCTCTCTCTACCCGTCCCCCACTTGTGCTCAGACTCTCTCTCAAAAATAAACATTTAAAAAGAAGTTAAATAAACAAAACCCCCAAAAGTGACAGTATACGGGCAGGAAACACAACAAAAGCAGTAAAAAATATTTATGTAAAATCAGAATATTTCTGCAAAAAATCAGTGAAGGAACTCACACAAAAAAGGATATAAAATATAGTAACACACCTAAAATGTGGGGACAAGAAAAGAATGGGTTCAAACCAGAATGACCATCAATATATATTGCTATTTGCAGAAGATGTTATACACAAACCTACTGGTAAGTTTCTATCAAAAACCACTAATAACCATACAAAGAATAAAAAGAAATCCAAATATATCACTAAAAGAAAATTAGCAAAATGGGGGTGCCTGGGTGGCTCAGTAGGTTAAGCATCCAACTTCGGCTCAGGTCATCATCTCATGACTCGTGAGTTTAAGCCCCACGTTGGGCTCTGTGCTGACAGCTCAGAGCCTGGAGCCTGCTTCAGATTCTCTATCTCCCTCTCTGTCTTCCCCTCCCCTTCTCACACTGTCTCTTTCTCCTTCAAAATAAACAAACATTAAGAACAATTTTAAAGAAAATTAGCAACACATGAAAGACAAGACCAGAGAAAATTTCCAGAAACAACCACAAAACAAGTAATACAAATAAAACACATATTTATCAATAATTACTCTGAATGTAAATAGACCAGGCATGATATATTCACAGTGCTGAGTGGGAAAAATCTGCAGCCAAGTATATACTCTATCTAGCAAAGCTATCATTCAGAACAAAATGAGAGACAAAGAATTTCCCAGACAAACAAATATTAAAGAGTTTGTGACCACTAAACATGCTCTGCAAGAAATACTTAGGAGACGCTTTGAGTGGAATGGAAAGGCCAAAAGTGACAAAGACCAGAAAGGAACAGAAAAAATCTCCACAAACTATGACAAAGCAAGAAATAAAATGGCAACAAATACATATCTATTAATAATTGCTCTAATGTAAATGGACAAAAAACTCCAATCAAAAAACATAGGGTGTCAGAATGGATAAAAAAAACCAAGACCATCTATATGCTGCCTACAAGAGACTCATTTTACTTCTCACTTTTTGAAGATTTTATTTTTTCAGTAATCTCTACACCCACTGTAGGGCTTGAACTCACAACCCCAAGATCAAGAGTCACATGCTCTACCCACTGAGCCATCCAGGCACCCAATACAAGAGACTCATTTTATTATTTATTTAATCTTTATTTATTTCTGAGAGAGTGCGAGAAGGGGAGGAACAGAGGAAGACACAGAATCCAAAGCAGGCTCCAGGCTCTGAGGTGTTAGCACAAAGCCCAATATGGGGCTCGAACTCAGGAACCATAAGATCATGACCTGAGCTGAAGATGGATGCTTAACTGACTGAGCTATGCAGGTGTCCCCAAGAGACTCATTTTAGACCTAAAGACACCTGCAGATTGAAAGTGAAGGGACAGTGAAAAATTTATCACACAAATGGATGTAAAAAGAAAGAAGGAGTAGGAACATTTATCCTGGACAAGTAGGCTTTAAAACAAAGACCGTAACAAGAGATTAAGAAGGGCACTACATCATAATAAAGGGGACAACCCAATAAGATCTAACCATTGGGGGCACCTGGGTGGCTCAGTCAGTTAGGCATCCAACTCTTGATTTTGGCTCAGGTCATGACCTCACAGTTGTGAGATTAAGTTACACAAGCTCAGCATGGAGCCTGCTTAAGATTTTCTCCCTCTCTCTGTCTCTCTCCCTTTCTCTCTCTTCCCCTCATCCCTCCCCGACTCAAGCACATGATCTCTCTCTCTCTCTCTCTCCCAAAAATAGATCTAACAATTGTAAACACTGATGTACCCAACATGGGAGAACCTAAATACTTAAAACAATTAACAATAAACATAGAGGAATTAATTGATAATAATACACTAATAGTAGGGAACTTTAACATCCCACTTACATCAAGGAACAGATCACCTAAACAGAAAATAAACAAGGAAACAATGGCTTTGAATGACACATTGGACCAGATGGACTTAACAGATACACTCAGAACATACCATTCCAAAACAGCAGAATATACATTCCTTTCAAGGGCACGTGGGACATTCTCCAGAATAGATCACATATTAGGTCACAACACAGGCCTCAACAAATACAAAAAAAGACTGAAATCATACCACTCATACCATGTGGTTCTCTGACCACAATGCCATGAAACTTGAAGTCAAGAAGAAAAAATCTGGAAAGATCACAAATACATGGAGATTAAACAATAATGCTACCAAACAACAATGGGTCAACAAAGAAATCAAAGAAAAAAATTAAAAATACATGAAAAGAAACGAAAATTAAAACACACTGGTCCAAAGCCTTTGGGATGCAACAAAAGCAATCCTATGAAGGAAGTATGTAGAAATACAGGCCTACCTCAAGAAGCAAGAAAACTCTCAAATAAAAACCTAATCTTACACCTAAAGGAGCTAGAAAAAGAACAAATGAAGCCTGCATTCAGCTTTGGCTCATCAGGTCATGATCTCACAGTTTGCACGTTCAAGCCATGTGTTGGTCTCTGTGCTGACAGCTCAGGGCCTGGAGCCTGCTTCATATTCTGTGTCTCCCTCTCTCTCTGCCCCTCCCCTGCTCATGCTCTGTCTCTCTCTCCTTCAAAACTAAACAAACATTTAAAAAAATTTTAAAACCCAACAGAACAAATCAGTGAAACCAGGAACTATTTCTTTGAAAAAATTAATAAAATTGATAAACCTCTAGCCAGACTTATCAAAAAGAAAACAGAAAGGACACTAATAAATAAAATTACAAATGAGAGACAACAAAGAACAACCAATATCACAGAAAAGCAAACAGTTATAAGAGAATACTATGAAAAACTATATGCAAACTAACTGGACATCCTGGAAGAAATGGATAAATTCCGACAAATATATAAGCTACCAAAACTGAAACAGGAAGAAACAGAAAACTTGAACAGACTGATAACCAGCAAAGAAACTGAATCAGTAATCAAAAACCTCCTAACAGAATTCCAGGACCTGATGGCTTCACTGGTATATTCTACTAAATATTTAAAAAAGANCTGAAAAGGAAGGAAAACTTACAAATTCATTCTATGAAGCCAGCATTACCCTGATACCAAAACCAGACATAGAAAGCACTAAAAAAGAGAACTACAGACTAGGGGCACTTGGGTGGCTCAGTTGGTTAAGTGCCGACTTCGGCTCAGGTCGTGATCTCATAGTTCATGAGTTCAAGCCCTGTGTTGGGCTCTGTGCTGACAGCTCAGAGCCTAGAGCCTGCTTCGAATTCTGTGTCTCCTCTCTGTGCCCCTCCCCGACTCATGCTCGCTCCCACTCTCTCTCTCTCTCTCTCTAAACTACATAAACCAAGAAAAAATTTAAAAATAAAAAAAAGAACTACAGGCCAACATTCTTGATGAACATGGAGGCAAAAATTATCAATAAAATACTACCAAACCAAATCCAAAAATACATGAAAAATATCATTCACCACAATCAAGTGGAATTTATTCCTGGGTTGCGATATTTGCAAATCAATCTACATGATACATCACATTAAGAA
This sequence comes from Crocuta crocuta, assembly GCF_008692635.1. Classification (NCBI taxonomy): domain Eukaryota; kingdom Metazoa; phylum Chordata; class Mammalia; order Carnivora; family Hyaenidae; genus Crocuta; species Crocuta crocuta. The sequence continues at coordinate 59,160 of NW_027528208.1, forward strand.
AAGAAAGGTTAAGGGGTGGCTGGGTGGCTCAATTGGTTAAGTGTCCAACTTCAGTTCAGGTCATGATCTCGCAGTTTGTGGGTTTGGGCCCCATATCTCGCTCTGTGCTGACAGCTCAGAGACTAGAGTCTGCTTTGGGTTCTGTGTCTCCCTCTCTTCTCTGCTCCTCCTCTGCTCGTCTCGGTCTCTTTCTCTCAAAAATAAATAAATGTTTAATAAATTTTTTTAAAAAAGAAAGGTTAAGAACCATATGATCATTTCAATGGATGCAGACAAAGCATTTGACCAAGTTCAATACCCATTCATGATAAAAACTCTCATGAAAGTAGGTTGAGAGGGAACATACCTCAACATTATAAAGGCCATACGTGAAAACCCCACAGCTAATATCCTCCTCAATGGGGAAAAACTAAGACCTTCTCCTCTACAGTCAGGAGCAAGACAGGGATGTCCACTCTCACTTTTATTCAACATAGTACTGGAAGTCCTAGCCGCAGTGATCAGATAACAAAAAGAAATGAAAGGCATCCAAATCAGCAAGGAAGAAGTACAACTTTCACTATTTGCAGATGACATGATACTATACACAGAAAACCCAAAAATTCCACCAAAAAAAAAAAAAAAAGAAACAAAACAAAAACGCTAGAACTGATAAGCAAGTTCAGTAAAATTGCAGGAAAGAAAATCAACATACAGAAATCAGCTGCATTTCTATATTCCAATAATAAAGCAGAAGAGAAATTGAGGAATCAGTCCCATGTACAACTGCACCAAAAACAATAAGATATTTAGGAATAAACCTAACCAAAGACGTGAAGGATCTGTGCTCTGAAAACTATAAAACACTGATAAAAGAAACAGAAATGACACAAAGAAATGAGAAGACAATCAGTACTCACAGACTGGAAGAACAAATATTGTTAAAATGTTTCTACTATCCGAAGGACATTTAACTCAACCCCTATCAAAATACAAGCATTTTTCACAGAGCTAGAACAAATAATCCTAAAATGTGTATGAAACCACAAAAGCCCCTAAACAGCCAAAGCAACAGTGAAAAAGCAAAGCTGGAGACATCACAATTCCAGACTTCAAATTATATTACAAAGGTTTGGTGATTAAAACAGTGTGCTAATGGCACGAAAATAGACACATAGATCAATAGAACAGAATAGAACCCACAACTATTATATGGTCAATTAATCCCAGACAAAGCAGGAAAGAATATCCAAAAGGAAAAATAATATCTCTTCAACAAAAGGTGTTGGGAAAACTGGACAGTAATATGCAGAAGAATGACACTGGACGACTTTCTTATACCACACACACAAAAGTAAATTCAAAATGGATAGAAGACAACATATAAGACCTGAAACCATAAAAATCCTAGAAGTGAACACAGGCAGTAACTTCTCTGACATCAGCCCCAGCAACTTCTTTCTAGATATGTCTCTATGGCCAGGGAACAAAACCAAAATAAACTATTGGGACTACACCAATATAAAAACCTTTTGCACAGCAAAGAAAACAATCAAGAAAACTAAAAGGCAACCTACAGAATGGAAGAAGATATCTCCAAATGGCATCTCTGAGAAAGGACTTGTGTCCAAAACATATAAAGAATTTATAAAACTCAACACCCCA
>NW_027528208.1:60816-64767 GCF_008692635.1 Crocuta crocuta
ATATCTGAGAAAGGGCTGGTGTCCAAAACATATAAAGAATTTATAAAACTCAACATCCAAAAAAACAAATAATCCAATTAAAAAATGGGCAGAAGAAATGAATAGACATTTTTCCAAAGAAGACATCCAGATAGCAAACAGATCCATAAAAAGATGCTCAACGTCACTCATCAGGGAAATACAAATCAAAACTACAATGAGGTATCACTTCACACCTGTCAGAATGGCTAAACTCAAGAACACAAGAAACAACGGGTGGAACCCTCTTGCACTATTGGTGGGCAAACTGGTATAGCCACTCTGGAAAACAGTTCCAGAGGTTTCCCACAAAGTTAAAAATAGAACTACCCTATGATCCAGCAATCACACTATTAGGTATTTACCCAAAGAATACAAAAGTACTAATTCAAAGGGAAACTTGCACCCTGATGTTTATAGCAGCATTACCTGCAATAGTCAAATTACAGAAACAGGCCAGTGTCCATCAACAGATGAATGAAAAAGAAAATGTGGTGTATATATATATAATATATATATATTATATATATATTAAATATTCCCTAGCTATTTAAAAGAATGAAATCTTGCCATTTGCAGCAACATGGATGGAGCCAGAGAATATTATGCTAAGTAAAATAAGTCAGAGAAAGACAAATACCGTATGATTTCACTCATGTGAAATTTAAGACACAAAACAAACAAGCAAAGGGGAAAAAGTGAGAGAGTCAAGCCAAGAAACAGATGTGAACTACTGAGAACAAACTGATGGGTTACCGGAGGGAAGGTAGGTGGGGGGATGGGTTAAACAGGGCATGGAGATTAGGAGGGTACTTGTTGGGATGAGCACAGGGTGTTGTACGGAAGTGTTGAATCACTATACTGTACACCTGAAACTAATATTACACAGTATGTTAACTAACTGGAATTTCAATAAAAANTAAATCAATACAACAGAGTCCAGAAACAGATCCATAGATACGGTCAATTTATTTATGACAAAACTGCAAATGCAACTCAAAAGAGAAAAATGATCCTTTTAACAAATGGGGTTAGCACAAATGGAATTCCATATACAAAATAATGAACCTCAACCTAACTCTCACACCTTATATAAAAATTAACACAAAAGAGATCATAGATCTAAATGTAAACCCTATAACTATGAAACTTTTAGAAGAAACGGGAAAAAATTATTGTGACTTAGGATCCAATAAAGAATTATTTTTTAATGTTTGAGAGAGAGAGAGAGAGAGAGCGCGCGAGTGCAAGCAGGGGAAGGGCAGACAGAGGAGAGAGAAAGAGTCCCAAGCAGTCTCTGCACTGTCAGCACAGAGCCCAATGCAGGGCTTGAAGTCGTGAACCATGAGATCATGACATGAGGCAAAATCAAGAGTCAGATTCTCAACCCAATGGGACACCCCGGCACCCCGGACCCAGCAAAGAATTCTTGAACATGATGCCAAAATAATAATACATGAATCAAGTAATTCATGGATTGGCCATTTTCAAATTTAAAAATCCTTGCTCTGTGAATAACACTGCTAAGTGAATAAAAAAATGAGGCTTGAAGAAATATTTACAAAATATGTACAAACGTACCTGACAAAGATATAGATCTTACATATCTGACAAAAAGACTTGTAAACAATATACATAAATAAGTCTCCAATTTCAAGAGCAAGAAAACAAAAAATCCAATTTTAAGATGGGCAGATGACTTGATTGAATACTTCACCAATGAGGATATACAAAAAGTAAAGAAACATGCATAAAGGTCTTAACATCATTCGCTATTAGTGAAACACAAATTAAAGGTATGATAAGACACTGACAATACTACTAGAATGACTAAAACTAAAAATGCTGATAATACCAGGGCGCCTGGGTGGCTCAGTTGGCTACGTGTCCAACCCTTGATTTCAGCTCAGGTCACAATCAGCCTGCTTGGGATTCTCTGCCCTCTCTCTGCCCCTCACCCACTCACACTTGTGCTCTCTCTCAAAATAAATAAACATTTTAAAAAATACTTAGAATACCAAGTGCTGGCAAAAATGTGAAATAGAATTCTTATACACTGCTGGTGGAAATGAAAAATGATTCAACCATCCTGGAAAACAATTTGGCAGATTCTTAAAAAGTTAACCATACTTATCGTATGACCCAGAAATCCAATATTTATTCTAGAGAAATGAAAACACATGTTCACACAAAAACCTGTGTATGAATGTTAAAGTAGTTTTACTCCTAATTGCCAAAAACTGGAAATAATGCAAATGATTTTCAACAGAACAATAAATAAATAAGCTATGGTACATCTATACCATGGAATACCACCCAGTAATAAAAAGGAAAGGACTGACACACACAACTTGTCTGAATCTCCAGGGAACTATGCGGAGTAAAAAAATTTTCTCCAACTTTGGCTCAGGCCATGATCTCACAGTTTGTGGGTCCAAGCCCCGTGTCAGACTTTGTGCTGACAGCACGGAGCCTGGAGCCTGCTTCAGATTCTGTGTCTTCTTCTCTCTCTGTCCCTCCCCTTCTGTCTGTCTCTCTCTCAAAAATAAACATTTAAAAAAATTTTTTTAATTGCTGTGAGCATCTGCAGGACTTTGTTTCTTGGCCAAAGGAGAATCCAAAGTCCGACCGATAAAATCACTTTGGAAAAATGATCTCAAGAAAAGCAAGTTCCCTGAGATATTTCATTCCCAAAGGACACTTTGACATTATGTCTCCAGCTCAGTGAGGAGTGCTGTAAGAAATATCTGCAGGAACCCAGGGACTGCATTTATCACCAGGCTGTGGTTGAAGACAATTCCACCATCCACGTGAAGATTCAGAAAAGAAATGCTTTGGAAGGCAATTACAGGAAACCTTTACTTCCCTGAATTTGGTGTGCTCTCTCCTGATGAATAAGGTGAGCTAGGTTCTTGGTTAAGTTTCCCTCTGGCTGCCAGAGGCTCAAAGAGAAATCTGTAGGTCAGTGTTAGTATCTGCCACACCCTAAGTATTCCACATGTCTACCTTCTATCTTGGCCTTGCTGCTGTCTCTCATTTTCCCTGATCCTAATGCTTATTTACAAATAATTTCCTATCTTAGGTCAGAGATTCCTAAGTAGCTCATCATGTCCAAGGTAAAGAAAAAAAAAAAAAAAGAGGAAGAAACTTACCTGGGGTTTGGCCATTTCCTACTCTTCTCGGGAAAAGGCAGAGATGTGTGAAGGCTGAGCTGGAAGAATGGAGAAGTGTACAGCATATGAGAGAACCCATCAGGCTTTTCTGCCCAGAATTATCTGCCTAGAAATCTCTTCACGCTAGTGGGGCATGAGCCCATTCTGTGCAAGTCTGGGCAACCATGTGGTTTTTTTAACACCACCAGTGGATATTCNCCTCACGTGAGCATCTAACACAAAAGGGTTTTTTCTATATATACTTGTGTACCGACCCAGAAATTGTAATTCTAGGCATTTTCTCTAATGAAAGAATGTATTCTAATGCATCACAATTTCTCTGTTTAAGTCCCTTCACCTCAGCACTGACTTTATGAATGCCAAAGTTAATCTTATACGACTCAGAGTAAGAGATCAGTAAGGAAATACAAGGGGTGAAATGCTACGGACCTATTGAAAATGTTGTATGGAACTGTATGCTTTAGTATCTGTATATTTCTCTGTACGTATATCGAAATTAAAAGTTTTTCCTGTTATAGGATAAATTTTTAAGCTGAATCACAGTAAACTCCTAAATGAAAAAAAGGGTAGGTTATAAAACTGCAGGAACCCTTTTCAAACTGTTAAAAGTTTAAAAACGCATACCCCTAACACTGACTAAAAACTTTCTAAGAATGGACCGGACACTTCAATGCAAGGGGATAAAAATCAATTCCTTTTGATTTTTCTGTTCCTCTATTTTTAATTAATCTGTAATTCAAACGTTAGTATTTGTTAAAAG
>NW_027528208.1:64772-65117 GCF_008692635.1 Crocuta crocuta
CGCTGAGGTACCTCTACCTTCTCCTCACCTCACTGGGGCCGGCTTGCCCAGGAGCCAGAAGAAAACCTTCGGGTGCAGATTCACTTCGGCTGGATCATTCACGCCAGGCCCCTACGTTGGGGCGTGGGCAAGGGGAGAGGGGGAAGGGAAAGGTCGGGCGCGCCTAAGGAGGGGCCTGAGGAGTGCGTATGAACGCTTAGCGCAGGTCACTAGGCTGGAAAACGTGTAAAAGTCAACGTTTAATAAGCCCCATTCAACCCTGACTAGTCCCATAACTTTGGCCACCATCATGCCCAGAGACCTTCATTCAGTCTCCAATCACTCACCCCACAACTCCCCACATCA
>NW_027528208.1:65154-65386 GCF_008692635.1 Crocuta crocuta
ACAATGACCTTCCAAATCTTCCTTCCTTCGATCCCCCAGAACTCCTCATTACTTGGCCCATCACCGCTAGCACTCGTCCTCTCGACCCCCCTCTCTTTCTCTCACCCTCTCGACAACAGATTTTCTGCTCACCGCTGAGGAGACCATCGCAAGAACTGGCTCTGAGAAGCACTTCCGCCTCGGGACCGACTCGGGCTCGGCAGCCTACAGGGCTGCAGCAGCCCAGTGTGCG
>NW_027528208.1:65391-65542 GCF_008692635.1 Crocuta crocuta
CCACTGGGCCCCCCTCCCGCCGGCGGGACGCGAATGAGATGGGAGCCGCGGCACGTGTGCGTGCGCGTGCGTGTGCGCCTGCGCATGCGCGGAAAGAAGATCTCTGCGCCCGCGCAGTCGCAGCTTTGAGATGGCCGTTCCCACCGTGTCT
>NW_027528208.1:65706-65915 GCF_008692635.1 Crocuta crocuta
ACCGTATATAAATAATTTAAAGGATAAATAAATGGCCACCTAGAACACACACACCCCAGGGTGTAGGGAATTTGTTAAGTGGTGACTGACAGGATGCTTTCTCTGGATGGGCAGGAGAGAACTCCTTTCCTTGGAGGTGGCAGATACGCTGACCAAAAGGAGCCGGTCACACAAATAGCTGAAGCAAAGAGCTTTCTGGTGGAGGGGAG
>NW_027528208.1:65988-66401 GCF_008692635.1 Crocuta crocuta
AGCTCGTTTCATTCTAGACGTAATGGGAAGCCATAAGAGGGATAAGATTTTTTAAAGATCCATCGGAAGCAATCTTGCATTATCGGTGATTGTGAGTCTTGCACCACTAGAACATGAGCTTCACGGGGATTTGCTTAAGCACTTCCTGACCACAGTATTCTAGACATTGGGAATATAGCAAGGAAGAAGACAGAACCAACCAACCAAACATGATGGAGACAGCCTGGTTTCAAACACCCACCTACCAGCTTTGTAACCTAGGGCAGAACTCTTCTCTGTGCTGTTTCCTCATCTATGAAATGGGGATAATGACAAATGAATCGATACTTGTCAAGGGTTTAGAACGATGCTTGGCACATAGTAAGTGCTTTGTGTTTTATTTAAATAAAAATAGAAATGTTTATGTATAAAGC
>NW_027528208.1:66681-72501 GCF_008692635.1 Crocuta crocuta
AAAGCTTTTTTTTTAAATAATAAGGAAAAATTAGAAGATAACCTACAGGATACTTTGGAGAACAGACCACAGAGGGCAAGGGGAAAAGCACTGTAGTTTCTTACAACAAGCCCAGCAAATGATAATGGGACTCAGACCTAGCTCAGTATCTCCTGTGTGCTACACACCATGTGAAGCATGCGACATGACCTACCTCAGGTAGTCCCCGCTATTTGTGTGAACAGTCTCATGGCCCCCACTTGTCAGATGAGGAAACTGAGTCCCAGAGAGACTTAGTAATTTGCCCAAGGTCACAGAATTTTCCAGGGTTGGATCCTTAACTTCTATCCAATAATAATTTTCTTTTGTTTATTCAATATCCCACAGAACTTCCAGAAAGTATCTGAGTCTCCTCATCCCAGAACCATTAAAACTAACCAAGGAACATTTTTACCAGAAATACAGATGGAGTGGGGTGCCAGGATGGCTCAGTCAATTAAGTATGCGACTCTTGATTTTGGCTCAAGTCATGATCTCACCAGTTTGTGAGTTTGAACACTGCATCGGGCTCTGTGCTGACAGTGCAGAGCCTGCTTGGGATTCTCAAAATAAAAAAAATAAACTTTTTTTAAAAGGTGGGGGAGGGTGCCTGGATGGCTCAGTCAGTTGGTGTCTGACTCCTGATTTTGGCTCATGTCATGATCTCGCAGCTCATGAGATGGAGTCCCAAGTCCATGAGTTTGAGATTCTCTCCCTCTCTGCCCTTTGCCCTTCAAAATAAGTAAATAAACACTAAAGAAAAGAAATATAGATGGAGCTCTCTAGCAGACAAAGCAAAGAGAAAAAACAGAGGAGTAACTCCTGTCTCTTGCTCCCTGAAGAATCAGCACTTCTCGAGTATAAAACATGTCAGCTCTCTAAATGCATTAGAAGGTGGGGAGTTGGAAGGGCTGGACCTGTAGGTCCCATCCCAGCTTAGCCTCTTCCATCTTACAAACACCATTCCCCCACCACCTTGTACACACACCCCCCATGTTTAGGGAGAATCCTTTAGGGTTGGTGGGTATTGGGGTACAGTGATTGCCAGCTCCAGAAGCGTCCCTAAGTCAGTGATACGGCCCCTCACAACTGTTCCAGAGTTCATAGTGCACAACCACAAGCTATGTCAAGCCAGCTTTTCTGCGCTGAGAAACTCAGACTCCCACTCTGTCCTGGGCATCCTCTGCCATCAGTCCTTGCAGATGCAACCTCCTCATACAGTGGTCTAAGCAGCAGGTAGCTAGGTGAAGGTGTGGAGAGCTAACACTGGTCCCACCACAGAGTCTGTACAATGTGACACTCCCACCCACAGGCCCCCCACCTCACCAGTGAGTCCTCATTACAATTGCTCTTAAGATACATTTTATCAAGGGATTCCTGGCTGGCTCAGTCAATAGAGCATGTGACTCTTGATCCCAGGGTCATGAGTTCAAGCCCCACATTGGGTGTAGAGCTCACCTTTAAAAAAAGAGAGAGAAACATTTCATCAAAACTATGGAAGTGTGGCTAATTGTGAGTAATCATTTTGGACCATAAGATAGCAGATGAGTTAGTCAGAGAAACAGCACAGGAGCCATTTCTTTGGTGATCTTAAAGCTGCCTTACTAGCCCTGAACTACCTGCTTGCAAAAGAGGAATCACCTTCCATCCTTTTGAAGCCACTGGTATTTGTAGTATATACCATCACTGGTAATATGAATCCTAAACAATATACCAGTCTTTTCTGTCTTGGACAATCTGAGTGTCATTAAATGGGAGATCTATAGGATTGGTTGGGGTGTGGGGGTGAATACTGGTGAATGAAGGACAAATTGGGAATGGGGGCAAAGAGGGAAAAAGGGTGATGGGAGAGAAGTGAAAGAGGGCAGCGTGGAACAGCATAAGGGAATGACTATGCATTAGATTTTGAATTAATTTGAGCTTAGGGATGAGATTGAGTAAATGATGGGAAGATGAGGCATAGTCTAAAGTGACAAAAAATGAAAGTGGAAGCAGACTGAGGACTGCAGCAATTCAAGGCAGTGAATGTGAATGGAGTTGATAAAGCAGTAGAGTGCAAGTTGTTTTGAGTACTAAGGGTCAGAGTGTGAATAAATAATGGTTTATGGAGCACGTAAGAGTGAGAGAGGTGGATTCAGGAGGAGAGTAGGAGTGAATGGAGGTAATATGGGCCATAGGAGGAAGAATGGGGAGCATGAGGGACAGAATAAGAGGGATTGAAGATATATACGTGGTACAATGTGAATATGTGAATCAGGTCGAGTTTGAGTGGCGATACTATGAGGGAGAAGGAGAGTGGCTAGAGGTGAATGAGGGGTAGACTGGGACTAGATAGGGGTGATGTGGGGCTCCAGGAATGTCCAGGGATCCTTGTGTCAATCAGCCCCGGTGAATGAGCTGATGTATGTGCATGAATGGAGCTAATGTTGGCCAGAGTGAGAGGGAATAGAAGCAAAGAGCAGAAGAAGGTGAGTAACTGTGGGTATTATAAGCCAAAGGGAAAGATGAAGGTCATGTGGCCCCAAATGAATGAAGTGGGGGAGGGATGGGGCCCGGTATTAGCATAAAGTGGCAAATTCAGGGCAGAGTGTGACTAAACGAAGGTTCTATGGAGCAGAATGGAAACAACTAGACATGAAATCAGGAACCAAACAGGAGTGATATGTGGGAAGAGGGGTTACATTGGAAATGAGTTTAAATGAAGGAGAGGCAGTGAGAGTCAATGGAGTCAATGAAGAAAAAATGAGGAATAGGGGTGGCCAAGCATAGAATGAGTATATATGGGTAATTTGAGCTAGTGTTTGGGAGTATAACAGGGCAGATTTCCAGGAAATGGGGGTAACATGGGAACAGTATTTGAGAGAACAGAGGTGAAGAAGGGGCAGACAGAGTGAATGAGAGAAAGAATGAGGCCCAGAGTCAATGAACAAAGCTGAAGGATGGGCCATGTGAGAATGAATGGCTGTCATTTCATGCAGTGTCAAGAAGTGGAGGAGAGAGTAGAAAATGAGAGTCTGAGCGTGAATGGTGGTGAAGGAATATGATGTGAGAGAGAACTGAGGTAATATAAGGAGAGCATTAAGAAATTGTGGTAACATGAGGCACAGTGTGAATGAATGTAAGTGGATGAGAGTCAGTATAAGTGAATGGGGGAATAAAAGTACAAGAATGGAGGTGGAAAAGTAGTAGAGTGGGCATATATATGTAATGTGCCATGTGTAACATAATGCAGGGCAGAGTGTGATTGAATAAGGGTAATGTGGGACAGATTCCAATAAATTAGGGTGGAACATTGCATAAAAGTAAAGGAGGTGCCAAGAGTGGGTAAATGGAAGTAATGAGGGTCAGAAGGTGAGGGCATGGTGGCCATATTGTGCAGAACATGAGAAATCGAGGGGGTAGTAGGCACAATGCAGTGAATAAAGCTGACTGGTGAGCAGAATAGGAGGAATGGAGGTGATGAGGGGCAGAGTGAGTGGATATGGAGGTAATCAAGTGGTACAGCATGATTAATGACAGCAGAGTGTAACAGTGTTAAGGAATGTGGGGGGATGTGGGCTGAATGTGAGGCCCAGTGCCTGAGTCCCATCTGTCCTTTGTGTCACTAGCCCCTCTCTTCCTGCATATCTTTGTGACATCTCAGGGTTTCTCCCTGTTTTTGTCTCCTCCCATCTTTATGTATATGTCAGTATCTTTCTCTTTCTTTGTGTATATGTCTCTAACAGAAATGGCACTGGGAAAGATGGTGAGGTGTCCAGCCTTCTGGCTTCTCTGTTCCAGAATCTATTGTATAGCCATTTGCTCATAGAGTCCAGAGTTCCAGAATGCCCTTAGTTCTGAACATAGCAGGGTGAATCTGGAGCAAAGAGTTGGCCAGGAGGGCCTGTGGGTATTATAATGAAGGCCTTCATTAATGTGGAGGTTGCCTTGGCCATGCTGATGGCTGCCATTGTGGATGCTAAGATCTATGAACGCTGTGAACTTGCACTGAAGCTGGAGAGGGAGGGCCTCAACGGCTTCAAGGGCTACACCGTTGGAGACTGTGAGACCCCAGCTGCCCTAAGTCCCACCCACACCCCAAGCTGCCCACCATACTCAGACCCAGTCCCCCCTCTTGTCATTTATCACTTCCCCAGGCCAGGGCATGATCCTCTTGGTCACCCCCTGACTGACTGTGATGGCTGATTCAACTTACTCTAATGTCATTACCATCATTGCCTTCACGACCATCACCCTCATCTCTACCATCAACACCATCACTGCCATCAAAGTCATCACACATACTATCCCCACTTCCATCACTGCTATTTCACCAGAATCACCAACATCAAAACCACCACACCAAACCAAGATCATCACTCCCACAACTGAGATGACAATGATCCCTGTCCCTTCTCCTTCATCCTACCATCCTCTATTCCCAGGACCCATGCCTACCTGATACCTACTCTTTATTTGCCCCAGGGCTGTGCATAGCACACTATGAGAGTGGCTTTGACACCTCCTTCGTGAACCACAATCCTGATGGCAGCAGTGAATATGGCATATTCCAGCTGAACTCTGCTTGGTGGTGTGACAATGGGGTTACACCCACCCAGAACCTCTGTCACATAGATTGTCGTGGTAAGGCAGCACTGGGGACACCCTGAAGCCCTGCCTGGCCCCACTGCCCAACATACTAGAGTGCAGGGCTGTCTAAGCCATGATCTCTAGTAACAAGCAGAAAAATGACAGGGAAAAGAGCAGAGTTGCCTAGGCTGTTAAGAAACACCATCCTGTATCCTTACCAAGTACATTTAGATGTTGTCCAGGTCAGGAAGGCTCAGAACTCCTATGCCTCACCCAGAATGGAGGCTGCAGTTTTCTGGGACTCAGGAGACAGAAAACATAGCCCCATGCAGAATGGAGGGGGAGATTGTCCTGATTTGTGGTTGAGGTTGTTCAGGTCCTGGGGGAAGAAGCAAATATCTGGCTGTAGGAACAGAAATAAGGTACCACCATGCAGAAAGGAGAGAACTTTCCAGACAAGAGTATGGTGTTATTAAGGACAAAATTTTAATAGCAGTAGTTGTTCAGGGTTGGCCAAAATGGTGCTTGAGGTTGTCCAAGACAGTACAAAATGGAGACTGAGGTTACTAGGGGCCAGATCAAATGGAGGTTGAGGCTGCCCAAGTCCTGCAACAGTAACAGCTGAGGTATCTCAGGAATGGCCAACTTGAAGGTTGAGGTTGTCAAGGACTGGCCACCACAGAGGTTGAGGTTATCTAGGACAGGGTAACATGAATAGTAAAGCTTTTCAAGACTAGCTAAAGTAAAGGTTAAGGTTCACTTTGAGCCAACATGGAAGTTGAGGTAGTCCAGGATCAGCTACAATGGAAGTTGAGGTCCTAGACCGGTCAACATGGAGATTGGAATTATTTATAACCAATCAAAATGGCAATTGAGGCTGTCCAGGACTGGCCAACATGGTGGTTGAGATCATTAACCAGTCAAAATGGCAGTAAGGTCACCCTGGTTGAGCAGCTGAGATCATCTAGACCATGATGGCTGAGGTTGAATGGAACTAGCCAACATGGAGATTGAGGTCATTTGTAACTAGTCAGAATGGGAATTGAGGTTATCCAGGACCTGACAACATAGTGTTTGAAATCACCAAGACTGACCAACCTTGCAGTTGAGGAGCTTCCCAACCAGCCAAGATAGTGGTTGAGGTGATGTCAGACCAGCTGCTATTACAGTTGAGATCATGCATAACCACACAAAATTACAGCTGAAGTCATCCAGACCTGGCCAACCAGGAGT
>NW_027528208.1:73666-81959 GCF_008692635.1 Crocuta crocuta
ACCCAGCCAATATGACAGCTAAGGTCATCCAGGATCAGTCAACATGAATTAAGGTTCTACAGAAACAGCCGACATGGCAATAGAGGTCATTCATAACCAAATGACAAGTGAATCAAATACAGTAAGAATCAGCCAATGTAGTGATTGCAGTTATTCAGGCTCCAAGGAACCCAGAATCCCTGGGCCCACCATACACTGTCACTCTGTCCCCCAATGCACCAGATTACTATATTTCTCTTTTCTTCCCATCCTCTCTACCAGACCTGCTCAACCGCCATCTTCTGGATGATATCTTGTGTGCCAAGCAGGTGGTGTCCACACAGAACAGTATGACTGCTTGGTAAGTTCATGGGGGTGTCTTGGACCCTGGGCAGCTGGGATAATGGCACTGCCACTGCATTAGCCTGTCCACTTCATCCTCCCTCTCTTCATTTCCCAGGGATTCTTGGATACAGCACTGCTATGGGCATGATTTATCTCAATGGCTCAAAGGATGTAATATGCATGCAAAACATCACTCAAAGAAATTAATTCATGACTCAGATTCCAAGAGATAGAAATTTTATTTTCCTTTCTTTGCTATCTTCTGAGGATTTAATAGTGCTATCTATAAACAGTACAAGAGGCCTCGGATGCTCAACTCTTCATTTTCCCAGTGGAGGTACCCCCATTTAATCACTTCCTCCATATATTCAAACTCTAATCAGGGACACCAGATCAGTCAGGGTGAAGATAAGAGCATAGCTTCTCCTGAGTTCAAATACCATCTCTACCACTTATTAGCTGTGTTGCCTTGGGCAAGGCATTTAATTTCTCTATGCCTTAATTTCTTCATTTGCAAAATGAGGATGATAATGGTAGTAACTATTTCATGGGATTATTGGGAGAATTAAGTGAATTAATGTTTATAAAGCTCATAAAGTGCTTAGTACACAAGGCAGTTATAGGTCTGGAGATAGAAGTGTGGGATGAGGGGCTATGAAAAGTGGCTCCCCTTAAAAAGCATCACCCTTGGGGCGCCTGGGTGGTTCAGTCGGTTGGTTAAGTGTCCAACTCTTAATTTCAGCTCAGGTCATGATCTCACAGTAGTGGGATCAAGCCCCCACATCTGTGCTGGGCATGGAGCCTGATTAAAATTCTCTCTCTCTCTCTCTCTCTCTGTCTCTGTCTCTCTGTCTCTGTCTCTCAAAAAAGTCACTACAGGGTCTTCAATTAAGGTAGATACAACCTCTCCAGGGAAAATAAGGTTGGTTTCAGCTTACACAGGAAGATCAATGGGAATTAGTTTAAAGTATTCACATTCTCCCACATCTCCCCATTCTACACTCAGCCCCCTACCTACTCTTTGACCATAAGTATCCTAAATTTCAAATGATAGACTGGGAATTTTGGCCAGGAATTCAATGGATGCACAAGTAATAATTTCTTTTGTCAGAATGGCTGGATTCTAGCCTCTGTCTTGGGCAGAGAATTTAAGGAATTTAAACTTGCCATTCCTTCTCTTTGTACTAGCCCCATGAGAAACAGCCACCCCAGGTAGTGGGGGAAGCAGTCCCTCACATTTATAGTATATTTATAATCATTGTTCATTGTTCCTTTAGTGGTTATCTTTAAATCTGTTAACTTTGGTTACAGATATCATTTGGTAAACCTTTTTGTCATGTGGATGGCACTTATTCCCTATCATAAGAGATGTCAAAATAGTTACTTTTTTTTAAGATTTTTTTTAATGTTTTATTTATTTTTGAGAGAGAGAGACAGCATGAGCAGGGGAGGGTCAGAGAGAGAGGGAGACACAGAATTGGAAACAGTCTCCAGGCTCTGAGCTGGCTGTCAGCACAGAGCCCGACACGGGGCTCGAACCCACGAATCGTGAGATCATGACCTGAGCTGAAGTCAGACGCTTAACTGACTGAGCCACCCAGGCGCCCCCAAAATAGTTATTCTTCACAGATTTTATAGAGGTGCCTGGGTGGCTCCGTCAGTTGAGTCCAACTTCATCTCAAGTCATGATCTCACAGTTAATCGGTTCGAGCCCCACATTGGGCTCTGTGCTGACAGCTTAGAGCCTGGAGCCTGCTTCAGATTCTGTATCTCCTTCTCTCTCCCTCCCCCATTCTCACTCTCTCTCTCTCTGAAAAATAAATATTCAAAATAAGTTTTAAATAGTTTTATTAATTTTTTCTAAGAGCTTGGTATTAAATTTGGAATAGTTCCCTCATATCAATCCCAGAGTACTATGTTTATTGAAATTAATTAAATTGAGTTTCTCTTGTTATCTGTACCCAAATATACAGTGAGGTTTCGCTTCCAGCTGAAGCCTCTCATATATTCAAGGCCCCAGGGACTGTATACTTGAACCACCTCTCTGATGTAAGGTAGTCATTCAACATAAACCCATGATAGCAAGTTTTTTGCATCAAGATCTTGGCTCATGCTATTCCTTCCTCCTGGAATGTTCTTACCCCTAGTATGGCTGGCACCTCATTTTCAGGTCTAAGCTCAAATGTCACCTCCTTGGAAAGGCCTTCCCTGACCATCTTAAGATCCCCCCAACCTAACTTTTTTTCCCTTTGACTCACTCTATGAAGGATTTCCCATGTTCAGTTCTGTCACAAAGTTTCTCTTCTCTCTGAGGCCTTTAATCTATGATGACCTTTAACCTTTGGAAGAAAGTTTTTCTCCGATTCAAGAGGAGTCAGAGGGTTTCTCTCCTCTGCGACTTCTCTGATGTTCAGTGAGTTTTGACTTCTGTCTGAAGGCTCTATGACACTTATCACACATATAAGGTTTCTCTCCTGTATGAATTCTTTGATGTATAATAAAATATGATCTCTGGGAGAAAGCTTTCTCACATATATTACACTCATAGGGCTTCTCTCCTATGTGAATAATGAGATGTGATTTCTGGAAGAAAGCTTTATCACATTCATCGCATTCATAAGATTTCTCAAATTTCTCTCCTATATGAGCTCTCTGATGTAATGTGAGATAAGACTTCCAGGAGAGGACTTTTCCACATATAGTACATCCATCAGTTTTTTCTCCTGTGTCAATGGATTCTTTGATGTACACTAACTCATCTTAAGGGTGAAGGCTCTTCCACAGTCTGAATACACACAAAGTTTCTCTCTTGTGTGAATTCTTTGATGTCTATGCAGTGTTGATTTCTCTCTGAAGACTTTGCCACATTCACTACATTCATATGGTTTCTCCCCGGTGTGTGTTCTTTTATGCCCACTGAGGTGTACCTTTTGATTGAAGGTTTTCCCACATTCAGAACATTCATAGGGTTTCTCTCCTGTGCGAGTTTTCTGATGCATGATGAGCTTTGTCTTTTCTAGGAAGGTTTTGCCATGCTTCTTACATTCATACGGTTTCTCTCCAGTATGAATTCTTTGATGTCTATGCAGTGTTGATTTCTCTCTGAAGGATTTGCCACATTCATTACCTTCAAAAGATTTGTCTCCCAAGTGTGTACATGGAGATGTGCCATCTTTTTAAAAAATTTTTTAATGTTTGTTTATTTTTGAGAGAGGGGGAAGGAAGGGGCAGAGAGAGAGGAGACAGATATTCCCAAGCAGGCTCCACACCATTAGCACAAAGCCCAACACAGGACTCAAACCCCCAAACTGGGAGATCATGACCTGAGCTGAAGTCGGACGCTCCACAGACTGAGCCACCCAGGTGCTCCACAGAGATATGCCTTTCTTGATGAAGGTTTTTCTGCCTTCTTTAAATTCATAGGGTATTTCTCTTGCATGAGTGATCCAATGAAGCAATAAGGAGTGAATTCTTGCCGAAGATTTTCTACATTCAGGAAATTCAGAGGTTTTTCTCTCCAACTTGTGTTACATTATGCTGAACACACGCTGGGTTATGATTAGACATTTCCCACCCACATTACAGTCAGGGGGCTTCATTCCATAATTTTTCTCATGCCTGCCATGAATTAATAATTTACCACATCCATTACATTCATAATATCTCTGAGCTGCAAAGCCTCTATTGTGACCGATTAAGCCTAAATTATCTTTAAAACTTTTCCCATAAGAGACATATGCATATATACACACATATACAGGGTATGTATAATAAAGAAAAACCAACCATGTGCTCTGAGGAAGTGGGTTTAGAAATCCATTACATTCATGACCTTGCTCCGTAGTCTCCTTTTTTCTCTTTAATGGCTATAGCTTGCCTCAGGTGTCTGTTTCGGTTTTTCTCGTGCATCTCCAGCTGGTCAACTTGCCCAATTTCTAGAAGGAAGAATAATAAACCATACCCTGTGAATATACCTTTTGTTAGAAGCAGACCTCTGGTAAGGTTGGCTTATTTTCTTTTGGGTGCAGATACCAGGCAGAAAGAAATTCCAAGTGCATGTCTCCTATACTCTGAGCTTAAGGGAAAGAAAGCACACATTGCTCTAACAGAAATTGGAACAAGAAAAGAACAATAAATATAAGTGACTCTGTTTAAGAAAAATACCTTCAAACTGAGGAGAGAAGGTGAAAATAGGTTTAGAGAGCCATGAGTAGGAAAAAGGATTTTGAAAAAATGGGAGATCCAGGAGTTGGAGGGAGAGGACTCAAATAGAATGGAAAGAATCTTTCAGAAAGGCTGAAAGCAACGACATGGCAATGAGAAAGAATGAAATCTGGCCATGTGTAGCAACATGGATGGACCTTGAGGGTGTTATGCTGAGCGAAATAAGTCAGGCAGAGAAAGACAAATACCATATGATTGCACGTATAGGAGGATTAGGAGGAACTTAACGGAGGACCAAGGGGGAGAAGGGGGGAAATAGTGGGGGAGAGGGAGGGAGGCAAACCATGAGAAACTCTTGAACACTGAGAACAAACTGAGGACTGATGGGTGTGTGGTGGGGGAGTGGGGAGATGT
The DNA here is from genome assembly GCF_008692635.1 of Crocuta crocuta. Taxonomy (NCBI): domain Eukaryota; kingdom Metazoa; phylum Chordata; class Mammalia; order Carnivora; family Hyaenidae; genus Crocuta; species Crocuta crocuta. The sequence continues at coordinate 78,569 of NW_027528208.1, forward strand.
GCATGGAGGAGGTAACTTGAGGGGATGAGCACTGGGTGTTATATGGAAACCAACTTGACAATAAACTAGTTGTAAAAAAAAAAAAAAANAAGGAAGAAATCTCCCAGCTTTTAAAGATGTCTAGCCCTCACTGACCCACTGGGGTCTTACTCATCATCTCCATCTGTCCATTTCTTATTTACCTGTATAACTCAAGGTTGGAATTTCTCTCTCTATGATCCAGGGTCCTCTCTTCTCCAAACAAGGAATCATATCTGGTTTGGTAACAGGATACCCTGTAATTGAAATGATAGATGAACTGGGCACACCCATGTGGGCTTCAGGGCCTCAGAGTAATTAGGAAGGTACCTGTTGATAAGCATAAATTTCACACAAGAGATGAAAATACACTCTGTTCAGTCTAAGAGGGATTAGGAATCTTTAATCCCTGGAAATTGAGGACAAAGTATTGAAATACTTCAGAGATGTAAAGTTATCCTATTTAGTATACCGTATATTACTCAGGGAAGCCATCCTCACACACAGTGACCAAATGGCTATAGTTCTATAGTATCACATCTCTGTGACGTGTCCACTGAGAAGAGTCCAGATGATTCCACTCTTCCTGCATGAAGTCCACAGTCACATCCTCAAATGACACCAATCCCTGGAACTGCATACTTCTATTCAATCAGTTTGACAGAAATTTAAATGATAACATATTTTAAGATACAGAGAATAGTCTTCAGAGAGAGGCTACTGTTTAATAATTTCAAAAAAAAAATCTTCTCTGAGATGTTTGCAATACCTATCGCTAGAGAAGGGCTTTTATATTCTAGAAACCATAAAGAACTCCTACAAATCAAGATGATAAGTACAGACAATCCAATAGAAAAACCAGAAAAAGGGGCACCTGGGTGGCTCAGTCGGTTAAGCATCCGACTTCAGCTCAGGTCGTGATCTCATGGTTCGTGAGTTCCAGCCCTGCATAGGGCTCTGTGCTGACAGCTCAGATCCTGGATCCAGCTTCCGATTCTGTGTCTCTTTCTCTCTCTGCCCCTCCCCCACTCACACTCTGTCTCTTTGAATCTCTCAAATAGAAAAAAATAAACATTAAAAAAAAGAAAAAGAAAAACCAGAAAAAGGTGTGAACAGATACTTTACAAAAGATGATAGCCAATTGGCCAATAAACATATGAAAAGGCGCTCACCATCTTTAGTCATCAGGGAAATGCAAATTTAAACCACAGTGAGATATGACTATATACCAAGAGAATGGCTAAAATTAAGACCAAAAACCCAAATGTTGGCAAGGATGTGGGGCAACTAGAACTGTCATATATTGCTGATGAGAGTAAAATGTAAAATAGTATAGCCACTTGGAAAACATTTTAGCTGAATCTACCAATGCTGAGCATACATCTGACCTGGGACCCAGCAATCCCACTCCTGGGTATATATCCAATCAAAATGCACACATATCAAGACATGTACTAGAATATCCATACAAGTATTACTTGAAATAGCCAAAATGTAGATATCCATCAGCCATAGAATGGACAAACTGTGATACAATTATACCATAGAACAGTATACAGTAACGGACAGAACAAACTAATAATACATAAAATAACAAGGATAAATCTCAAAAACATTATGATAAGTGAAAGAAGCCAGACACAAAAGAATAAATGTATGATTCCATTTATGTGACATTCAAGAACAGGCAAAAATAGTCTATGATCATAACAATCAGAAAGTGGTTACCTATGAGTCAGGGGTTAGTGATTGGAAGGGATGAAGGAAGCTTCTGAGTGGCTTCTTACTTCCTGTTTTCTTGATTCAGGTACTGGTTACACAAGTATTTCCAATGTACAGTTCATGAAACTACACACATTATAAACTTTTCTCCATATGCTATGCTTCAATAAAATGTCTACTGATGTCTACCTCCAAAATTTTTTATATAAGTAATATTTCCATAAAAGCTTTAAAAATAGTAAGACAAAGATTTAAGAAACATGCAACTCTTTTTTTTAAATAGTTTATTGTCAAGTTGGTTTCCATATAACNGAAACATGCAACTCTTGATCTCAGGGTTGTGGGTTCAAGCCCCAACTTGGGGCTTAAATTTTTTTTAATTAAAAAAAAAAAGAGGGGCGCCTGGGTGGCTCAGTCAGTTAAGTGTCTGGCTTCAGCTCAGGTCATGATCTCGCGGTTTGTGGGTTCGTGCCCCATGTCGGGCTCTGTGCTGATAGCTAGTTCAGAGCCTGGAGCCTGTCTTTGGATTCTGTGTCTCCCTCTCTTTCTGTCCCTCTCCTGCTCATGATGTTTCTCTCTCTCTCTCTCTCTCTCAAAAATAAATAAAACATAAAGAAATAATAAAAAAATTAAAAAGAAAGAAAGAAAGAAACCATAGGAAAAAGAGCAATGTATGTAAAAGAACAATTCACAAAGAAAAGAATATGGAAAGCTGCTCAACCTCACTGCTACCTAAATAAACACAAATGGCTCCTGTGTGGCTCAGTTGGTTAAGCATCTGACTTCGGCTCAGGCCATGATCTCACAGTAAGTGAGTTAGTGCTCTGCATTGGGCTCTGTGCAGACAGCTCAGAGCCTGGAGCCTGCTTCAGATTCTGTGTCTCCCTCTTCCTCTGCCCTTCACCCATTCACACTCTGTCTCTCTGTCTCTCAACAAATAAACATTAAAAAATTTTAACGAACACAAAAGAAATGAGATATCTTCAACTAGCAAATGGCAAGGATTAAAAACATGACAAAAGGAATAGAAAGGTTATTTTCATTCAGAGATAGATATAGCTAGAGTATTATGCTAAGTGAAATAAGTCAATGAGTGAAAGACAATACCATATGATTTCACTCATATGGAGAATTTAAGAAACAAAACAAAAGAAAAAGGGAAAAAAAGAGAGTCAAACCAAGAAACAGACTCTTTTTTAAAAAAAATTTTTAATGTTTATTTATTTTTGAGAGATAGAATATGAGCAGGAGAGGGGCAGAGAGAGGGAAACACAGAATCCAAAACAGGCTCCAGGCTCTGAGCTGTCAGCACAGAGCCCAACGCAGGGCTCAAACCCACGAACTGTGAGATCATGACCTGAGCTGAGGTTGGACACTTAACCGACTGAGCCACCCAGGAGCCCCAAGAAACAGACTCTTAACTATAGAGAACTAACTGATGGTTACCAGAGGGGCGGTGGGTGGAGGATGGGTGAAATAGCAAATGGGGATTAAAGAGTATACTTCTCATGGTGTAAAAAATAAAATACCATAAATTGAAAAAAATAAAAATAAATAAAAGTATTGAAAACAAAGAAAAGTATAGTGAAGAAAACATAAAAAAGAAATAAAATGTCTCTTTCCAACAAAAATAAATTTTTAAAACACGACA
>NW_027528208.1:82013-84803 GCF_008692635.1 Crocuta crocuta
ACTAACTTTTCAAAAGGCAATTTGGCAGTGTCTTTGAAAGTTCAAAAATGTGCCCACCTTTTGAACCAAAAATTCTAGAAATTCTCACCAGAGTACAAGAAAGAGGACAAGAAGGTCACTGCCATGCCATGCATCGTGGCACATACATACAAGGGAAAAACATGCAGCTGTCTAAAACATCTGTCTTGATAGTGAAATACCTTCTATCAAGTATTCATGGAGCAGGGACTATCCCAGCTACGCCAGTAACCAGCTCTGCAACCCCATGCCACTTGCTTATCTATTCTGGGTCTCAGTTTCCTCATCAGTAAGATGTGGATAATAAAGGTACCCATTTCTTAGGGTGGCCGTGAGGATTAAGGTGGTCATGTGTATAAAGTACTTGGTAGAGTGCCAGTGCAATCCAAGTTCTTTATGTGTTAGTTTCTGTTACTGCCACTAATATTCTCCTCCTCCTCATCTCTATTATCACGATCATTATTCCTTACTACCTTCATCAATATTATTATGTAAAGGAAAGACAGGGAGTTGCAAACAGTTTGTATGTCATGAGCAAATCTTACCAAAGCAAGGTTTATAACAACTAATTTTTTTATGTGTATGTAAATATAAAGAACAAGGGACAGGGGCGCCTGGGTGGCTTAGTCGGTTAAGCGTCCGACTTTCGCTTAGGTCATGATCTCGCGGTTCGTGGGTTCGAGCCCCGCGTCGGGCTCTGTGCTGACTGCCAGCTCAGAGCCTGGAGCCTGTTTCAGTCTGTGACTCCCTCTCTCTCTGACCCTCCCCTGCTCACGCTGTCTCTCTCTCTCTCTCTCCTAGAAATAAAAAACATTTAAAAATTAAAAAAAAAAGAACAAGGGACAGAGAAAGGTATATAGATGGAAATTAAATTCACCATAGAATTGGTTATCTGGAATGAGGGGTGATTCGAAATCTCGAGATATCTTCTCTTTTTCGCTTGTACATTCCTAAAAGAGTTTGAATTTTTGGTGCTGCTACTTTGGTAGTGAGAGGGGAAAAAATGACAAAACAATACAGACATTTGTTTAAAAGGGCAAAAGGGAAAGAACTGGATATAGTCAGGGACATCATGAATTCTCAGCCTGAAAAGGAAAAGCAAACCTGTGGATTGCTCAGGCTGTGTTGAAATCCCAGATGAGGGGGAAAAAAACCACATTGGAGGGGGGGAGTGGATTAAGAAGTATAAATACCCAGTTATAAAATAAAGAAGTCAAGGAAATGAAAAAAGTATAGCATAGGTAATGTAGTCAATAATATTATAATAATGTTGTTTGGGGACAGATGGTGACCACACTCACTGTAGTGAGCATTGTGTAATGTCTAGAATTGTCAAATCACTATGTTGTACATCTGAAACTAATATAACACTATATGTTAAATTATACTTCAATTAAAAAAATGGAAAATAATTTGAAGGGCGTGGTGTTTATTGGTTCTTTCCTGACCATCAAGGTTTTATCCCTGTATTGAGCCAGAACATAAAACAGCTGCTTGTGCTGACATGGCTTTGGTTTCCTGAAGAGTCACATCCCCTTAGTTCTGCCCCAGCAGGACACCTTTGGCTGATATGAAGACATATTTTAAGTCGTATCCCTGAAATTATCACAAGATTACTGATGAGGACATGGCTGACCCATTAGAGAAATATCTTGAAACTTCAACATCAGAAGCCTCTGCTGCTGAGGAAGTGGCTTACTTTCTCTCTATAGGTAAGAGAAATAAAACGAGTGTTCCTACCCTTTAGGTCATAGCTTCCAGGAAGCTCAGAAAAATAACTGTAGCTCCACATAATTATGTAGGATCCTATGACCTATATATACACATTTCAACCTTGCTTTGGTATTGCTCTACTTCTCTAACCCTAACTTTTTATGTGCTTATACATGTGCATTTTATGGCATAAATAATAGTGTCAAACCCATATATAAAGCTTATGTGTGTACCCGGCATTATTGTAAACACTTATTCACTCAATTGATCTTTACAACAACCATAAAGGCATAGGTATCATCATCACCATCATCGTCTCGTCGTCGTCGTCATCATCACCATCATCATCATCATCATCATCATCATTTTACAGATGGGGAAACTAAGGCCCCAAGAAGCTTGAGACTGCCTAAGCTCACAAAGCTATTATGAGCATTTTGGCCCCAGAGCCTGTGCTCTTAACCACTACACATTACTGCTGCTTTGCTTCTAAGTGTTTTAACATAGATCTGGAAGAGGGGAGCAAATAAGAACTTACCTGGAAATTAGTCATGTCTGATTTGTGGAGAAAGGGCAGTGACCTAAAAAAGCAAAGCTGTTGAAAGAGGGGATAAGACAAGAGAAGAGTTTGTAATGGCAATGGTAAACCCAAATGCACAGTTCACCGAATCATCAGGCTAGCAATCCATAAATACCAACTGGTTAAATGGCCATGCAGTAGCCAAGAAAAATGGGAAAGAACATTTGTTTACCCTCCACAGAGCCCCATCATTCAATGACACTGCTTCTTTACAAAGCCCACACTCTAACGTGTCGCTCTGCCCACAGACTACCAGCTCTGTCTCACTTCTGCTCCAAGGGAACCCTCCGCCTTCCTTCATCCCCTACTCTCCTGTTTCCAACTGGATGCTAATTCTGGCGAGGTCCGCCTGGAGTTTCCCAAATCAGTCACACTTCCTCCGACAACCACTTTCTTGGTCCTTTACCCCCACAATCGGTACAAGCCGTCACTATTCCTCCTCACCCGCAGTTGTCCTCCCTGAAGCCATGTGCCAGGCT
>NW_027528208.1:84906-90616 GCF_008692635.1 Crocuta crocuta
TCCAAGAGCAGAGTTCTTTCAAAGGTTCCAATTTCGTCCAGAGGAGAAATATGCCTCTTAAAGTTTAGAAGAGATGGGACTTCGGGAGGACTTTGAAAACCTGCGATGAGCAGGGCCCTTTGCGCAAAGGCTAGTAACGGGCGAGTTTTGCGCGTAATTGGGGTTTTGAGGCGAACTGATACAAACGTAAAGCTGAGGACAAGACCACGCCCTCCGCGGGAAGATACCACTGCGGAGTTGGGAGTGGAGAGACCGGGAATAGCACAGATATCCCTGGAACCATTAGTGTGAAGTATATTTTAAATGTTTAATTTATTTTTGAGAGAGAGAGANCGCCCCCAAAATTTATTATTTTAACCATTTTAAAGTGTACAATTCAGTATCATCTAGTACATTCACAACAGTGTGCAACCATGACAACTATCTAGTTGCAGGCTATCTTCACCCCAAAATTAAACTCTGTACCCATAAAGCAGTCATTCCCTATTCTCCCCGCCCTCAGCCCCTGCTTAACACTAATCTGTTTTTGTCTCTATGGGTTTGCCTCTATGGGATATTTCATATAAATAGAATCAAACACTATGTGGCTTTTTGTGTCTGGCTTCCTTCACTGAGCATAATATTTTCAAGATACATCCATGTGGTGGGTTGCCCGGGTTGCTCTGTTGGGTAAGTGTTCCATTCTTGATCTCCACTCAGGTTGTGATCTCATAGTTTGTGAGCCCTGCATTAGGTTAAATGCTGACAGCCCAGAGCCTGCTTGGATTTCTCTCCCTCCCTCCCTCTCTGCCCCTTCCCAGATGTCTCTGTCACTCTCACTCTCACTCTCTCTCAAAATAAATAAATAAACTTAAAAAAAAATACATCCATGTGGTATCATGCATCACTATTCATTCCTTTTGTGGTTAAGTACTTTATTTTAGAGATATACCACATTTGGTTTATCCATTCATCAGTTGGTAGACATTTAGGCCACTTCCACCTTCTGTCTATTATAAATACTGCTGTTATGAACAGTTGTGTACAAATTTTTATTTGAACACCCGTTTTCAACTTTATTGGGTATATACCTAGGAGTGGGATTGCTGGATAATATAGTATATCTATGTTTAATTATTTAAAGAACTACCAAACTGTTTTTAACTATGGCTGCACTATTTTACATTCCCATCAGCAATATAGGAGGGTTCCAGTTTCTCCACATCCTGCCTGACATTTGTCATTTTCTATGTCTTTTTATTATAGCCATCTTAGTATTATGAAGTGATATCTCCTTGGGGTCTTGATTTGCATTTCCCTGATTGACTAACGATGGTCAGAATCTTTTCATGTGTTTATTGGCCGTGTGTATATCTTCTTTGGAGAAATGTCCTTTCAAATCCTTTGCCATTTTTTAAATGGATTTTTCTCTTTTGTTGTTAAGTTGTAAGGGTTGTTTATATATTCTGGATACCAAACCCTTTTCAGATATATGATTAGTAATACTTTCTCCCATTCTCTAAGCTGTCTTTTTACTCTCCTGATAATGTCCTTTGATGCATAGAAGTTTTCAATTTTGATGAAGTCCCATTTATCTATTTCTTTCTTTGTTACTTATACTTTTGATGTCACATCTCAGAAACCATTGCTAAATCCAAGGTCATGAAGATTTACCCGTATGTTTTCTTAGAAGAATTTTATACTTTTAGTTCTTATATTTAGGTCTTTGATACATTTTGAGTTAATTTTTATATGTGCTGTGAGGTCAAGATCTAACCTCCTACTTTTGTGTGGGGATATCCAGTTGTCCTAGCACATTGTTGAAGAGACTGTTCTTTCCTCCATTTAATTAGCTTGGCACTCTTGTCAAAATCAATTGACCATACATGTATAGCTTTGTTTCAAGACTTTGAATTTTATTTCACTAATATATATGTCTATCCTTGTGCCAGTACCGCACCGTTTCAACTATTGTAGCTTTGTAACAATAGTTACAATCAGGAGTGGGAGTTCTCCAATTTTGTTCTTTTTCAAGAATTTTTTGGCTATTTGGGATCCCTTGCAATTCCATATAACTTTCAGGATCTGATTTTCCGTTTCAGGAAAAAAAGGCCATTGGAATTTTTATAGGGATTGCATTAAGTATGTACATTGCTTTGGGGAGTATTGCCATCTTAACAATGTTAAGTCTTCCAATCCATGAACACTGGATGTCTTTCCACTATGTAAGTCTACTTTCATTTATTTTACTGATATTTTGGACTTTTCCTTGCACAAGTCTTATACNATTCTTTTTCTTGAGTGAAATTTGCTCTGGCTAGAACTTTGAGTATAATGTTTAATAGAAGTGGCAAAAATGGGCCTCATTGTCTTGTTCCTGATGGTAGGGAAATGATTTTGTTCATTTACTATTGAGTATGACATTAGTGGTGCATTTCCTATAAATGCCTTTTATCAGGTAGAGGAAGTTCCCTCCTATTCCTAGCTTGTTGAATGTTTTTATCAAGAAAAGATGTTGGATTTTTGTCAAATTTTTTTCTGCATCAATGAGATGACATATTTTCCTTAACATGTGGTCCAAGACATTTTCTAATTTCTACTGTGATTTCTTCCTGATTCATAAGTTATTTACAAGTGTGTGACTTATTTTCAAACACTTGAGGGGTTTCTAGTTATCTGCTATAGATATATAATTTAATTCCATTGTGGTCAGAGAAAATATACTGTAAAACTTCATCCTTTGAAATTTGTTGAGACTTTCTTTATATATCAGCCTCAGNAATGTGAATTCTTCAGTTGTTGGATATGGTGTTGTCTATGTACCAATCAATATGAAATTTGTTAATTGTGTTATTCAAATCTTTTTTTTATCATTTCTGATGTTTTTTCTGCTTCTTCTATCACTGAGAAAGGTATGTTACAGTCCCTATATTTTGGATTTGTCTATTTCTCCTTTGAATTCCATCAACTTTCACTTTATATATTTTGTACTTATGTTATTAGTTGACATACTAAGCAGAATAATGGACACCCAAAGATATCCTGTCCTAATTCCCAGAAACTGAATATGATGAGTTGCCATGTACACAAATATGTTTTGTCACATGACAAAAGTGATTTTGTAGATGTAATTAAAATTATTAATCAGTGTATCTTTTTTTTTTACAAATAGTTTATTGTCAAATTAGTTTCCACATAACACTCAGTTTAATCAGTGTATCTTAATTTATAGGATTATCCTGGATTACCCATTTGAGCCTAGTGTAATTACATGAGCCCTTAAAAGATAATGTTAGGGGGTGGAGGCAGGAAGATGGCAGCATAGTAGAACCATAGGCTCACTTCATCCCTCAAACACAACAAAATAACTATCAAGTCATCCTAACTACCCCAGAAATCGACCTGAGGACTGACAAAACAAACTCCACAACTAAAGCGAGAGAAGAGGCCACATGGAAGAAGATAGGAAGTGCAGAGACCTGGTTTAGCAGAGAAACAGATGGAGGGTGCTACAGAGGGGAGGAAGCCATGGTTGCATAGAGACTAACACACAAGGGAACACAAAAGGAGGTTTCCCCAAAGCCATTGGCTTGGAAAATGAGAGGGGCTGAATGTCATGAGTTCTTGCAACCAGTGGAGCTTAAAATCTGGAGTAATAGATCAATGGGCTTAGTTGGGATAGAGCCCAGGGGACACTGCACTGCTCCTGGAGAGAAGGCAGGTAAATCACCTGGGGGCAGTGTGGAAACAGTGATCTGAAGAGCTTCTGGGGGACATGGTGGGGGAGATTATTCACTTTGCTCAGAGGGCTTCCCTGAGAGGCAGCATTCACAGAGACACTTCCCTGGGGGCATTCACAGAGACACTTCTCTGGAAGTATTCACAGAGACACTTATCTGGAAGCATTCACAAAGACACTTATGTGGGAACAAAGAAGCTGGCTGGTGCCACTTCCCTTCCTCACCCCTCAGCGTAAACACAGAGCCACCTGAGGGAAGCAGCACAGTGATGACACTGGCTGCCTAACTTGCTTACACAAAGCCTCATCACCCTGTGCTCAGGTGGAACTACCCTTCTGAGTCACACTTGCCTCAGTCCCAATGTGGTGGTTCCTTCACCAGAAGATCAGCATAAACCCTGGCTCATATCATGGCTCTAAAACAGAGAGCTTTGCAAGGCCTCAGTTCTGCTGGAGATGATGACAAGTCTCATTTCACAAGCAGACCAGAGCACACCTAATTCAAACTCACTACATTCAGGCTAGGGACCAAATACCACCTACAGCAAGCAAGGAAAGCCTTTGCAAATGACTGGCTGAAGGATACAGCAGCCAGAATACAATAGCAGAGCACACTCAGAAGACACAGGAGACACTCCCTGAAGCACCAAGCCCTGGGCACCCGATGACCTCTTCTTCATATGGCCATTACTTTCAGGAGCAAGAGAAGTAACTGGTTTCTCTAACACACAGAAAAAAGCAGAGAGACAAAATGGGAAGGCAGAGGAATTTATCCCAAATAAAAGAACAAGACAAGGTCATGGCCAGAGATCTAAATGAAATAGATATAAGTAGCATGCCTGATGGAGAATTTAAAGCAACAATCATAAGGATACTCACTGGGCTTGAGAAAAGCATGAAAGACATCAGTAAGACCCTTACTACAGAGATAAAAGAATCAATGAGATATGAAGAGTGCAATAAACAAGATTAGAAACATGCTTGATGCAATGAACAGCAGAGGAATGAATTAATGACCTAGAAGACAAAGTAATGGAAAGCTATGAAGCAGAACAAAAGAGAGAAAGAAGAACTATATATACAACACGAGAATAGACTTAGGGAACTCAGTGGCTCCACCAAATGTAATAACATTTGTATTATGGAGTCCCAGATGAAGAGAGAGAAAGGGGTGCAGAAAATTTATTTGAAGAAATAATAGCTGAAAACTTCCCTAATCTGGAAAAGGAAACAGACCTCCAGATCCAGGAAGCACAGAGAACTCCCATCAAAAATTTTTTAAAAAGGCTAGAAACAGAAATTTTATAATCAAATTGATCATATTGGTGAAATATAGTGGTAAAGAAAAAAATCTTAAAAACAGCAAGACAAAAGAAAGCCTTAACTTACAAGGGAAAGCCCATAACACTAGCTGGAGTTTATTAACATAAACTTGACAAGCCAGAAGGGAGTGACAGGATATATTCAAAATACTGAATGGGAAAAAAATCTGTAGTCAAGAATACTCTATCCAGGAACACCTGGGTGGCTCAGTCGGTTGAGCGTCCAACTTGGGCTCAGGTCATGATCTCACAGTTCGTGGGTTCGAGCCCCACGTCGGGCTCTGTGCTGACAGCTCAGAGCCTGGAGCCAGTTTCCGATTCTGTGTCTCCCTCTCTCTCTGACCCTCCCCTGCTCACGCTGTCTCTCTCTCTCTCTCTCTCAGAAATAAAACATTAAAAAAAAAAAAGAAGAATACTCTTTCTGGCAAGGCTATCATTCAGAATGGAAGGGGAAGTAAAGAGTTTCCCAGACATAAACAAAAACTAAAGTACTTTGTGACCACTAAACCAGCCAGGCAAGAAATATTAAAGGGGACTTTTTGAGTGGAAAGGAGAAACAAACAGTGACAGTGTAAAGGCAGGAAACACAAAAGCAGTAAAAATAAATATTTCTGTAAAAATCAATCAAGGAACTCATATTTAAAAATGGCAAAATATGATGGGGTGCCTG
>NW_027528208.1:90671-93577 GCF_008692635.1 Crocuta crocuta
AATGGGGTGCCTGCCTGGCTCAGTAGAGCATGTGACTCTTGATCTCAGAGTTATCAGTTCAAGCCCCATATTGGGCATAGAGCTTACTTAAAAATTTTAAAAAGGGGCACCTGGGTGGCTCATGCAGTTAAATGTCTGGCTCTTGATTTCAGCTCAGGCCGTGATCTTGCAGTTCGTGGGATCAAGCCCCGTGTTGGGCTCTGTGCCAGGAACATGGAGCCTGCTTGGGATTCTCTCTCTCTCTCTCTCTGCCCCTCCCCAACTTGTGCTTGCTCTCTCTCTCTCTCTCTCAAAGTAAATGAATAAACTTTAAAATTAAAAAAATTAGGGGCGCCTGGGTGGCTTAGTCGGTTAAGCGTCCGACTTTNGAGACAGAAATCCAAATTTATCACTAATGAAAATCAGCAAAACATGAAAGAGAGGAGGACAAGAAAGGGTCAGAGAAAATTCCCAGAAACAACTAAAAAACAAGTAATAAAATGGCAATAAATACATATCTATCAGTAATTACTTTGAATGTAAATAGACTATTTGGTCCAATCAAAAGACATAGAGTGTCAGAATGGATTAACAAGACCATCTATATGCTGCCTACAAGACACTCATTTTACACCTAAAGACACCTGAAGATTAAAAATGAGGAGATGGAGAAACATCTATCATGCAAATAGATGTCAGGAGAAAGCTGGAGTAGCAATACTTATATTGGAAAAAAACTTTTTAATTTTTTTAATGTTTATTTTATTTTTGAGGCAGAGCATGAGTGGGAGAGATGGCAGAGAGAGAGAGAGAGAGATACAGAATCCGAATCAGGCTCCAGGCTCCAAGCTGTCAGCACAGAGTCCAACATGGGGCTCAAATTTGTCAACCGCGAGATCATGACCTGAGCTGAAGTTGGATGCTCAACTGACTGANTCAAGTTCCATCCACGTTGCTACACATGGCCAGATTTCGTTCTTTCTTATTGCCATGTAGGATTCCATGGTATAAATATACCACATCATCTTGATCCATTCATCAGTTGATGGACACTTAGGTTCTTTCATGCACCTTTTCTGACCACAATGCTATGACACTTGAAGTCAACCACAAGAAAAAATCTGAAAAGGCCACAAATACGTGGAGGTTAAACAATATGCTCCTTAACAATGAATAGGTCAACCAGGAAATCAGAGAAGATATTTTTAAAAAATATATGGAAGCAAAAGAAAATGAAAACCCATGGTCCAAAACCTTTGGGATGTAGCAAAAGCAATGCTGAGAGGGAAGAATATAGTAATACAAGCCTAACTTAAGAATCAAGAAAAATCTCAAATAAACAATCTAACCTTACACCTACAGAAGCTAGAAAAAGAACAAAAATTAAGCCTAAAGCCAGCAGAAGGAAGTAAATAATAAAGATTAGAGCAGAAATAAATGATCTAGAAATTTAAAAAGACAATAGAACAAATAAATGAAACTAAGGCCTAATTCTTTTTAAAAATTTAATAAAATTGATAAACCTCTAGCCAGACTTATCAAAAAGAAAAGAAAAATGCCCCAAATAAATAAAATCACAAGAGGAGAAAGAACAACCAATACCACCAAACCAAATGCAAACAATTGTAAGAGAATATCATGAAAAAAACTTTATGCCAACTAACTGGACATCCTGGTAGAAATGGATGTGTTCTTACCAACATATAAGTTACCAAAACTGAAATAGGAAGAAAAAGAAAACCTGAACAGACTGATAACCAGCAAAGAAACCGAATCAGTAATTTAAAAACTCCCAACAAACAAAAGCCCAGGGCCAGACAACTTCACATGCTAATTCTACCAAACATTTAAAGAAAGGTTAATACCTATTCTTCTCAAACTATTCCAAAAATCAGAAAATGAAGGAAATCTTTCAAATTCATTCTGTGAAGCTAGCATTACCCTGATACCAAAACCAGATAAAGACACCACTAAAAAAGAGAACTACAGGCCAAAGTTCCTGATGAACATGGAGGCAAAAATTATCAATAAAATACTACCAAATCAAACCCAAAAATACATGAAAAATACCATTCACCACGATCAAGTGGGATTTATTCCTGGGTTGCAATATTTGCAAATCAATCTACATGATACATCATATTAAGAAAAGAAAGGTTAACAAAAGAGAAAGATAATAGCCATATGATCCTGTTGATAGATGCAGAAAAAACATTTGACAAAATACAGCATCCCTTCTTTTTTTTTTAATTCAAGAGTCTCTCATGGTTTGCCTCCCTCCCTCTCCCCCACTATTTTCCCCCCTTTTTCTCCCCCACGGTCCTCTGTTAAGTTCCTCCTAATCCTCCTATACGTGCAAACATGTGGTATCTGTCCTTCTCTGCCTGACTTATTTCATTCACCATAACACCCTCAAGGTCCATCCATGTTGCTACACATGGCCAGATTTCATTCTTTCTCATCGCCACGCGGTATTCCATTGTATAGATAAACCACATCTTCTATTTTATGCGACCAAGCAGCCTGCAGCGGCCTTAAGCTGACACTGGCCACTTCATGCCAGAGCATGCACTGGATAGAAGTCCACAGAATCATAAGTAAATGTACGTTCCTGATATGTCATCCTCAATTGCCTTTGTGATAAACAGGTCTTCCCCCATCCCAGGACCTTCCCCTTGCATGCCCCTTACATAAGACCCTGTGGAGCATACCAAAACCTCTTTTTGTTTTGAATTGACCAATCTGGCTTTAGCCAAGAAACCCCAAAGCAGTGTACCCATGGACCCTAATAAAGGCATGTGCCCAGGCCCTGCCTCTTTCTCTGCTTACAGCATGCCTTGACCTTCCAGTGTAGTCCATCAAGGGTACCTCCTCCAGGACCTGTGAATAATAAACCTCCCTATTTCCAATTTCCTTGTTGGACCTGA
>NW_027528208.1:94094-132472 GCF_008692635.1 Crocuta crocuta
CTCTCTCTCTCTCTCTCTCTCTCTCTCTCACACACACACACACACACACACACACACACACACAGCAAGCAATTCTTGGACGCCAGCAGGGTGTCTGAGAATTCAACACAAATCTGATACTAACTATTCAGAGATAGCATCAGATTCCACAGGTTAAGGGCTCAGTCCTGCAAAACTATCCCCCCAGCCCCAAATGCAGACACCAGTCACAGGCCCCAGGCTGTTACCTGTGCTTTTCACTGACCAGCTACAGATTGGAAGTTCCAACAACCTCCTCCTTGGACTTCAAATGTCAGTCACAAGTCCAGATTATTACTTGTACTTCTGACCAACTGGCTATAAATTAGAAGTTCTGAGAACCTTCTCCTTAGGTTCTTATAATTTGCTAGAGCAGAACTCAGGGGAACAGATTTACCAGTTTATTAAAGAATACAAATCAACAGCCAGATGAAGAGATACATAGGGAAGGTATAGGGAAAGAGATCCACTCCCCTCCTGTCTCCATGTGTTCACCAACCTGGAATCTCTCTGGATCCAGTCCTTTTGGGTTTTATGGAGGCTTCACTGCATAGTCATGATTCACTAAGTCATTGGACACTGGCTGGATTCACTAAGTCATTGGACACTGGGTGATTCAACCTCCAGTCTCTTTCCTCTCCCCAGAAGTCAAGGGGTGAGGTTGAAAGTTCCAACCTTCTAATCACATGGTTGGTCTTCCTGGCAACAAGCTCACCAAGGATGGGATCCAGAAGTCACTTTCATTAGTAACAAGACACTCATGTCACCTTTATGTTTCTGAAGCCTTCTTACAAACTATGGATAAAAACTAAATGTATCTGAGAAATGACTGAATATATATTTCTTTAAAAATTTTTTAAAGTTTTTTAACTTATTTTTTGAGAGAGAAAGAGAGAGAGAGAGAGAGAGAGAGAGAGAGAGAATCTCAACCAGGCTCCACACTGTCAGCACAGAGTCCAATTCAGGGCTCGAACCCACAAACTGTGAGATCATGACCTGATCCAAAACCAAAAGTCAGATGCCCAACCAGCCAACTGTGCCAACCAGGCACCCCCAAATATATATTTCTTATCAATTATTATATCATATATGGCTGAGAAAATTAGTGACGAAAGGGAGAGTCAAGGGACTTTTCCAAAAAGGGTAGAAATCTTTAAACAGTTATTGGTTAATAAAGCAGATATTGGTGGAGTCAAAACCAAGGCATTAATGCAGCTCTATTGGAGGTTGAGTGGACTGATGGGACCCTCTGCTGGTCCATCAACATTGACATGCCCTAAACAAATCCACTCAATTCTCCCTAGTTTGGAGGAATTTTATTTTATTTTATTGTTTATTTCTTAGAGAGAGAGAAGGAGAGAGACAGTGCAAGCGGGGGAGAGGCAGAGAGGGTGGGAAAGACACAGAATCCGAAGCAGGCTCCAGGCTGTCAGCACAGAGCCTGATGTGGGGCTCAAACCCATGAACTGCAAGATCATGACCTGAGCCGAAGTTGTATGCCTAACCAACTGAGCCACCCAGGCGCCCCTAGAAGAATTTTAAGCCAGAAAGCAAAGATAACAATGGGAAAACTGACCTCAAGTTACTAGGGGTAATGATTTGACAACTTAATCAGGATAAGGATTGATGAAGGAATCACAAGTTCCCTTGGGCAGATCCCTGGCTTGGGGACCCAAGTTTGCATGAACATGTGTGGGTAAAATGGCCAGGGTAGGGAAAACCTTTCTAGGACTCCTTGACATGGGTTTTTCCAAAACCTGTTGGTGAAGTCCTAACAGAGACTACAGCTAGATTGGGAGAGATATTAGGATGCAATCGTTGATGAGATTAAGATGGAAGTTTGGATGAAAATGAAAATGTGTCAGTGGACTTTATGTGAAATGGTTGCATCTCCCTTGCCTGAATGTATTATTGGGATGATGTCTGACTGCAGAGTACTTCTCCTACCTAGTGTTGTAGAACAGAAGGCATATAAGTTAAGCCTTCAGCCAGTATTAATTGAACATGTTAAATGGGAATTTACACAATTTCTAGAATCCACACAGGTTCTTGATTTGAAACAGTATAGAATACCTGGTGGACAAAAAGAAATAGACTGGAACTTATGGCAAAAGTCCATGAGTGCCACCCAGTGGTCATCACTAGGAGTTTGGACCAGAAAATTTCCAGACACAGCAAGTATAATAGACACTGGTTGAGAAACAATTATTAGCTTGCTATTAGGCATTAATTGAAACTGTCCCCACGACTGAAGGTCATAAAATAATCTTGAAATATTAAGTACCCACAATGTCTTGGATAATGTCAGAGAAACACTCCAGGAAGGACGGCAGTGTGCAGAAGAGTTCCATAATTAAATGGAAATGGTTTATATAAGAACTTGCTACCAGAGGAATGCAAGAAATCATATTCACAAGCAGACAGACTCTTTTTCTGAGGGCTGACTTTGGAATCACGAAAAGCTGCTTAGTCTATAGATGGCAGTTCCAAGGTGGACAGATGACATCCTGTTTGGAAAGCCACCACACTACGACTGACTGATGTGAAAACTCTGGTCGAAGAATGTGAGAACAATTCAATTCAGTGGGCTGAACTGCATGCTATTTTCCTTCCAATGATGGAAGAATGGAGCAAAGATAAGAACTGCTATGTGTGAGTTATTACTGACTAATGGGTAGTAGCCACTGGCTTAGCCATATGGTCAGGCATATGGGCAATAGAAAACTGGACTATTGAAGTGGTCCCAATATGGGTCACAGCCCTATGAAAATGACTAGGGGAATATAAAAGGTACAGTAAAGTAGAGCATGTCAATGCCCATTAGAAAAGAACCCTTTCTAGGATCCAAAGGACTGGCAAGTGGATATTCTGGTGTGCTTGCTTGAGGCAGCCATCTGGGTCTACGATATGAGCAGACATGGGAGAGATGCAGCAATGCAGACATGAGTTAATCATTGACATATTCCTCTAGCACCCACTGAGACACAAAACATCAGTAAGAACTGTCCTGTCTCTCCACCAAAAAACTACTAGAACTGATACATGAATTCAGCAAAGTCACAGGACATAAAACCGATGTACAGAAATCTGTGGCATTTCTATACACCAATAATGAAGCAGCAGAAAGAGAAATCAAGGAATTGATCCTATTTACAATTGCACCAAAAACCATAAAACGTCTAGGAATAAACTTAACCAAAGAGGTAAAAGATCTATCTGCTGAAAACTATAGAAAGCTTATGAAAGAAATTGAAGAAGACACAAAGAAATGGAAAAGCATTTCATGCTCATGGATCGGAAGAACAAATATTATTAAAATGTCAATACTACTCCAAGCAACCTACATGTTCAGTGCAACCCCTCAGGAAACAACAGATGTTGGCGAGGATGCAGAGAAAGTGGAACACTTTTGCACTGCTGGTGGGAATGCAAACTGGTGCAGCCACTCTGGAAAACAGTATGGAGGTTCTTCAAAAATTAAGAAATAGAACTACTCTATGATCCAGCAATTGCACTACTCAGTATTTATCCAAAGGATACAAAAATGCTGCTTCGAAGGGGCACATGCACCCCAATGTTTATAGCAGTGCTATCAACAATAGCCAAATTATGGAAAGAGCCCAAATGTCCATCAACAGATGAATGGATAAAGAAGATGTGAGACACACACACACACTCACACACATACACACGATGGAATAGTAGTCAGTTTTTAAAAAGAATGAAATCTTACCATTTGCAACAATGTGGATGGAACTACAGTGTATTATGCTAAGCAAAATAAGAGAAAAATAAATATATGATTTCACTCATATGTGGAATTTATGAAACAAAAACAGATGAACATATGAGAAGGGAAGGAAAAACAAGATAAAAACAGAGAGGGAGACAAACCTTAAGAGACTCCTAAATAAAGAGAACAAATTGAGGGTTGCTGAAGAGGTGTTGAGTGGGGGGATGGGCTAAATGAGTGATAGACAGTAAGAAGGACACTTGTGATGAGCACTGGGTGTTACATGTAGGTGATGAATCACTAAGTTCTATTCCTGAAGTCATTATTACACTATATGTTAACTAACTTGGATTTAAATAAAATTTAAAAGGGAAAGAAATAGAAAATTAAGTCACATGACCCCCCCCCCCCCAAAAAAAAGAACGGTGCTGTCTAATGACAAGAGACACAGGGAGCTCAGATGACTATGGAGGAGATTCCTTTGGGGAAGGCCCCACACATAAACTGGCAAGCACATTATGTCAGACTGCTGTCAGTCGTTCCAGGAGGCTGTAAATGGGTCTTTGTTTTTTAATTGAGATATAATTGACATATAACATTATGTCACTTTAAGGTTGTACTGTGGTGTTGATTTGGTACATTTATATATTGCAATATGATTACCACTACAGCATTAGCTAACACCTCTATCATATCACATAATTATTATTATTTTTAATAAATGGGCCTTGACAGGAATAGACATTGTACCGGGCTTTGCATACATGGTGGTAGCTGCAAATAGAACACTACTTTTAAAACTGGAATAGAAGATACTCTAGCAACTGGCACTACTGAGTTACATTTTTTCAGACCAAAGGACACACTTTACAGCTCAGAGTCCAACAATGGACAAAGAGATAACACATCAAATGGATATATCGTGTTGCATATCATTCTCAGAGTACTGGTTTGATAGAGAATTGGAACAGGCAATTGTCTAAAATGGGGGAGATAATGCCATGAAGAGCCAGCTTACACCCCTTCAGGAATCTATGCTTGCATTTAACATGACAGGGGCCAGAGGAGAGTCTCCAATAGATTCTTCCAGTTTGAAGAAACCTCTAAGAGGTTTGAGGCTGAGAGGGTGGGGAAGACGCTGGTAGTATTATACCATTCTTTCCCTACCTGACCTCAGTTTTTTTCTTTCCTACCTGATGCAATCATCTTGGGACCAGAGCTACAACTGCAGATGCGAGAAGCAGAAATGATCCTTAAATGATAAATTGTAACTATACTTAAAAATTTTGGGGCTAGACTTCCTAAGGACCTAATAGAATGTATTATGCCTTTGTATGTTATCTAAATGGGTCAAAGATGACCTCTGTATATTGGTCCCTGGGTTGTTTGTTTCGTCACTGCATGCTGAGCCCAAGTAGCTCAAAAGCTTGCTGGTGCCAAACTTATATTTTTACAAATCCAAGTATTTTAGGGGCACCTGGGTGGCTCAGTCAGTTGAGCGTCCAACTTTGGCTCAGGTCATGATCTAGCGATTTGTAGTTCGAGCCCCACATCGGGCTCTGTGCTGACAGCTCAGAGCTTGGAGCCTGTTTCGGATTCTGTGTCTCCCTCTTTCTCTGCCCCTTCCCTGCTCATGCTCTCTCTCTCTCTNACCACTTAGAACATTCCTGTTTTGCATACCCCATGAAATATCATCCTGTATCTGCTGGCAATATGTAAGGTAAGCCCTGGGCTGTAAAAGGCCCAAGTTGCTACTCCCCTTCAGAGCTCCCTGACCCAGAGACTTCCCACTTTGTTCCTGAATGATATCACCTAGATATATAAGCTCACCCTCTGCTCTCCCTTCCCCCAGCAGTTCCCTTTCCCTTCTCTCCTTCTTTGTGACCCTCGACATTAGCTTCTGTACAGACTCTTACCCTGCCTGCAAACCTTGTCAATGTGTCACCCAATAAAGCTTCTGTGTGCTACTGCTACCCCGTGGTCATGTATTTTTCCTTGATCAGCCCCCACACACCTCAAACTCGTGCAAGTGGCAATGAGGAAGGGAGGATTTCTGGAGGTAATTAGGAAATAGATATTGGGACTGCATAGTCAGTAAGAAAACTAATTAGCAAAAATTCTGGACAGCTTCAAATAGCTGGGATTCAAAATTGGGAATACCACTGTGCCACTTTGGCATGGCATTGCTCTGTGCTATGTTATTCATGGCGTCTCCAGTGCTTCATTACCGGAGCTGGGCAGTTATACCAATATCTGAGTGAATCCAAGCCACTGGAACTGACTTTTGAAGTTAGAGGCACTGAGCTGCCTGAGGAAGGAAGTCAGCTTGCCTGCTTATATGCCCCATTAAACAGATGATGAAGAATGTAAGATCTGAGGACCTGAACAGAAAAGGGACAGGGGTGCATGCCCCTGAACTGAGGGTGAACTATCCCTATCTCATAACAGGCTATGGTGGGAGGAACTCCCTGTCACTGACCAGTCTTCTCGAGAGGAGAGTTCATCCTCATCGCTAGGGACCACTAATGGCAGCTAAGCAAGCCTATAAGGCAGAGATCTCAGGCCAAGCAAGGCTGGTCTCCTAAGTGCAGCTGGCTGAGGCACCTTTGCACACAGCTGGCTTGACTCTGATGTGTTGCACCCAGATCTGCTGTTGCAGATGGCGTCATTCTAGTCCCTCCCTGGAGGGGTGTCCAGACCCCCCTTGGGTTGAAGTGGCTAAAGCATTAAAGTGACTTAAGATGAGGAAGTTTATATTCCTGGTCCTTCTGGGACTCCTAAGCAGGGGGCTATCGTGCTGAACAAGGGCTCCAAACCAGGAGAGGCACACGAGGTCTTCCCCCTGGCCAGCTTCTCACCAGGACAAGGAGACAAGATGGAGGGGAGGAGCCGGGAGAAGAAGACTGGTGTCCTCTAGAGGAACAGACAGCATGATACCACCATGGTAGTGAAGAAGAAAGTCTACCCTCTCCCCAAGACCACCGGCAAGGTAATATAGAAACAAGAGACAAGAGAGGAAGGTTAAGGAGAGGCTGGTTTTCACTTAAAGGAGGGGACTCCTCTTTCTCTTCCTCCTCCCCCTCCTCCCCCACTCACTCACTCGCTGGGAGTTGCACCTAAGAGGAGCTGAAATAGAAATGATTGGTGGTCGGGGTGCCTGGGTGGCTCAGTTGGTTGGGTGTCTGACTTTGGCTCAGGTCACGATCTCATGGCTGGTGGGTTTGAGCCCCGCGTCAGGCTCTGTGCTGACAGCTCAGAGCCTGGAGCCTGCTTTGGATTCTGTGTCTCCGTCTCTCTCTCTCTATCAAAAATAAATAAACGTAAAAAAATAAATCAGCCTTGCAAATAAAGGCAAACATAGTATTAAAAATTAATAAAACACATATATACTCACATATGCAGCATACCAGCAATGCAGGTAACACCTGCACTCACATGGACACGCATCACCACAGATACAGATGTGTGCATTCATGCACCCAGATGTACACTGGGAAATACACATGTATGGCCAAACCCCCTCCCTTGACCTCCTAGACACACACTTCCTTTCTCATATGCTCATGGTTTTATATACACACTGGGACACATATAAGTACAAAGCCAGTTTTATGTACAAACACATTCTCACATACATACAAGATCTGCTCACTCTCTTACACATACACATGGATATAGATGAGGTAGTAAATATGCACATAGAAACTACTTCATTGCACTTATTATGCACTTTTTTTAAAAAAAGAAACAGTTGGCTGCCATAGTACAGGATGGAAAGAAAAATGGAGTCCCTATTAAAGGATCCCACACAACTGGTGAGGAAAGTGGGAAGGACCCCCAGAGGAGGCTTTGGGCCCCTGTTCACATCTGCCTTGTTTTTTTTAATGTTTATTTTTGAGAGAGAGAGAGAGAGAGAGAGAGAGAGAGAGTGCGCGCGCCTGCAAGAGCAAGTAGGGGAGGGGCAGAGAGAGAGGGAGACAGAGTATGTGAAGCAGGCTCTGCATTGTCAGCACAGAGCCCCACAGAGGGCTCAATCTCGAGAACTAGGAGATCATGACCTGAGAGACGCTTAACTAACTGAGCCACCCAGGGGCCCCACATGTACCTTGTTGATGTGGATTTTTATGGCTTAGCAGACCACCCACCCTACATGAGGCTTTAGAGCCACCTGGGCAGACTGTCAATAGAAAATGCTAGCTGAGGCCAAAGATCTCTTTCATCAGCTGGGGATGCTGGAGTGGGCTTATCAGGTAACAGATGGTGTGCAGCATGACTTGGCAAGTCAGGGGAGGCTGAATTGAGTCCTGAGTGCACACAGTGGTTTCTCAGGGGGGCTCCTGACAAATATAAGTCCTCTTTACTGGCAATGATGGCTAATCCAAAAACAGTACAAGAAGCCATAGCTGCCCTGAATTTAACAGAAACTCATTAAAAAAAAACCAAAACACAAATTCAGTGTTTAGGCCATCTGGCTAAATCAAAATTACTATCAACAGTGAAGCTGCCCCCCTCCTGAGCCAAACAAACCACCTACAGCCAGGCCTCTACTTAAGCGTGAACCCTGAGAAAACAAGACAGGTTATATATTAGTCAGGATTGTCCAGAGAAACAGAACTAATAGGATGTATACATATAGAAAGAGATTCATTATGAGGAATTGGCTCCCATGGTTACAGACACTGGCAAGTCCCACGATCTACAGCCCTCAAGCTGGAGCCCCAGGAGAGCCAACAGCTCAAGGCCTAGGAAAAGCCAGTGGTTCAATTCGAGTCCAAAAGCAGAAAAAACCAAGTCCCTGCTCTAGCGAGTCAGGCTGAAGGAAATTCCCTCCTACTCATGGGAGGGTCAGCTTTTTTATTCTATTCAAGCCCTTAACTGATTGCATGAGGGTCATTCACATTGAGAAGGGCAATATGCTTTACTGAGTCTTCTGATTCAAATGTAATCTCATCCAGAAGCACCCTCACAGACACACCCAGAAGAAGGATTGACCAAATATCTGGGCACTCCATGGCCCAGTCAAGTTGGCACATAAACTTAACCATCACAAACTAAATTGAACTCTAAGGGACAAGCGGGTCTCAAATTGGATGTTCTCTAATAAATAAGTGGAGGACTTACCATACTAGGGTAAGATTACAAGCTACAGTAGGCTTCCCCTTCAGAGGCAGCCTCACCTTCAGTACCTGCCTCTGATCTCCATCAGTGCCCAGGAGAGCCCCCACAAAGAGATCCAGCAGCCACAGAAGTGAAGACCCTTCTAAAAAGGACCCCCCAAAGGAGGTGACCAGCTTGGGAGGAGAATTAATTAAAGGGAAGATTACCAACTTATTAAAATTGGCCAGAGGTGTGAGAAACCAAATAAAAAACAAAAATGGCCCAGATTTGCTTAAAGATGGTTCCTTCCTGGTTGTTCCCTTGGAGACTATACCCGTTTCCATGATTGGAATGGATCATCTCAGTCCGCAGGTAACCTCATGGAACAAGCCCAAGGCTTTTACACTATTATGGGTGCCAGCCAGTGGGAATCAGTTAATATTCCCCATCACTGTGGGTAGTAAATACACCACAGTAACAGCTATAGCAAGGCACTGAAGGACGATGTCAGTCATGGCTGATGTAGTTAAAGAAGAGGTACCTACCGTCTCACGGTTCAGTTCTCCATTATGGCCTGTGCTTACAGACTCTGCTAGTGATTAGAGGCTAATTATTGATTATAGCGGCTTAAACAAGGCTTTCCCCCTCATTAGAACTCCTCTATCATATATCACTCCCTTAATGGAAAACATTCAAAATAACATGGGTAAATGGCCTGAAGTTACAGATCTGGCTAACATGTTCCATTTAGTGAAAGTATCATAGGAGATTGGACCACAATCTGCCTTCACCTTTGAGTGAAGGTTGAGGGTCAACCATGGACTTTTCCTGGTTGCCCATGAGGGACTTCGATGGTCTTGCCATGGCATGTGGGTTTTGCAGACAAAACCTAGACGCTTGCCCCAATCCCATAAAAAAAACAACTCGGCTTTGGCATCATATTGATGACATCCTCTTAACTGGACCCAGCCAAGACTCTGTCTCATGGGCCATCACAACACTGAATGAACACCTCACTGAGAGGGGATGGGTAATTGTCCTCCCATAAGATACAAGGGTCCCCCGGGTCTGGTAAATGTGAGGTTACATTTGGAACTGAGAAGGGCAACTATTCCCAGTCTGGTAAAAGAAAAGCTCTAGTGTTCCAAACTCCCACATCAGTAAGGAGGCTCAACATTTGCCAGAACAGTTCGGATTTTGGTGCCAACACATTCCTCACCTTAACTGTTTGCTAGGCCCTACTATTGGGTAGACCATAAGTTTTCCACATTCAGTTGGGAACTGAGTAACAACAGGCACTAGATAAACTAAAAGGAGCTGTCACTTCAGCTTTCCTACCAGTGCCCTAAGGGCAGGACATACAATTAAAAGTTTCTGCCACCACAAAACTTGCATCCTGGGGCCTCTAGACCAAATAGACTGGCAAACTCCTACCCATGGGTTTTTGCAGTAAGCAGCTCCCAGTCTCTGCCCAAATATATTTGCTACCAGAAAGGCAGCTCCTGGCAGCGTAAAAGGCACTCATGGAAAATGAGGTCCTTTCTGAGGGAAAGCCAGTTACCCGCAGACAGAGATCTCTCATATGTGCTGCATAAAGGAAAAAGCTTCCCATAAAAATCAGATTAGCAACAGAGGCCTCCTTATTAAAATGGAAATGGTATCTAAGTGTGCAGCTAAACCGAGCCCTACTGGAGTGTCATAAACTCCACGAGGAAATAGCTACATACCCTGCGACTGGAGCTAACTTGCCCAAATCCCAGAAATGCCTCTGCCCCTGCTCAATGGGGACAAGAGGAAGGATGCTCAACACTCTCGAAACAAGAAAAGCAGTGGTCTTCCTTTACCAATGGAGTAAGCATGAGACATAAGGGACCAGAAAATGGATAGCTACAGTCTGTCACTCCTATTTCAGACATTTCAAAGTCCATATGGGAGACATACCAAACTGCCCAGTAGGCCCAATCGTGTATAATACTCCTAGCAAAAGAGTATGACTTTGACAAATGTGCTCCAAAAGTTTACATGTTTACTGACTCCTGGTCAGTGGCTAATGACCTACCTACTCAGTCAGGACTTTGGCAAAATCAGGGGTAAAAAATACAAGTCAATGACATTTGGAGTACAGAAGGGTAAGGAAATCACATCAGCTCCCACTATTCCATCTGGATATACCATATCTCTGTTCATGCCAAACAAGTGACAAAGAAGGCATGCTACAATGCCAAACCTTACGAATTAACAAAATCATCAAAGGAGGTATGGCTCCAGAAAGAAGGGGAGTCTCCAGACCTTTGGGAGGAAACACCCTACCCCTTTAATCAGTGGGGACATGAGAGGTCAGGGTATTTGGGCATCATGTGATTGTAAAAATAGACTGTTCTTTTTTTTAATGGATTGTTAATAGAGGAGTCTACGCAGCAAAGAGATATTTAAACAAAGCCATTAGGGACTACACCAGATGCCAGAAATCTAGACATTGGGCCTACTTCACAGGCAAAAGATTTACAAAGGTGGAGGGCTATATCTGAAATAGCAAATCGATTTCATCAGACCTCTCCCTGTCAGATATTTTCTGACAGGAAATATTATATATGATTTAACAATGGTGGATATTGACATGGGCCTTCTATTGGCTTACCCATACAGGGAACCAATGTTATCAAGGGGCTGAAAGCCTTACAGCCTTTGAGAGTGCCATGAGTTATATAATCATGCCGGAGACCGAAACTGCACAGGTCATCCCCGATGGCAAGGCCCTGGGAAAAACCTGTAGGAAAAGACTGCAAGGCAGCAGTCAGAAGAACCCCCCGAAGAATTCTTCTTCTCTTCTTAGTCTGTGCCTTTTACTCTCACTTCTGCTGTTAGGCTATTCTAGGGTGAATATGAAACCAGAATCGCCCAAAGTTCCCCCCTTCCTCCAAGATGGAATGTACCTAAATATCATGTTCTCCCCCTCAATCAGATGTTGTCTAATGAATATTGTAGCAGTTAACAAAAATGGAGACAGTCCGGTATGCATGGGGTCTATAAGAGACCTAGAATTCATTCTCCTTGTATGCGTCTGATTGCCAGTAAGAATACATATTATGCCATAAGCAGAGACAAAAACAAGACTTAGTAGCTGTGGAGGACTTTCTCGGAAAAGTGTTAGAGACATATTGTCTGCTGACCTCAAGCCTGTGTTAGAGACCTATTGCCTGCTGACCTCAAGCCTGTGAGGCAACTTATGGATTGTTCTGGCCAAAGAATGAGATCGGTAAATGCAGAGACCAAATTCTAGTTGATCCACATAAAACATTTCCATACGTCATCTATGATAAATGTTGACAGTGTTCTTTCTTAGTAAGGGGTTGTGAGGGTCTATTACCTACAACCGTGGGTACGAGTATATCCTGTTTTTGCATGCCCACTGAATGTAAACAATTAAAGGGCACTGTGTTCTCATGTATGCTGGCAATATGCTCCACTTATCCTTAGATACCCTGCCATACGTAGTAAAGAATATGTAGAACTTTGTTCTGACTACCTGGTTAAATTTTATTGGTTGAAGTGGAAACCATGTACCGTGAAATCACTGTTGCCAAGAAAACTTAGAAATGTTAAGTCCCATGACTGTATTCAAAAATGTAAATTGTTTAAGCATGATTGTTTGGATTTGTTATATAAAAACCCTAAGCTGAAAAATAAATTTGAGCAGTCCACCTGAAGAGGCTGGCTCCGTGTCTTCTTTGCTGACTCCAACCCTCACTCTCCGGGTCAACCCTGGCTTGCAGAGGCTGGACCCCTGTAGAGTGGCACTCGAACAGGGACCCGGGAGTGTAATCGTAAGTATATAATAAGTAAGTAAGTAAGTATTGGGTTGGATAAAATCTCAAATAAGGGAAGCTGCAGCCCTTCCTCTCGGTTATAGAGGTTAGAGATTTGAGTAATCAGAAGACAACGTTTTTTGTTTGTTTTTGTTTTTTGTTTGTTTGTTTTGGCTCGAAGGTAGAATGGGCCATTCTGCATCTAAAGAACGGAAACTCTTTATAGAAATTTTGTTACACCTATGCATCAGCAATTTCTGTATCCCTTGGGGGAGAAGAAGGGGGGAAATGGTGGGGAAAGGGAGAGAGGCAAACCATGAGAGACTCTTGAATGCTGAGAACAAGCTGAAGTCTCATGGATGTGGGGGAGAAGGGGGAGATGGGCATGGAGGAGGGCACTTGTGGGGATGAGCACTGGGTGTTATATGGAAACCAATTTGACAATAAACTATTTGTAAAATAAATAANACAGACTTGGAACAAAGTCAGGGAGAAGTTAAAAACTTACTATACTCTCTATGGATCTGAAAGGGTTCCTGTAGATACATTTGCTCTTTGGAATATGATTAGAGATGCTTTAAACCCTCAACATGAGGGCGCCAAATTGAACACCATTCTTTCTAAAACACATTTGAATGATCTTGATGAGACTACTCCTTTATCCCCTAAACCTCAGTCTCCACCACCTTCAAATCCTTATGTCACAGCAGCCACTGCTAAAGAAGATTCTAGTGCTGACTGGCTCACTAGTGGTGATGAGGCTGATTTGGAGGAAGAAGCATTTAAATATGGGCAGGAAAATTCCTTTATAAGTTCTTGTAATGATTATTCTCCCAAAGAAAATAAGGATAAGAAACCCCCAAAATCCGTAAAGTTTCTGCCTCCTCCTCCAAACTTGGTAAGTAATTCTAACCTTTCCCAGCCTCCAGCATTAAAAGAGAACTATAGACCACCAGGCAAGATGCCTCCCTCACGACTAACTAAAGCTAAACAACAAGCACTAGAGGAGGGAGATGTAGATTTTTCCTTATGCTTCCCAGTCCTATATGGACCTTTTGAAGATCTTGATTCCTCTGATGAATCTCCTAACTGGACTCCAGTGTCCTATAAGTTGTTGAAGGAGTTAAAGGCTGCTTGCGCTCAATATGGGCCCCTGGCTCAATATACTCTAAGCTTGGTAGATTCTCTAACCAACCATTGGATGACTCCCTATAATTGGGTACAAGTAGCAAAAAGTTGTTTATCTGGAGGGAACTATTTGCTTTGGAAGGCAGAATTTGAAGACTTAGTCAGACAGGCTGTTAAGAAAAACAGGAAGAATACGTATGCTGAGCCTATTTCCCAATACATGTTACTTGGCTCAGGAAAAATTTTCATACTCATCAGTTATGTACTGGGGAGACTTCTACTCAAAATGCTGAACTTTGCGCTGTGTTTTCACCTTTTTAAAAGATCAGCCTTTCAATTGATATTCACATTCACTTTATGTGGTTAGACTTTTTCTGCATATTGAGACTGCGGTGATTCCTACACATAAATCCACTATTGCTATCTTACTTTCAAAATTGCAAGCTGTATTCTCATCTAGAACTTTGCCCTTTCATATAGGCCACATAAGAGCTCATTCTAGTTTACCAGGACCTTTGATCTCAGGAAACCGCTTAGCCGATACACTCACTAAAGAATACATTGGTTTCCTCTCTGAATCAAAAGAAGGACAGGTTATTAAGTCACATAATCTGCATCATCAAAACTCTAACGCACTTAGGTTACAGTTTGGGCTTACTCGAGAAGCCGCTAGACAAATTGTTAAAAATTGTTCAGTCTGCCCCATGACTATGCCTACTTCAACTCCAGTTGGGGTAAATCCAAGGGGACTTACACCAAATAGCCTCTGGCAGATGGACGTCACTCATGTCCCATCTTTTGGAAAACTTGCCTTTGTGCATGTTCCAGTAGATACCTTTTCACATGTTGTGGTTGCCTCTGCCAGATCTGGGGAAGCTTATAAAGATGTGGTACAACATGTATTTCTATGTTTTTCTTATATGGGAATGCCTAAACATATTAAGACAGACAATGGCCCAGCTTATACCTCCAAGGCATTTGCATCTTTCTGTAGCCACTTTGAAATTGATCATACAATTGGCATTCCCCATAACCCACAGGGACAGGCCATTGTTGAGAGGACACATCAAATTCTGAAAGCACAAATTAAAAAACTCCAGGATGGAGGGGCGCCTGGGTGGCTTAGTCGGTTAAGCGTCCGACTTTCGCTTGGGTCATGATCTCGCGGTTCGTGGGTTCGAGCCCTGCCCCGCGCTCTGTGCTGACTGCCGGCTCAGAGCCTGGAGCCTGTTTCAGAGTCTGTGACTCCCTCTCTCTCTGACCCTCCCCTGCTCACGCTGTCTCTCTCTCTCTCTCTTTCTCTCTCCTAGAAATAAATGAAACATTTAAAAAAAAAAACAAACCTCCAGGATGGAGGTTTTAAACATAATTCTCATCATATCTTTTTTTTAAAAATATTTTTATTTATTTCTAGGAGAGAGAGANCCTGCTCACGCTGTCTCTCTCTCCTAGAAATAAATAAAACATGAAAAAAAAAAAGACATTGGAAATTGATATTTCCCCCAAGCCAATGGTCAAACAGAAAGATGTCCTTACGGAACAGTGAAAAGGACCAGGTGTCTTACTGACTTGTGGGAGAGGCTTTGCTTGTGTGTTTCCACAGGGTTCTGAAAGCCCCATCTGGATACCAGATCGTCTTATTCGTCATGTCAATATCCAGGGAAAGAGGTCATGATGGTGATGTTCGAGGAAATGACAGGAAACCAGACAGCCACTCCAAAAAACCCAAGGTCCTGTCGCCAAACTATGACTCAAATTTGGTCTTGCAGCTTAAGTGTTTAACTCTTGATGCAAGCTCTCAGGACCACTCTTCTAGACGCCGGATTCGTCAGGCTAAGTCAACCCAGAAGGCTTCCCCGCCTACCAGGGGACAAATTAAACAGCTTACTTCTACTGCTGAGCTGCTGGTGACGGCTCAGGGCTTGGTGAAAGACCTGCTGTGATTTTTCTTGCTATATTTTCGATTCTGACTTGTCAGGTAGGATTCATTCATGCAAAAACCTTTTGGGCCTTTTTTCCTAATCCTTCTAACTTTCATGCTGTTACTTGGGATAACAAGCCTATTAAGTTTCATGTAAATCAGTCTGGTCTTCTTGGTGGTCCTGGATTGCCTGCTGCACCCTTTGAGATTTTTACTGCCACTACAACTAACTTTGCCTTCTACGGTAAATCTCATTCTGTTCCTATATGCTTTACCTGGCCTACTGTTTGGCCTTACTCTGCGTCTTTTCCCAGGTGCCTAAAAAGTCAGGTGGCAGGTAAGATTATTGATCATGCTCAAGCTCGGAATCAGCGTCAATTATGGATTCTTAAACTTCTAGTGCCTGGTGTTCAAGTTTCTTCTCCTGTTTCTTATCCATGTAATGGCTATCACCATGTATATAATCCACACCCTTCTGCTTTTCCTGACTGCCCTTCTTGGCAGAAAGAAATTTCTACGATTTTACGAGATCGAGAGGGCTTTTTCCCACCTTGGATTAAGTGTATGTATGACTCTGTTAACCCCTTATTGTTGTCTTCTCCTATTTCACCTACTGTAAAGGTTATGGATTTCTGACCCCGCTATTGATTATAGAAATTATTATAAAAATGAGAGCAGTACTTATAAGTGGGATGATTCTTTTATTCCTCCTCCTTTATTAATCAACAGAGTTTCCCCAACCAATGGATGGATATCTCCTCTATTACATTCTGTATACAAAAATGTACATAAATATCAACCACTCCTATGGAAAGCTATAGCTTCTGCCATGCCTATTACTTTGAAGAGACCCTCATCTATTCGAACTTATTATTCTAAATCTTGCATTCAGATGCCTTGTCCCTTTTTAATTGCTACTGAATTCCATCACGTTAGGATTCAAAGTGATGGTGTATTAGCCCATGCTCACTGTAATAATTGTGTTTTAACAAACTGCCTGCATAGTCAACTTGGAGCAAAAATCGTAATTATTGTGAAACAACCTCCATATCTTATGGTGCCTGTAAATGTTACTGAAAATTGGTATGATAACCAAGGCCTAAAGGCCTTGGAATNTGCTTTTAAGTAAAGAAATACATACTGCAACTTTTGCTGATAATCTCTCAAGAAGCATAACTATGGCCTTAGCTACTCAAGAACTGATAGATTAAAAAACAAAACTTAATGATAAGGTGGATCCATTAGACGAAGCTGTGCTTACTATTGGCCAGGAACTGCTAACCTTAAAAATTCAGTTATCTCTCAGGTGTCATGCCAGATATAAATGGATTTGTGTTACTCCTTTACAAGTTAATGACAACATATATTCTTGGGATAGGATTCAAAATCATTTGTATGGAATTTGGAATCATTCTGATTTTAGTATGGATATTACTCAGTTACGCCAAGAAATCCGAAATATAATTCAAGGAGAACACGCTTTTAATGCTGAAAATGTTGCCTCTGGTTTATTTAATAGCATATCAAGTTATGTAGGGCATTCTTCTTTTATAACTCTTCTCATTAATGCAGGAACAGCTCTCTTTATTTTTCTAATTGTTTTTTTACTCCTACCTATTATTTTTAGAATTCTTCAGAATAGTATTTCCTGTGTCTATACGGAATTCAAGACTTTCGCCTTAAGAAATAAAAAAGGGGGAAATGCCGGAGACCGAAACTGCACAGGTCATCCCCGATGGCAAGGCCCTGGGAAAAACCTGTGGGAAAAGACTGCAAGGCANAAATAAAAAATAAAACAAGGGCTCCTAAGAGAACATGGAGGACAATGGTCCCTCAAGTTCAAAAGTATGGCCCACAGTTCTGATTACCTTAAATCCACA
The DNA here is from genome assembly GCF_008692635.1 of Crocuta crocuta. Lineage (NCBI taxonomy): Eukaryota > Metazoa > Chordata > Mammalia > Carnivora > Hyaenidae > Crocuta > Crocuta crocuta. The sequence continues at coordinate 111,678 of NW_027528208.1, forward strand.
ACCCTATGGCATAACTGCACCGTATTAAAATTTACAACAAATGAAGATACCACCAATAGCGATGCTATGACCTCTGCTAATGTACACATCCACATGGGGACACAGCCTCATTACCAGTTTTCCCAGACATGAGAGCCCTGATATTGCCACCCATAGCAAAGCAATGGCCACTTGGTACTTTTCCTTTCTCCCTCATAGAAAATCTAGAGCCTAGCCACTTTCCCCTCCATCCTGACAGGGACCTGCTAGGGACCACTGATTCTGGTCCTCTCAGCCTGCTTCTACTCCTCATCTACTGTAAGTTGAGCAAACCACTCAGCACTGCCTAGAGAGAGAGAGAAGTGTCCTCATCTGCTGCCCCATGTACTCCACTAAAAACACCATGGAACAAACCTGGACCTGCTCCCAACACCCAAAAGGTGGAACTGATTACTCCTAGACTGGTAACACCATTCAGCTGATTCCAAAGGGACGATCAGATCTTTCTCTCTCTTCACCCCCCATCACTGCTCCCACAGATGACCTCTGCTCTGTTGCTATGCCTCCTCCTTACTTGAGAACTTCTTACCTTCACTAGGGTCAACTACACACTCACTAATGGATCACCCTGCCCTGGCAATCTATACCCTACTTGTGACAAACTCTGTCTGAAAACAACATGCCACATGCACACCGCAGGGTGACATGAAACACTGATCAGCGTGGAGATCACAAGAACCACACCATTGGCTATTCAGTTCAGTCAGTCCTACTAACATGATCACAGACACCAACACTGAGGCTAGCACATCTTCTCCTCCTATCTCTACTACTACCAGCACCATCTATTCTGACTCAGCTAGACTCCCACAGACAGCTTATGACTCACAGGTATCCTCTAACCCTATGAGCCAACTTTTACTTCAGCTATGTGGCCAGTCATGGTCTGAGCCCATAACCTACTGATTTGACTCACGTGCTGAGTATTGTGGATAACACACAGGCATCTGTTAACACCACCTGGAATTGCATTAAGCCACACAACTTGCCTGCACAGGAACACAGAATACAAGCAACAGAGGGACCTGGTGGGCCTCGAAGGGAATGCCTTGTAGAAGGCTCCCCCTTTAATAAGCTTCTCCTTTTCCAACACTGGACACTGGATTTGAGTCAAAATTCCAACAACCCCCTNCAACACTACAAACAAGCTTTCCAGATATTCCCCTGATACTAACCACTTGAGGATCACTAACTGGAGTACGGGGAAGCAATGAGAACAGCATATGTACAAGACACCACACAGCAATGAAAAGAAACTCAGATAGCTGTGTCCTGTTATCCACACAAATTAAATAAATTGCCCAAAGACNCCCATGGTCCTCCGTTAAGTTAAGTCTGCCTAATCTTATAGATGTACCATGATTTTGTAGACCTTCTGGTTCATCTAGAGTCTGGAAAACTTAAATCAGAATTAATAGAGGGGCACCTGAGTGGCTCAGTCGGTTGAGCATCCAACTTCAGCTCAGGTCATGATCTCACAGTTCGTGAGTTCAAGCTGTATATTGGGCTTGCTGCTGGATCCTCTGTTCCCCTCTCTGCCCCTGCCCTGCTGTGCACTCTCTCTCTTAAAAATAAACATTAAAAAAAGAAGGGAACCTGGGTGGCTCAGTCGGTTGGGCATCTGACTTCAGCTTGGGTCATGATCTCACAGTCTAGGAGTTCAGGCCCCATTTCCAGCTCTGTGCTGACAGCTCAGAGCCTGGGGCCTGCCTCGGATTCTGTGTCTCCCTCTCTGCCTCTCCCCCACTTATGCTCTGTCTGTCTATCTGTCTCTCAAAAATAAATAAACATTGAAAACTTTTTAATAAAAAAAGAAGTGATAGAGTACTTAAGATGAAAAAAAGAAAGCAATCTCGTTAAGCATAGATTGCCCTTTTTGAAAAGTATTGAGATATATTCAATAGATACTCCCTANAAGAAATTCCAAATCTAGGGAGAAAAGCTAAAGCACCCCTGAGTGATAGCACAAAGGATGCCCTTAAATATGAACCAGCATAGGAATTTAGGGAAAACTGGAGACTCCTGAAGAAAAGGGAACACATAACCAGAAATGAAAAGTAAGATTGTGAGACTGTGCTATGAGCTGAGTGAAGGAATGCCATAGATTCTGGGGGTACTTGCAGGGATGGTGGAATTGTTAAAAGAGAGAATAGCTTGGGTGAAGGGGAAAAGAAGATAATACAAATGAAGACTCATTATGAAAAACTGAGGTTGCAATGGAGGGAGCCATGTGAATAGCAAAGATTACCCTGAAGGGGAGAGAAAAAGGAGGATATTATGAAGAACACTAAAAATGGCGAGAATAGGAAGTTTGCAAGAAAATACTACAGTAGGGGCACCTGGGTGGCTCAGTTGGTTGAGCATCCAAATCTCGATTTTGGCTCAGGTCATGATCCCACTGTCATGGGATCAAGGCTCGCGTCCCACTCAGCACTGAGCATGGAGCCTGCTAAAATTTTCTCTCTCTCTCTCTCTCCCTCCCTCCCTCTCTTTCTGCTTCTCTCTCTCTCTTTCCTCCTCCATCTGCCCTTCTCCCCCTCTCACACACACTCTCTCTCTTTCCCTCTGTCTCAAATAAAAAGAAAAAAAAAATCCTAGAGTCTTATTCTGTCATCTTGGGTGAAAGCTGACCACCTTGTGATGTCATCTACTTGATCTGAAGTTCCTGGGCAAGCAATCTACCTTGTGGCAATGTCTGCTTCTGGGGGCTCTTTAGAGACTCTCAGGTCAAAGTCTCTAGTCGGGATGACCTTCCATCTAGAGTAGCTTTTAATATCTTTTCAGCTGAGAAACATCATTCCACGGTTTGACCCCCTGGGGTCTGGCAGCAATGTTAGTGATGTAAAGAGGACAATGCAAGGACCTTTTTCACAGGGTTCAAGATTAGGTTTTTGTGTGTGTGTGTGTGATATTGCCTTTAGAGAACTGTCTCTAGTTTCTATGTGGTACAGTGGTTTGCATCGGAGAACTGGAGGAAAAGCAGATACAATCTGTTGAAGATAAGTTTGAGTATAATTAATAAATCCCTTGCAGTATTTTTTTAATTTCTTTTTTTAATAGTTTATTGTCAAGTTGGTTTCCATATAACACCCAGTGCTCTTCCCCACAAGTGCCCTCCTCCATGCCCATCACCCCCCTTCCCCTCCCCCCAACACCCATCAGTCCTCAGTTTGGAATGACCAGGTTAAAATCTTCAAGAATCAAGACAGAATAAGGAACTTTATGGGCCAGGCAGTTATTTTGTATGGTGACAGTTGATGTTACCCAGCAAGAGAGAACTGGTGGACAATGAGGGATAAGGGTAAAACCTTAAGCCATGGGAATTTGAGTTCTTCAATCAGTTTAGTAAGCTTTAATTTTAATAATCCATTAGCTCTATCATTCCAAATGAGTGGAGATGATAAAGACAATGTAATTTTTGTGATAAAGGAAGAACTCACTGGATTTCTTGGATGGCTTTACTGATGAAATTAATCTCTCAGTCACTTGAAAGAGCCAGTAGAATTCACTGTATGCAGAACATTTGTCCTGATAAACGTTTAGCAACTATAGTAACAGCAGCTTCTTTCCAAGGGAAAATTTTAAGCCAGAGAGATAACACACACATGACAGTAAGAACATTTTTGTAACTATGAGATTTAGGAGACAAAGAAAAGATCCTAAACATCTGTATATTAATAAAACTATAAGTGATGTAAATTCCCAACTGGAAATCACTGCCCTTGAATATACTGGGTTTTATCAAGTAAAATTGTGACCAAGCTAAGGTTTTTTAAATAATTGAAATTATGACTGATAAAATTGTATTATTGTTGCCTAATATAAGGCAAAACAACATGTACTCTAATAAATGGAAACATCTCATGGTCAGTGAGGGCAATGACAAATCTCTAGGAACTTTATATAATTTTTTGAAATATTTATATCAAAATAACATTTAACCCAAATATCCTTCNTCTCTCCTAGAAATAAATAAAACATTAAAAAAACATTTTTTTAATATTAAGTAACACTAATGCTTTTTAGCACTTTATTTACAAAATAAAAGAAAAAATCCTTTGTGATTTTCCAGTGACCCTCTGGGAAATCCCAAGGTCAGTTTTAGGTGTAAAAGATATAAATTAGAATTAGATTCTGTGAAGGCAAAATATCAAATGTTGTCAGGATATCTGAACAGTTTGGTAATACCATCTGAAGGCAGAAAAATAATCACACACACACACACACACACACACACACACATATAAAACATGCATATATACATACAGGCAGATTCAAATAAAGATCTTTTAGCTTTCACTCTAAAATTTTAGCTACAAGTCAGGTATAAACACAGAAATATAAAACTCCCTGATGTATACAACAGAGTTGGTCCTTGTCTTTGCTCCACTTCATATTTTTATTAGGATTGTATTTCTGGCAGATGGACAAATTGAGGTTACCTATTCAATAAGAGGGTTATTAGTTTCCCGACATCTTCTTTGACCTGATGTGTAATCTTATGGAGGCTGTGGAATAAATTTTGGGTGAAGGACCTAAAGGATACCAAGTAGCCATCTGGGTGTCTCCAAAGACCAAGTAGATAACATATTCAGTCTGTTTCCAGTTAGCTTTTTCAGCTTCAGGTGGTTACTTCAAGCCCTTGGGAGTCTCTCAGTGGAGACATGAAGCCAAAAGCTCTAGTGACTATAGGAAGTGGCGAGGCCAGAGTGGGAACAGAACAGTCTGGCAGGGATGTTGAAGGGGTACAGGTCAAAGGATTTAAGGGAGCTAAAAGGAAAATCAAGGCAATAAAAGGAAAAAGAAGGAATGAAAGTAATAGGAAGTGACAGGTCCTAAATGAGCCAGTTTGGGAAGACCTCAAGTTTTCCAGAGGTCATTGAAGTTCCAAATTGTCTTTGGTAAATTTTTGCTATTTATGAAGATATTAAACTGAGTAAGTGCAGTAACAGCAAAGCATGTAGTAAACATGGAAGAAGAGGAAGGAAGGTACTTAAAAGAACGAGTTACCCATGGTATTAACAGATAGTTAAAACCAAGATTGGAAAGCTAAGGGAACCCTTCATGCAATCTCCAGGACATACAGCCAAAGGAACCCCCATGTACAATTTCTGGGGAGAAGAGCCAAGTGAACCTCCACATGTAATCTCCAGGAATTGGGGTGCTAAGGGAATTCCCACACCAATTCCAAGGGTTTGGGGAGCTGAGGCAATTCCCATGCATAATCCTGAGTTCAAGGAAGCCAAGGAAAAACAGAAGAGTCCTTACAGATGGGCAAAGAAACATGTATTTTCCAGAAAAAAGTAACTTCTTACTACCATGCTACAACAGACAAATGTCCAGAGCTGAACTAAATGAGGTGTGACTCAACATGGATCCCTATTTTCACAACCCCCCAAAAAGGACACAAAGTGTCTAAAAAACCAGTATGAATACCTGGGTGTCAATACCAGAATGAATACCTAGAGGTCAAAATAGCCCACTAGTTCTGTACCCATGAAACCCTATCCCACATAAATGCAGATGGACTGAAAGGGAAGGCATTGCTAGATTGACATTGCTATTGGCAATGTGGGCCAGCACACTGCCTGACCTTAATATTTTTTTCCAAAGGTGGAAAAGTTTGGGTTAAAATCAATGACAAATGGAGAGAAGGAGGAATGGTAGTAAGGGAAAAGGAATGAATAAATTGTTTATGCAATAAGGGAAGTCAATATTACATTGATGCCTTGAGAAAGGCTTGGAGCAAATGAATGATATTGTCTCTTTTTTTAATGTTTATTTATTTTTGAGAAAGCGAGAGAGAGTGAGAGGGAGAGCAAGAGCGAGAGTGAGAGGGAGAGCGAGAGTGAGAGAGAGACAGAGAGCAAGTAGGGGAGGGGAAGAGAAGAGAGAGAGGGAGACACAGAATATGAAGCAGACTCGACAGAGGCCCCAAACTCATGAACTGTGAGATCATGAATTGAGCAGAAGTCGGACCCCCAACTGACTGAGCCACCCAGGCACCTCTATTGTCTCTTAACACAATTATACTAGATGCCTAAAAAAGTGAAGCTATATGTTTGTTAAGACCATTCTTGCATTTGGAACCTGAAAAGGTCAAATAGAAGTTTGCAACCAGAAGTTTGTAATATCACTTTGGGTTATATTTTGGTCATACCATATCATGATGAACTGGAATAATCGTTCACAACCGAATGGAACCCTAATGTGGCAGTATCTTTTGACTTTAGTTTTTCAGGGTACATCTACTACAAAGTATATCATTTGGGAAGATATTTAGGGGAACTACTCCCTACCAGGCCATCAGAATGTGTTGTGTACATATTTTTGTGTCACTATAAATCTTGATGATAGAATGCTTATAAAAGTCCCTGATTATAATGGACAAAATACAGAAGCAGCATGCCTGCTATACTACAGTGTGTTGTACACAAGTATATACTGCCCTGGTTTTTATGGATGGAAAGCTACTAAGCAGAATGGGGGAGAGTGGGTTTCAGATGGGGAATAAAGCAGTAGGTATCATGTGGTGGGTTCAAATTCCCTGCAGGACAGCCTCTCTCTGAGATGAAGAAGCCTATTGGAGGCCTGATGGCATACTCAGACTAAATTATATCTAGATGTGCTTACCACTTATCTAATGGAGGTCCCAAAATTTTGGAGTAAAAAAACTTGTATCCTAACTAAACTCAGGCCATTAGTACACAGTGGCAACAACATGTATGGTGGAATAAAATAACATTGGTCCACAAAATGGAAAAAAAGGCTTCGGGGAAAATAAGCACTAGCCTAGGTATCATGGGACAAGCTGAATTCACTTTAAAAATTTTGTAATGTTTATTCATTTTTGAGAGAGAGAGAACAAATGAGCAGGGGAGGGGCAGAGAGAGAGGGAGACATAGAATCTGAAGCAGGCTCCAGGCTTTGAGCTGTCAGTACAGAACCCAACTTGGGTCTCGTATCCATAAACCATACAATCATGACCTGAGCCAAAGTCCGACACTTAACTGAGCCACCCAGGTGCCCCTGAATTCACTTTTAATGTAGAGCAACAATCAGAGGGGAAAAGGTTTATTAACTAGAATAAGCAGACTAGAGGGATTCTCTTCCAGGAGGAAGGAAGGCAAAGGATAAGAGTCAGCTCTTTAGTGAAACAGGTCAGGCAGACTCAACAATTAATGCTGGATGATGTTAGGATCCAGTGCTTTTACCCTAACCTAACAGAACTTCTTGACTGTTTTAATACAGATGGAGGCTGAAATGGCCACTGGGCGTTCGAGTACTGAGTCTCAAGGGACACACTTGTAGTAATGTTATGGGTCTCCAAACCTGTGGAAGGTCTCTGGGGACCCTTGTAACATACACCATTGGGGCTACCATTGCCCCAAGAATAGATCAGAATGAGATATATCCTATAATACAGTTAGCAGAGATAAGAACCTGTCCCTGAATACCACCTGTATCTTCCACAGGGAAGTAGGTCCTGCTATATAGCAGCATACAAAATAATATCCAAAGGAAACCAGTCCCAGTCACATGAATTGAAATAAGATGACCAGTTTTGTTCTTGACTGACTTGGAACCCAGAAATAACCAAATTGTAATACATTACAAACTGTAATGATGCATGTCCAAAACGATATCTGGCATATGGTTAAAAGTTGATTCTGTTGAGGCCTAGCAAATACCTATGTAGTTCTTTTTCTTATTGAAGTATAGTTGGCACACTTCTGTAATTCTTACTGACTTGAAATGAGTTATACCCTGACCATACTATAATGTGGTATATAACACCGGCACTATTGGTAAGATTCAGCTGCCTTATGTAAATAACTCATGTGATAGTACTGATACTGATATAAAATTATTGGGAAATTGAGTTAAAGCCTTCTTAAGATGTAAGATAATGGAGAATGACTACCCTGAAGAAAAATGGGATTTACCTAACCATCAGCTCATTTTTATGTTAAATAGCTCTATACAAATTTATCTCAAGGTACAAATAGCAGTAGATCAAGAAGACAAATAAGTAATCAAATTAGTACAAAAATGTAATGGCTTTATAAGAGGGTTAGTTGTTTCTTTAAATCTATCCCTACTCCATACCAGTTTCTCTAAATATATAGGAATATTCATACTGGTACTATTGCCGTACTTAATATAAGCTGTGTTAAATACTATACTAAATGTAGATGCTCAAACAACTATGATCATTGTGCATAAGAGAGCCTAGGCCAAAGGCCAAGGCGATGGACTATGCAGTGAATGGTGAATTCAGGAGGCCTAGGCTGCCCAAACCCTGTATATTCTAAATGTCTTCAGGACTGGCCCTTGATCAGCTTCTGGGATATAACCTCTGAGTCCTTGGAATATCTTGCCTGATAAAAAATGTCTTTGTTGGGGCGCCTGGGTGGCTCAGTCGGTTGGGTGTCTGACTTCGGCTCTGGTCATGATCTCGTGGTTCGTGAGTTCAAGCCCTGCTTCTGGCTCTGTGCTGACAGCTCAGAGCCTGGAGCCTGCTTCTGATTCTGTGTGTCTCTCTCTCTCCCTGCCCTTCCCCTGCTCACACTCTGTCTTTGTCAATCAAAAATGAATAAATGTTAAAAGAAAAAAAAATGTTTAAATGTCTTTGTGTAAGTGAGATCTTGGGTCATGCCAGATAGTTTATGCTAACAATGTGATTTATATGAAAGTCGGTTTTGGTATGCTTAGGTCTTTGGGCTACACTGTATCAGTCTGAATTCTTGGGAGCTGGAGACTGAGTAGCTAAGGTCAGTCACTCCATTCCCATAGATGACAGTCCATGGCAACATGACTGACCACCCCCCCCAAAAAAAAACCTGGACAGCAAGGCTCACTCAGGTGAACTTCCCTCATTGAGTATACTTCCCATGTATTATCATTGCTGGGAGAATTAAGTACTATCCGTGAGAACTAAGGGAGATGATTCATTTTCAGAATTACCAAATAAAAGCTGTTAGTGTCTAATTACCAATAGGTTTACAACCTATTGGAAAATGTATAAACCCTACCCCAATGGAGTCCCAAATCCTTAGACACTTCACTTCCTGGTTCTTCCCCTCTCCGTTTCGCAGGCTTATTTTTCACAGCCTTTGCAATAAGCATGCGCCCTAGAATAAAAGGAGGGACTTGCACGATAGGAGATAAATTGTCTGCTGTGCCTGCCCCGAGTGTGCCTGTCCATAAGACACTCGTTCTTGCAAGTAGGTTGATTAAAGCCTCGCTTCACTGTGATCTGAGTCTCCTCGTTCCTCCTTTGATTGGGTCAATGGGTTTATTCCTCACTATGTGACTCTGGATTTGGAGAGAATAGCTGGAAGCTTGCTCCTCGTTTCTCCTGGACTCTTCCCTATGGACTTTTTCCTTTGGCTGACTTTAATCTGTATCTTGTGCTGTAATAAACCATAACCATAAGTATAACAGCTTTTCTGAATTTTGTGAGTCCTTCCAGTGAATCATCAGAACTGGGTGGTCTTTGGATCCCCCAACACGGTATTCCCCACTGTTTTTCCATACAACAAAATGGAGAAGGGCAAATAATTGAAAAATAGGATTAGAGAAATTCAGAGAGAATAAAGAAATGAATAGCTCATATGTTCTTACTTCTATATAAACCACACATTTGTCTATTAGCTTCCTGGCAACCACAGTAAAAAAAAAAAAAAGGCAAACATGATCAGATACATGATTTAAATTCTCTCTACAGAGAAAACAAATCACCTTCTAAGGAAGTAAAGATTTCCAGGCACTTAAGCCTATGAAATTTTACTGTTGGCTCTCTCTAAAGGTTAGTGATTTTCAGCTCAGTATTCTCCCAATGAGGCTGTATTTAGTAAAAATTTTCTAGCAGAGGCTTTCAGGGTATAGGGGATAGACTTTCCTGGTTTTCCATGGCTTCTTTTCTGTCATCTCTGTGAGTTTATGCCCTAACTAAAGGCAAATTCCTTCTATGCTCTTCTACTAGAAAAGCATTTTTTCATATGCTTTTCACAAACATAATCCATATATGGAGCAAAAAAATATAAACAACATAAGCAAACATTAGGAAAGGAAATATTCCTGTAAAAGGAGAGGAAAATCTTCCATAATATATTCCCTGACCTCCAACCCAACATAACTGTGATTATCTGGTCTAAAGAAACTGGCCAGATTTTGTTTAATTTACATATAAGCCCATCTATCTGTGTGTGGCTTTGCATAAGGTGAGTGTGTTGCTCATTATATTCTGTATTTTCCTTGACAAAAAATATCTACCAGATGTTCTGTCCTACTATTTGCTTTGTTTATGGTAGATTTTGACATAATTTGAAGAAAAACATGTCTATAGAGAAAAACTTAACCAATATTTTCTTTTATACTATCTAGGTTTTATATAATGCTATCTAAGGACTACTCCACTAAGAAATTATAAACAAAACTTCTCTCGATTATCTTGTATTTCCCTTATTGTTTCTATCTGTGTTTTATGGTTTCAATATTTTAGTTTTAAATTTTTGTCACATGTGGAATTATTTTTTGTAAGATGTGAGGTAAGTCTAACCAGACTTTTTTTTCTCATGGCTACTTGTTTTGGTTTTTTTAAAATATTTTTATTTATTTCTAGGAGAAAGAGAGAGAGAGAGAGACAGCGTGAGCAGGGGAGGGTCAGAGAGAGGGAGACACAGACTCTGAAATAGGCTCCAGGCTCTGAGCCGGCAGTCAGCACGGAGCCCGACTCGGGGCTCGAACCCACGAACCGATAGATCATGACCTAAGCGAAAGTCGGATGCCTAACCCACTATGCCACCCAGGCGCCCCATGGCTACTTGGTTTTAAATAATCTATCTTTCCTCCATGGATGTAGAATGCCACTTATATTATTAAATTCCCATTTGTAGTTGGGTCCCTTTTTGGACTCCGTTTTGTTTTGATTACTATTCTGCTGATGGTAGGATTTTACATTATTTCTCTTATAAAGTACAAGCAAACTCTAGGTGCACAGTAAACATTCTACACATTTTAATGTGGTAAAAAAGATGAGAATTATCTCTCAAGATGAACAGGTATGTGCTGAACAGAGATCAGTAACATTTAAAGACATGACTGTGGACTTCCAGGGAGAGTAGCAGAAAGGAGGCCTTGTTCAGAGGGCCCTGAATAGGAAAGTGAGGCTGTAGACTTATAACCACCTGGTCTCTGTGTGTAAGAATGACTAACCTCTGTAATTTAATTAACCTAATCCTTTTCTCTGTCCTTCAGAACTGTACGTGTCAAGATCTTTATGTTTTTCCCCTAACAGTGGTTCTTCTTCTATTATTTTTATTAATTTTATTGTTTCTGGGGTTTTTAAAGGTTTATCTTTTTGTTATATATGGAATTTATTTTTGTGTAGGGCATGAGCTAGAGATCCAGTTTTGATGGGAGGCTAATGGGCAGCTTCATTATCATGTTCCTGAAACGGCCTCTTTTCTCAATCAAGTTTTGCCCAGTCAAGGCAAAAACCTTTATGATTTCCTCCCCTCCTTTTTTTAAAGTAGGCTTCATGCCCAGTGTGGACCCCAACATGGGGCTTGAGATTAAGACCCGAGCTGAGATCAAGAGTTGGACATTTAACTGACTGAGCCACCCAAGCACCCCTATGATTTTCNTGGTGTGGGGCTTGAACTCACGAACCGTGAGATCATGACCTGAGACAAAGTCAGACACTTAACTGACTGAGCCACACAGACATCCCTAATTTGAGTACTAATTTAACTGTTTATTATCCAATCTAATGGTACTCTGTTTTTTTAGTAACTAAATGTAGTCTTGTTTATTTATAGATCTAACAGATCCATTTAGTCTTATATGTATTAGATATAACTTGTTATATTATTTAATACTTTTCTAACTTTTTTATCCAATTGTTCTATTATAAATCAATAGATAAAATCNGTTCTATTATAAATCAATAAATAAAATCTCCCATTTTAAAGATTTTTTGAAGTTTTTTATTTTGTAGTTTTTGTTTTTCTATAAATGTTGACGCTGTGCTATTTGGGAGATATATATATAGTTCTATTTAGATCTTCATTTTGAGTTCCATACTTTATAGTTGAAAATTGTCCGAGTGCCTGGCTGGCTCAGTTGGTAAAGCATGTGACTCTCTTTTTTTTAAGTATTTCTTTTTTTTTAAAGTTTACTTATTTTGAGAGAGAGAGAGAGAGAGCAGGGAGGGGCAGAGAGAGAGGGAGAGAGAGAATCCCAAGCAGACTCCATGCTGCCAGCTGTGGAGCTCAACACGGATCTTGAACTCACAAACCATGAGATCATGACCTGAGCTGAAACCAGGAGTCTGTCTCTTAACCAACAGAACCACCCAGGCGCCCTGTGTCTGTTGATCTCAGAGTTGTGAGTTCAAGCCCCACATTGGGGTTAGAAGTCACTTAAAAGCAAAATCTTAAAAACAAAAGTTTATATTTTCTCATTTGTTGCTTATTGCAAACTCAACATTCTCAGATGTTAAGATTTTCTTCCCACTTCTTTTTGTTTGCAATTGTCAGGTATGATTTTATATTTGGCTCTCTATTTCTAATCTTTCTAAATTGTCTCTTATGTTTTGGGTTTTACTTTGTATTTCAAACTGTATATATTTGGTCTTTTAGTAGACAATGTTACCCCGACTTTGTCTGTACAAATGACAGATCTATTTCGCCTTAGGTCTCCCAGTATATTTCCTGTTGTTCAGACTGTTTTCATTGCTTTTGTCGTTTAATCTTTTGTCATGTGGTCCTGATTTCCTTTATATTATTTTGGGCATGTTTCTTCTATGACAAAAGTAAGGGCACTTCTAAAAAGTTTGTGGGGAGCCGACATAATTGTAGCATACAAATCTGGAAAATATGGCCAAAAAAAGCAAGCTATAGATCAGCTTTATTTGTGAATATCAATGCAAAACTACTAATTAAATACCAGCAAAATTTTGTCTGTTGCACACTGGTTCACAGCATGAACAAATGAAATTTATTCCACTAACAGAAGAAGGGTTCAATATAAGGACATTTATTAATATAATTTAACATATAATGGGTAAAAATGAATAGTCCTATAATCATCTCCATAGACACTGAGAAGGGAATTTGATAGAATTCAACATCTATTATTGACTCAAAAAATAACTCCAATAAAATAGGAGCAAATAGATACTTCCTTATCCTCATATATTATCTCTCTCTCTCTCAACTCTAAGCCTACATGTTTTGTGGGAAAACAATATACATACGCTGACTCTAAACAATCTGAGAAGGTCAGGAAAAACAAGTGCTATTGTTTAATGTTGTTCTGAAAATACCTCACAATGTGTTTAGACTTTAAGTATGTCTCTTAAAAAGGTGTATAGCTAGCTAGCATTGATGTTATACAATCTGACACTGTTGTCTTTTAACTGGTAGGTAGAATTCATTCATATTTATTATGATTGGTGATATATTTGAATTTATTTCTATTATCTTATTTTGTGCTTTTTATTTTTTTACAGGCCAATATCCCTCATGAACATGAATGCAAAAATTCTCAACAAGATACTAGCAAATCAAATCTAACAGTGCATTAAATGAATTATTCATCATTATCAAGTAGGATTTATTCCTGGGCTGCAGGGCTGGTTCAACATTTACAAATCAATCAACGTGATACACCACATTAATAAAAGAAAGGATAAGAACCATACGATCCTCTCAATAAATGCAGAAGAAGCATTTGACAAAGTATAGTATCCATTCTTGATAAAAACCTTCAACAAAGATGTTGATGGAACATACCTCAACATCATAAAAACCATATACAATAGGCCCACAGTTAATATCATCCTTGATGGGGAAAAACTGAGAACTTTTTCCTCTATGGTCAGGAACAGTACAGGGATGTCCACTTTCACCATTAGTATTTAACATAGTACTGGAAGTCTTAGCCTCAGCAATCAGACAGCAAAAAGAAATAAAACATATCCAAATCAGCAAAGAAGGAAGTCAAGCTTTCACTATGTACAGATGACATGATAGTCTCGGTAGAAAATATGAAAGACTCCACACCAAAAATTGCTAGAACCAATATGTGAGTTCAAAAAAGTCGCAGGATGTAAAATCAACGTACACAAATCTATTGCGTTTCTATAGACAGATAATGAAACAGTAGAAAAAGAAATCAAGGAATCTATCCCATTTTCAATTGCACCAANTAGGAATAAGTCCAACAAAAGTGGTAAAAGATCTATACTCCGAAAACTATACAACACTTATGAAAGAATTTGAAGAGGACACAAAAAGTGGGGGGAAATTCCATGTTCATGGATTAGAAGAACAAATACTATTAAAATGGCTATACTATTCAATCTATAAATTTAATGCAATCTCTATCAAAATACCATCAGCATTTTTCACAGAGCTAGAACAAATAATCCTAAAATTTGTATGTAACCACAAAAGACCCAGAATAGCCAAAGAATCCTGAAACAGAAAAGGAAAGCTTTAGTCATCAAAATTCAGACTTCAAGCTATATTACAAAGCTGTAGTTATCAAGACAGTATGTTATTGGCACAAAAACCAACACATAGATCAATGAAACAGAAGAGAAAAATCAGAAATGGACCCACAACTATATGGTCAACTAATCTTTGACAAAGCAGGAAAGAGTATCTGATGGAAGGGGTGGCTGGGTGGCTCAGTCGGTTGAGCCATCCAACTCTTGATTTTGGCTCAGGTCATTATCTCACAGTTGGTTCAAGCTCCACATTAGGATCTGCACTGGAACCTGCTTGAGATTATCTCTTTGCCTCTATCTCTGTCTCAAAATAAATAAACCTTAAAAAAGAATATATGATGGAAAAAAGACAGTCTCTTCAACAAATGGTGTTGGGTAAACTAGACAGCAACATGCAGAACAGTGAAACTGGATCACTTTCTTACACCACACACAAAAATAAATTCAGAATGGATGAAAGACCTACATGTGAGAGAGGAAACCATTGAAATCCTAGAGGAGAACACAAGCAGCAACCTCTTTGACCTCAGCTGTAGCAACTTCTTACTAGACACATCACTGTAGGCAAGGGAAACAAAAGCAAAAATGAATTATTGGGACTTCATCAAGATAAAAAGCTTCTTCACAGTGAAAGAAACAATCAACAAAACTAAAAGGCAGCCTATGGAATGGGAGAAGATATTTGCAAAAGACATATCTGATAAAGGGTTAGTATCCAAAATCCATACAGAACATTTCAAACTCAACATCCAAACAATTGGTAATCCAGTTAAGAAATGGGTAGAAGACATGAATAGACATTTTTCCAAGAAAGACATCCAGATGGCTGAGAAACACATGAAAAGATGCTCAATATCACTCATCATCAGGGAAATACAAATCAAAACCACAATAAGATATCACTTCACACTAAAATTAACAACACAGGAAATAACAAATGTTAGCAAGGATGCAGAAAAAGGGAAACCCTCTTGCACTGCAGGTGGGAATGCAAACTGGTGCAGCCACTGTGAAAAATAGCATGGAATTTTCTCAAAAAGTTAAAAATAGAACTATCCTATGATCTGGTAATTGCACTTCTAGGTATCTACCAAAAGGATACAAAAATACAGTACATGCACCCAGATGTTTATAGCAGCATTATCAACAATAGCCAAATTATGGAAAGAGCCCAATTGTCTATTGACTGACGAATGGATAAAAAAGATGTGGTATATTTATACAATGAAATATTACTCAGCCATCAAAAACAATGAAATCTTGCCATTTGCAACAACATGGATGGAGTTAGAGTGTATACGCTAAGTGAAATAAGTCAATCAGTGAAAGACAAATATCATGATTTCACTCATATGTGAGATTTAGGAAACAAAACAGTTGAACATATGGGAAGGGGGAAAAAGGAGAGAGGGAAACAAACTATAAGAGACTCTTAATGATAGAGAACAAACTGAAGGTTGATGGAGGGAGGTGGGAAGTGGGTGGGATAAATGGGTGATGAGTATTAAGAAGGACACTTGTTATGATGAACACTGGGTGTTATATGGAAGTGATGAATCACTAAATTCCACTCTTGAAACCAATATTACACTACATGTTAACTACCTAGAACTTAAATAAAACTTTGGAAGAAGAAAAAATAAATAAAAGTTGAGGGGTACCTGGGTGGCTCAGTCAGTTAAGCATCCGACTTCAGCTCAAGTCATGATCTCACAGTTCATGAGTTCAAGCCCCACGTTGGGCTCTGTGCTGACAGCTTGGAGCCTGAAGCCTTCTTCGGATTCTCTCTCTCTCTCTCTCCCCCCCCACTTGCACTCTGTGTATTTCTCTCTCAAAAAAATAAGTAAACATTAAGAAATGAAAAAAATAAAAGTTGAGAGGAGAGAGAGAGAGAGAAAATTTGTATTAGTTTATTTAATTAGGGAAAAAGAAATCACAAATACACATTATGAGAAATGATAGTGGAGAAGTAACTATATATGTAGAAAAAATTAAATGAATCATAGGCGATCACTTTGCTCAAAATTTCATAAGTATATTTTCCTCTTTTTAAAAAATTTCACAAATATAGCTCCTTGAGAAAATGGATGATTCTTACGAAAATTACAAGGATTCATGTTTCTATATATATACATTGATAGATATATCAACATAAATATATAATCTAAGGAGAGAAAATATGATGAAAGAAATAGAGAAAGATGACAATGAGGCTGCCTTCAAATTATGAATCGTACCCAAATAAATTCAGCAGAAAATGCTACAAAACCTTCAAGGACCAAATAACACCAAAACAATGCCAATTATTCCAGATGCATATATTCTGCAAGTGGATGATGGGATACTTTGAAGGTGAGTGAATGCATTACATATTTACAGTGTTGAAAATATTCTAAGAGCTTGACANTGACCAGGTCATTCTGTGGAGGGGTAATCAGAAATATGTAGGAGTGTATGAGTCTATTCTACAGTAAAGGAGATGCCACATTTTTTCATGTCCAACATATCCATAAGATTTCTGTTCCCTGGAGATTTTTTCATCCACAGTGAGATCTGACTTCTGGGAAGACCGTCCCACAATCAGTACATATATGAGGTTTCTCTCCTCTGTGGGTTCTGATGTCCAGCGAGGTGTATATGCTGGCAGAACACTTTCCCACAGTCACCGCAGTTGGAGGGTTTCTCCGCTGTGTGTGTTCTCTGATATGTGTTCATCTCTGAATTCTGGGAAAAGGCCATACCACATTCATCAGATTCAGTGGGTTTTCTCCCTAGTATGAGTTCTTTGATATACAGCTAGTGGAGGCTTCTCACAGAAGGCCTTTCCAGATTCATTACATTCATATGGTTTCTCTCCAGCATGAGCTTTCTGATGTATAATGAGATGTGACTTCAGGGAAAATGCCCTTCCACACTCAGTACACTCATAGGGTTTCTCCCCTGTATGAATTCTCTGATGAATAATGAGGGGTGATTTCTGGGAGAAGGTTTTGCCACAGTCACTACACTCATAGGGTTTCTCCCCTGTATGAATTCTCTGGTGTATAATAAGAGGTGATTTCTGAGAGAAGGCTTTTCCGCATTCTGTACATATATAAGGTTTCTCTCCAGTGTGAAGCCTTTGATGTCCAGTAAGGTGTGACTTTTGGGAAAAGGCTTTTCCACAGTCAGTACATATATAAGGTTTCTCTCCTGTATGAATTCGTTGATGCCCTATGAGGTGAGACTGCTGGCAAAAGGTTTTTCCACATTCACTACACTTATAGGGTTTCTCTCCAGTGTGTGTTCTCTGATGGATGATGAGTTGTGTTTTCCGAGGGAAGGTCTTCCCACATTCAGTACATTCATAGGGTCTCTCCCCAGTATGAGTTATCTGGTGTATAAAAAGGTGAGGCTTCTCACAGAAAGCTTTCCCACATTCACTACATTCAAAGGGCTTCTCTCTAGTGTGAACTCGCTGATGTATAATGAGATGTGACTTCTGAGAGAAGGCTTTTTGACACTCAGAACATTCATAGGGTTTCTCTCCAGTGTGGACTCTTTGATGAACAATGAAGGGTGACTTCTGGGAGAAGGCTCTCCCACACTTAGTACATTCATAGGGTTTCTCCCCAGTATGAATCCTCTGATGCACAATAAGGTGTGATTTCTCACTGAAGGCTTTTCCACAATCTCCACATACATATGGCTTTTCTCCAGTATGAATTCTTTGATGTATAATAAGCTGTGACTTTTTAATAAAGCCTTTCCCACACTCACCACAAACATTGGGTTTCTTACCAGCTTGACCTTTCTTATACTGAATATGAACTTGTTTATGATTGAGAACTTTTTCACATTGACTATATCCACAAGGTTTCATGCCAGTGTAAATTTTCTCAGGTACAGAACAGGAATCACTAAAGCTAGGTGGGCTCCAGCATCCAAATCTCTCAATGGGGTTCTTTCTTGCATAGCTCCTATTGCATATCAATGAGTCTAAATTAGATTCCAAGTTCTTTTCACATAAATCAAAATTATGGAGTTTTTTAAGTGAAGGATCAAGGTCTACACACCCACCAAAACTGTTTCCAAGTGTTTTACATTTGGGGCCTTTCTCCTTGGTCAATGCTTCATGGTTAATGACTGTGACTTGCTTCAAAACTCTGTCTTGATTTCCTTGATATCCGTCTGTCTGACCATCAATATGCCAGACTTTTAAAAGGTAGTACAAAGAATTATCCTTTGGGGCTTTTTCCAATATCTCCTTTTGAAATGAAAGTTCTTCAGAAATGATCTGCTGGGAAGAGTCAAGGCTTTTCTCCCTGTCTGAAAGTAGAAGAAAAAGGTAAAATCAAATAGAAACCAAAAAGAAAACAGCAATGAACAGAAGTGTTAAGAAGGTGCTCATGTAGGATGGATGTTATAAAGAAGACCTGGTGAATTTTAAAGAATAAAAGAGGTCATTGATGTCAGAGAAGAAGAAAATGCCCTCTCAGCCATCTACCCAATTCTCACTTACCTGAGTGGATCCACTTTGACAACTCACTCTTCATGATCCACGGGTCCTCTTCATGTTCCAACTTGAAGATTATACCTGGATTTATACCTGAGCACCCTGTTAAGGGAAAATTATAATGGTCTTGGCCTTGGCAGTTCAGAAATTCATAAAGAGAAGAAGCAGTCTTAGGGGCCTCCCAGGACAGATGAATCCTTAACTCACACAAATAAATTCCAGATGTAACAAAAATATAAACATAAAAAAACAAACTATAAAAGAAAAGACCCTATTAATGGAAAGTCATAAAGATCATGGTCTTGACAGTTTGAAGAATGAGGAGGATTTGATTCATTGTTACACAGAGAATTTGCCCTTACCCACAGAGATCAGATGGCTGTAGATCTCCAGCATCACATCTCTGTGTAGGATCTTCTGAGCAGGGTCCAGGTGCTGCCACTCTTCCTGGGTGAAGTCCACAGCCACATCTTCATATGTCACTAGTTCCTATAACAGCACATTACTGTACAATCTGCTCATTCTGGTCATTTTTGCTGCAGCAACACCTGTACGATACCTACTTATCATTTTGTGTAGCATACTAAATAATAAAAACTTTGTAAATTCTGCCTTTAGCAAGAATAGTTAGTGGAACAGAATAAATAGTCTAAAACTAGATGTGCAATGGAATATTACTCAGCCATCAAATAAAATGAAATCTTGGGGCATCTGGGTGACTCAGTTGGTTAAGCATCTGACTCTTGATTTTGGCTCAGGTCATGATCTCACGGTTCATGAGATTGAGCCTTGCTTTGGGCTCTGCACTGACAGCATGGAGCCTGGTTGGGATTTTCTCTCTCCCTCTCTCTCAGGCCTTCCCCTGCTCTCTCTCTCTCTCTTTCAAAATAAAGAAATAAACATTTAAAAAAATGAAATCTTGCCATTTGCAACAATATGGATGGAGCTACAATGTGTTATGCTAAGCAAAATAAGTCAGTCAGAGAAAGACAAATACCATATGATTTCACTCATATGTGGAATTTAGGAAACAAAAACAAATGAACATATGGGAAAGGAAAAAAATGGGGACAGAGGGAAACAAACCACAAGAGACTCTTAACAATAGAGAGCAACCTGAGAGTTGATGGAGGAAAGTGGGTAGGAGAAGAGCTAGATTGGGGATAGGTATTAAGGAAGGCACTTGTAATGAGCACTGGGTATTGTGTGTAAGTGATGAACCACTGAATTCTACTCCCGAAACTAATATTGCACTAGATGTTAACTAAAATTTAAATTTAAAAAAATTTAAAAAGACAAATCAATGAAGACACAAAATTTGAAAATAAATGAATAAAGGCAGAAAAGACAGATTATTCAAAACTAGGTAGTTATCAGAAAAATGTAAAGCTAGACTCCTTATTTTGCACTATAAACAAAAGTAAATTTGAGATATAACAAAAATGTAAACAAAGAAAAAGAGAAGACATAAGATAAAGACGAGAGATTTTTAAAATAATTTTAATGTTTTTTAAAAATTTATTTCTGAGAGAGAGAGACAGCATGAGCAGGGGAGGGTCAGAGAGAGAGGGAGATACAGAATCCGAAACAGACTCCAGGGTCGGACCTGGCTATCAGCACAGAGCCTGATGCAGGGCCCAAACCCACGAACCGTGAGATCATGACCTGAGCTGAAGTCGGATGCTCAACTGACTGAGCAACCCAGGTCTCCCTAAAAATAATTTTAAAGTGAAGAAAATT
>NW_027528208.1:132487-135525 GCF_008692635.1 Crocuta crocuta
ACCAGACCCAGATGTCACAAAGAAAAACACTGATAAATTTTATTACTTTATGTATTTCATAGCAAAATATACAAATTCAAAGGACAAGCAACTATCTGGGGAGTAGATATATGCACAACACATAAGATGGACAAAGAACCAATTTGCTCAATTTATAGAGCTCCTACAAAGCAAAATGAAAAAGACCAACAACTTAACCTTTTAAAAACTAATCAAAGGATATTACCATCAATTCAGAGAAAATAAAATGCAAATGGCTTCTAAACATGTAAAATGATGTTCAACTTCATTGACATGAAGAGAAATGCAAATTGAAACAAAATATCGTGTTTTTCTTACATAGTATCAAAGTTTAAAGTTTGATAAGTCACTACCATGGTGAAGATATAAGTAAAGGAGCACACTCAAATTGTGAGTATACACTGGTACAATATATTTTGAGGGCAATCAATTTAACAATATCCATCAAAATGTTAAATGTGTACATCATCTGACAATTCTATGTCTAGAAATTATTCAACATATATATGTGAGCAAAAGAACGTATGTGATGTTACTTCACTACAGTACTGTTAATAATAGCAAAATAATGCAGACAATCTTATGGGGGATTGGATGATTTATGCTTCAATCTCCATGAGAGAATTCCATATACAACCATAAAAAGCAACAAGGATTGATATGCAAAAATATCTAAGATATATTGTTAAGCGAAAAAAACGTCTATCTATTCAGCAAGCAGTTATTGAGATCCCACTGAATACCAGGCATCATTCTAGGAACTGGGGATACAGCAAAAAACAAACCTGGCAAAAATATCTTTCTTCAAGTATCTCATATTCTAGTGATATAAGACAGCCAACAAGGCTGAGTGAGAAAATGACATATGGCCAAAAAAACAAAACAAAACAAAAAAACTTTTAAAGTGTACTTCAAAATTCATATCACTCATATACAAAAAGCTCTTAGAAATCAATAAGCAAAAGACAAAGACAGAAAGGGAGTTTTACAGAGAAATTTTACATGGCAAATAAATATGTGAAAAAAATGCCAAATCTCATTTATTTATTTTTTTAAAAAATGTTTTATTTATTTCTAGGAGAGAGAGAGAGAGAGCATGAGCAGGGGAGGGTCAGAGAGAGAGGGAATCACAGACTGAAACAGGCTCCAGGCTCTGANCCTTTTTATAAGTAATTTGCAGCCACATGTAGAAGCGGATTACATAATATCAAAATACAATTTGAGAAATTCCCTTTAAATTTTGAACATGCATGAGGCGTGAACTGAGCCTGGGTGGCTCAGTCGGTTAAGCGTCCGACTTCAGCTCAGAAGATGTTTTGATAAGGTTCCTCCCTTATTTGTGACTTCACTACTTTAGAGTACTGGCCAGACTATGTACTATCCATGCCTCAACTTCTTCTGAAGAATGGGGATAATAATAGTATCTAAGACAAAATAATTCCATTATAATTTATTATCATGNTGTTTATTTTTGAGAGAGAGAGACACACACAGAGTGCAAGTGGAGGAGGGGCAGAGAGAGAGGGAGACGCAGAATCGGAAGCAGGCTCCAGGCTTCTAGCTGTCAGCACAGAGCCCAATGTGGGGCTCAAAGTCACAACTGTGAGATCACAACCTGAGCCAAAGTAGGACCCTTAATGGACTGAGTCACCCAGGCACCCCTATTCTTATTCTTATTTCCATTAGACATCAAAGAAAAAACAGAAACAATGAAAAAGCCCATCAGCAAGGGGCTGGTATCCTACAAACATTAAAAGAACAATAAAAAGATACTATGAACAAAATGCCTGGGTGGCTCAGTCAGACTCTTGATTTCAGCTCAGGTCATGATCTCAGGGCTGATGGTATCAAGTCCTCCCCCCTCCCCCCCTCAACGGGCTCTGAGCCAGCTTCAGATTCTTTCTCCCTCTCTCTCTGCCCCTCCCCTTCTCATGCTTGCACACGTGCTCTCTCCCTCTCTCAAAATAAATAAATAAACATTAAAAAAAGATACTATGAACAATTTTATGGCAAGAAATTTGACAATGCAGATCGCAGGACATCAGAGTATGGCACGCACGCCAAGCCTGGCCCACAAGCACAGGACAGTTTTTACACTTTTAACGGTTCAAGAAACAAAGTGAAAGGAGAATATTTTGTGGCATGTGAAAATTGTATGAAATTCAACTTTCAGTGTCCATAAATAAAATTGTATTGGATTGCAGCCATGCTCATTGGTGTACATAGTGTCTACAGCTGCTTTCAACCTATGAAAACAGAACTGAGTAGTTGCAAGAGAAACCATATGGCCCACAAAACCTTAAATAGTTCTATCTGGCCCTCTACGGAAAACGTTTGCTGATCTCTAACTTAGACAAACTGGACAAATTACTTGAAAATCACAACTTAACAAACCCAACATATAAACAAATAGAAAATCTGAATGGTACTGTATCTTTTAAATAAATCAAATTCATAATTAAAAACCTTACCACAAATAGAATTCCACACCCTGATGACTTCACTGGAGAATTCTTCCTAATAGTTAAGAAGGAAATAATACTAGGGCACCTGGGTGGCTCAGTCGGTCAGGCCTCTGACTGTTGGTTTTTGGCTCAGGTCATAATCTCATGGTTAGTGGGTTTGAGCCCCATCTAGGGCTCAGGACTGTTGGCGTGGAGTCTGCTTGGGTTTCTCTCTCTGCCCCTCCCCCACTTGCTCTCTCTCTCTCTCTCTCTCTCTCTCTCTCTCTCTCTCAAAATAAAAAACTTAAAAAATTAAAAAGAAGTAAATAATACTAATTTTACCCAAACTCTTTCAAAGAATACTTCCCAACTTGTTAAATAAAGCCAACACTACTGTGATGCCAAAACATGAAAAGAACAATACAAAAAAATAATATGGTCTCATGAACATAGTAGTAAAAATCCTCAACAAGATATTGATAAAGGACTGGCTTGATGATGATGATGATGATGATGATGATGACAGGAATGGTTGGAGATTAAAAATAGATAAAACGAGATTGGCCACTGGTT
>NW_027528208.1:135804-136028 GCF_008692635.1 Crocuta crocuta
ACAAAAATCAACTCGTGTGCATGTTTGAAACTGAAATTTTCCACGATAAAATATATAAAAATTGTATCTATTGGAAATGTTTTCTCACTACACTTTTTTAAAGTTACAGAAGATATAGTTTGTATGGTAAAAAATGCATGAAAACAATAAAATCACTCACACATTGATATATATACATCTACACACATAGGGATTATATGTATAATGGGTGGCAAAATCATTCC
>NW_027528208.1:136140-137867 GCF_008692635.1 Crocuta crocuta
GATCACCCTTGCAAAGAAGGGATAAAAAGGTATAATATGGAAGAGCAGAGAAGGAACGGGCCTTGAGTTGGGGCATGATCCCACAGACTATGAGATGACAGCGAAGGAGCCATGGAAAACCAGGCTCCAAGCCTCTGCCAGAAAATTTTAACTTAAAATAGCCTTCTTGAAACAACTACTGATGATACCACACTGTGCTGAAAACCACTGGCCTTTAGGAAAACTCAACAATAACATTTCTTAAGCTAAAGTCCCACAACTCTTGGCTTGCTGAGCAGATGGACTGATGAACCGGTTTCTCTTGACGGAGAATGCATATGATCTAAAGCCTCCTGTTTGTCATTTTCACTGTGGCTGCCAGGAAGCTTGAAAATGTTGAGCTCCATTTATATAAAATGAGGCCAAATAGCTTCACAGCAACTTCACCTGCTTCTGATCTTCTATTCTGTCTAAATATCCCTAATTCTTATTTTCAATATATTGTCCTTTCTCAGTTTATTGTGGGAAGACCAAGTGGGAAACAAACAACCTACCTGGTACTCAATCATTTTGTTTCTCTTTGGAAAGCACTTAGGAGTGGGGGGTGGGTACAGAAGAGTCTTCAGGGACCAAGCTGTGTTAGTCACTCTTCAATGGTTGAATATAAAATGCATTACGTGTTAATTCATTGATAACTGTCTTTGTCATCTGACCAGCAATGCCATTTCTACAACTTTGCCCTAAGATAATAATCATGGGTGCGTGCAGAGACTTAACCAAAGGAAATTTCATCACAGCTTTGTCTTTAACACCATAATTTTGAAAATAATCAAAATGCCTAATCACTGAGGACTGAGAAAATAAGTTATGGAACCTCCAAGAGATGGAAGGGCAAGTGACCATTTAAAGTAACACTAGAGGGGCGCCTGGGTGGTTCAGCCGGTTAAGCGTCCGACTTCGGCTCAGGTCATGATCTCACGGTTGGTGGGTTCGAGCCCCGCATCGGGCTCTGTGCTGACGGCAAGCTCAGAGCCTGGAGCCTGTTTCAGATTCTGTGTCTCCCTCTCTCTCTGACCCTCCTCTGTTCATNACAAAAAAACTTTGAGATAATCATTAAATTTTGAGCCCTGACTAGATATTTGATGATATTAAGAAATTTAACCAACGATGATCTGAGGTTATTATTGTTAATTATTTTATCCTGAATAACAGTAATGACTTTGAAGTCCCTATCTTTTGTATGAAATGATATATCTGGGCTTTGTTTCAAAATAATAACAACTACATATATAAAGATTAATTGAGCTATACATTAATATTTGTCCATTTTATGTTATCAATAATAAAAAATCTGGAAAGGAGAAATAAATGGGCGGTCTAGATTAGGGGTTGGCAAACTTTCTTTGTAAAGAGACAGACAGTAAATATTTCAGACTTGTGAAGCCGATGGTCTCTATTGCAACTATTCAGTGCTTGAAAGCAGCTACAGACAATACATAAGCCAAGTCTGTTTATTGGCTGTGTTCCAATAAGACCTCATTTATGGGCACTATAATTTGCATTTTATATCATTTTCATATGTCACAAAATATTCTTCCTCCAATTTTTTCCAAACATTAAAAAATGTGAAAACCATTCATGGTTCATGGCTGTCTAAAAACAGCAGCAGGCCAGATCTGGCCCACTGCCTAGAGTTTTCCATCCCCTGGTCTAGGAGAGACAACAGTGGCCATGAGTTGATGACTCAT
>NW_027528208.1:138057-140116 GCF_008692635.1 Crocuta crocuta
GGTGAGGGGCATAATGGGGTGTATTATATAATTCCCTCCATTTTGCTGAATGCTTGAAAATTTCCATAGAAATAAACTTAGTAGTATTATGGAAATAAAGTTAATAGCATGGAAAGACACCTGCAAAATGAAGAAGAGGCAGACCACAAGATCACACTCCCAACTGTTTAATTACAACAAACATCTGTCCCCCAAGATATCACAATGGTTTGTGGAAAGCTCAAACCTACCCGACAAAATCTTATTCATTGGTATCTAATTTATTTTATTGGATTTTCTTGGATATCACATGAGTAGAACTGACCTTGAATTCATGGAAGATCCATGAAATATATATAAGATCAGCGCTACAAAACCATAGTGAATAGATAATAATCAGGTATTCACTCACTTAATTATCACCCCAAGCCTCAAAGGATAGACCCTGCTATTGTCCTCATTTCACAGCAAAGAAACTGAGGCCTAAAGAGGTTAAGTGACTTATCCATTATTATACAGCCAGTGACTAGAGGGTGAAGTGGTGGGAAAACAAAAAGCAGAGAACTCCTCCCTAGTTGTCATGGCACCAAAGTTTTCAGAGATGCAACTCTTCTTCTGAGTGCCCTAAAAGTTAATTCTCCCTCTAAATTACAGAGGACATTCTCTGGTTCTTAATTTGAGAATAACAAAACTCTAAATTTACATTGTGCTTTATAGCTCAACGCTAACTTAAAACCTTAATATTCAAAGCCACAACAAGAAAGAGGGAAGCCAAGAATCAAGGAAAAAATTGCAAAACACATATCATTGATAAAGGAGTAGTATCAGAATATATAAAAACAAGTCCCACAAATCAATAAGGAAAAGGCAGACATTCAATAGTAAAAGGAGCAAAAGATCTGAACAGGTGCCTCACAAAAGAGGATCTAAGGTATCGATACATATATGAAAAAGCAGTCATCGGGGAAATACCAATTAAAGGCTCAATGTCTGACTCCTCCATTGGAATGTAGACACCACAAGGGCAGGGATTTTTGTTTATTCGTGGATGTAGGATTGATCTCAAAGAGTCACCCTTCATGGACCCCACAGAATCCCAATACTGACCCTACACCTTCGAATTCCTGTCTCCACGGACCCTCATCATTCACCCTAAAGACCACACCATTGCTCACCTCAGATCACCCATCATTCACCCAACAGATTCTCCATCACTCACCCAGGCCCCATTCACTCACCCCACAAACCCCTTTAACTTCCTCCCTCAAAACCCTACCATTCACCCTACAAACACCTTTGCTCACTGCACAAACCCCCCTATCACTCACTTCCTTAAACTCCTCATCGAATATCCCACACGGTCTTACCCACTCCCCTCCCTATCACTGTTTTCCACATCATTCGGTCCAAAGGACCCCCTCATCCATCCTTCCACAATGACCACACAGACCCGCATCACTCAAAGGGGCCCCTCACCCTGGCTCTGCTCTCAGGACCCCAAAGCTCCTTCTCAAGACGAGCTTGGCTCCCTGCTTGCACAAATGGGCTCAACATCCCCCGAAATTCCTTTTCCCCTCCAGCCCTCCTTGGTGGGTCTGGTTGACGCTTTAGCTTATCTTTCGCACGCCCAGAAACAGCCTCCAAGCCGAGCTCTACCAGTAACAAAAATGGCGTCATTCGGTCTGCGCCAGGAACAACGTCGCCGGCCAGGAAAATGGCCAGGGCCTCACACTGCTTCTTGAGGCTCCCATTCCAGCCAGAAGAGATATGCGTTTTGGAGTCCGGGAAGTCCCCGTGATATTTCCGAGGCAGGGTATTCAGAATTGGTGCTTCGAAAGCAGTGTGAGGCTCGGATGTGTAGCGACTGTTCCGGGGCGGCTGAATGGGCGTTCCCGGCCATCTGCAGAGGCACTGCCTGAGCAAAGGCGTGGCGTCGCGCGGGTAGGGGTGTTGGGTGGGAACGCGGTCCTGGGAGCGGGGCGGGGAGGGAGTCGTAAGGCTGGAAGGTAGAAGCACCGCCTGGGAGATTGCTCTGCCGAAGCTTCATTTGTAAAACATCTGGAGGAAGCGCAGACTCTTT
>NW_027528208.1:140274-140875 GCF_008692635.1 Crocuta crocuta
AGCCTCGTTGCCCTCCAGCCTTTCCATTGTTTCTTCAATGGGGCAGTGCCCCCTCTGCGTCTGTCACTCAAGGCTCTGCCTCGCAGCGCTCCTAGTCTTCTATTGGCTCCCTCGAACACAGAAGGCCCTCCCTCTCTTGTCACTCACAGTCCAGACTTTCTACCAGGGTCCCTTAAAGTGGGCAGATGTGGCCTATTGCAGCCCATATGAAAGTTAAGAGAATTGAGGCACCTGGTGGCTCAGTCCGTTGAGCATCGGACTTCCGTTCAAATCATGATTTCATGGGTTTGTGGGTTCGCGCCCCGCTTTGGGCTCGCTGCTGTCAGCACAGAACCCCCTTCAGAGAAATCTCTCTGAGATTCTCCTGCTTGCGCTGTCTCTCTCAAAATAAATAAACTTTTTTTTTTCTAAAGATGAAAGATTTAAGAGAGGCAGAGGTTTAAGGTAGAACCTAAGGAACACTGATTTTAGAAAGGCTAGAAACACTAAACAGAAGGCTAGATTGAAGGCAAACCCGGAATGGGATTGAATAGTTAACAAAAGCTCAGATTCTAATTCTACAAAATAGGAGTTCTGATGGTGAAATAGTTAAAGCCCTAGG
>NW_027528208.1:140912-141687 GCF_008692635.1 Crocuta crocuta
CTTCTAGGTCAAACCAGAAGGGCATTGAAAGTAAAATAGTGGCCTAGTTAACCAATTCTTTCCAGAGAGGCTTTGAAGATGGAACTGTTAACTTAGAGAAAGGTTAATTTCTCTGGTAGACTGGAGAAACATCAGTGGTGGCCTAATTAACAAAGGCCCACAATTCACAACCTATACCAAAGAGGCAATGATGGCAGAAGAGTTAACCAAGACCTGACTTCAAGGTCAGACCAAATAGGCATTTATGATAGAAACATGAATGAAGGGCTGGAATTGATGCACATAGAAGAAGGGGCAATAATGACACAAGAGTTAGCATCGGTTTGATTTTTCTGCACACACCAAAAGAAGATAGGTGGGGAGGATTGAGCTAAGGCTTGTGGTCAATGTACATAACTGAAGGGTAACACTGCAGGAAAGTTAACAGATATGAAAAAAGATTGACACATAAATTGCCCTGATAGTGGAAAAATGAACAGACATCCAAGAATAATACACAGACACAAAAGGGGCTCTGAACTTTCTACTAGATTCTAGCTTCTATATCTAGATCAAAACCCATTAATGGTAGAATAGATAACTGATGCCTAAGTTCAAGATAAAATCAGAGTTAATTTAGATTGGAAAAGTTAATAGAGGCCCAGGTTGGAGGACATAGATAAGGGATTCTGATGGTGGAATGGCTAACAATGGCTAGGATTTGAGGTCACACAGAGGGGTGTGGATGGTGGAAAAGTTAATAAGGACATGGTTTGAGGGCAGAGCAGGTGGGCAT
>NW_027528208.1:141780-147983 GCF_008692635.1 Crocuta crocuta
GAATGGTGGAATTTTTCAAAGATGCCTGTATTAGTTTCCTATTTGCTGCTCTAAAAAATTATCATAAACGTACAGGCTTAAAACAACACAAGTATATTATGTTATAGTTCTGGAAGTCAGAAGTCCAAAGTGAGTTTCCCTGGGCTGAAATCAAGGTATTAGCAGAATCATACTTCCTCTGGAGGCTCTGGGGAAGAATCTATTTCCTTTCTTTTTCTAGCATCTACAGGCCATCTATATTCCTTGGCTCATAACCCCTTCTTCTATCTTCAAAGCCAGCAGTGTAGCATCTTCAAATCTCTCTCTGACTATGTCCTTCTGCTTCCATCATCACACCTCCGTTTTTGACTCTGACCTTCCTCTTTCCTTCTCATAAAGACCCTTGTGATTACACTGGACTTATCTGGATAATCCATAATAATCTTCCCATCTCAAGATTTTTAATTTAATCATATCTGCATAGTTCCTTTTTCCATGTAAAAATATATTCAGAGGGTCAATGGTGGCAGAAGATTTGATTGAGGCACAAAGTATTAATAGGGAAAGACTAATGACAGTAGATGAGGGTTGAATTCAAGCCAGATGGGTATCAATGAAGAACCCAGGCTATTATGTCAGAATATTCTCTAAGACCTGAGTTCGAGGTCAGAAAAGGAAATTGGTGGAAATCTCAATAGAGACCCTACATCCTGGATCATGATTGTAGGAGCATTGATGGTGGAAAAGTTAACAGAAGCCCAGGTTTAAGATCTAGAACATAGCCACATTAATGGTGTAACACTTAACAGAGCCATGAGTTTAAAGTTAAAGGTAAAGGTCATTGATGAGGGAAGCCTGAGTGGCTCAGTCAATTAAGCTTCTGACTCTTGATCTCAGCTCAGGTCATGATTTGATGGTTGATGAGATCCAGCCCCACAGCGAGGTCTGGGCTGACAGCTTGGAGCCTGCTTGGGATGCGCTCTCTCTCTCCCTCTCTCTCTGTCCCCTCTCTCTCAAAACAAATAAATAAACATTGGGGCACCTGGGTCGCTCAGTCAGTTGAGTGTCCAACTCTTGATTTCAGCTCAGGTCATGATCTGTTTATGAGTTAGAGCCCCACATTGGGCTCTGAACTGACAGTGCAGTGCCTGCTTGGGATTCTCTCTCTTCCCCTCCCCCGCTCACATGTCACCAGCACACACACACACTCTCTCTCAAAAATAAATAAATAAACAGTTAATAAATAAATAAGGAAAAAAGGAAAAAAGGAAAAAAACATCGTTATTGATGAGGGACCATAAGGCAAGCTGAGGATCAAGCACAAGCTAGCACACCCCTCACCCCTGGCAGGTGGGATATGTGTGATATTCCTCAGGAACTCCCGGCTTCCCAAGAACAGAGGAAAGGACAGAAAACAAATGTTTAAACTAATAGAGTCTCCATCAATTTACAAATATCTTAGTACAATTACAAGAAAAGGGCAATCTTATCAATAGCTTAATTTCCAGCAACTCCCCACAATCTTAATGATAATGCTTTGCTAGAGGGAAAAACAACCTTAGCTTGACAATAGCTAGGACTTTAGTAATCTGTGAATCTTCTTTAGCATATGGAAATCCCTTTAAGAAACTTCCTCTTGGAGCACTTGGGTGGCTCAGTCAGTTTAGTATCCAATTTCGGCTCAGGTCATGATCTCACAGTTCATGAGTTCAAGCCTCACATCAGGCTCAGTGCTGACAGCTCAGAGCCTAGAGCCTGCTTCAGATTGTGCCTCCCTCTCTCTCTCCCCGTCCCCTGATCTTTCTCTCTCTCTCTCAAAAATAAATAAACATTAAAAAAATTTTTAAAAGAAACTTCCTCGGAAGGAGGCGAGATGGTGGAGAAGTAGGGAGCTCCGTACATTTCACTCGCCCCCATCTCTCAAAGGGAGAANGAGCACTTGGGTGGCTCAGTCAGTTTAGTATCCAATTTCGGCTCAGGTCATGATCTCACAGTTCATGAGTTCAAGCCTCACATCAGGCTCAGTGCTGACAGCTCAGAGCCTAGAGCCTGCTTCAGATTGTGCCTCCCTCTCTCTCTCCCCGTCCCCTGATCTTTCTCTCTCTCTCTCAAAAATAAATAAACATTAAAAAAATTTTTAAAAGAAACTTCCTCGGAAGGAGGCGAGATGGTGGAGAAGTAGGGAGCTCCGTACATTTCACTCGCCCCCATCTCTCAAAGGGAGAAGGCCTGAAGCCATNACTGTCCCTGTCGCTGGAGAAGAGAAAAACCTCCGCTTGGGACACAGAGGGACCCGGTTTCCTGCTGTCCAGCTGACCCTAGGCGGACGCAGTGGTCCTAGGCGACCCTGGGTTATACTGCTCCTCTCTCGCCAGCTCGACCTGGAGAGAACTCAAGCATTGGCTTCTGGCTCGATCCCCAGGGGGGAGGCGAGGGGCTTGAAACTGCTGGGAGGGGCTCACCTGTGAGTTTATATTTCAGGCAATATCAATGGGGCACAGACTGAGATCTGGAAACGAGGTCTGGCTTGGTATATAGAGCACGGCCCACCTTGGCTACGCCCCCAGCACGGGGAGATCACATCCAAAAGAGTGAGCTGCAGCCCTTGGTCCCAGAAGGAACTGGGGCGCCGCCACTTTTCTCCCCACAACCACCAAGGCAGGACCCCCTCGGGATGCACTGGACCAAACCACGCCCATCCCTGCTAGAAAGCTGCCCTTTTTTTTTTTTTTTCTATTTACCGGAGCCGGAGTAAGACTAACATGGATGCACTGCCCTGATTAATTCCAGTCACTGGCTTGCTTAAACAGTCACATTTAATCCATTCTCTAGATGTAAATTCTACACCTCCACCGCTACCTTTCTCTCTCTCTCTCTCTCTCTCTCTCTGAAGTAAGCAGACTATATAGTTTCTCTGAGTATCATTATCGTCATTTCTTTCGCCTCGTCTCCAACCATATTCCCCTCTTTCTCTCTCTGAATTAAGCCTCTTAGTCTCTCTGCCTGCTCATTTCATTTCCAATTTCACTTCCTCCCCGCCCTGTCATTTCTCTCTTTGTATATGCTCTTCCATCAGCATGGCATATACCCGGCTCTTTATTTGTAGCTGGGAATTCTGGTTCTATGCTTTAGACTGTCCTTTGTCTATTGGGTTTTTTCTTTTTTCTTTTCTCCTTTTTTCTTTTTTGTGTATTTTTATTTATGTCTTCCCTTTTTCCTCTTTTTTTTTTCTTGTATGTGTCCCTTCCTTTTTTTCTTTTTCTTTTTCTCTTTCGGTTTGCATGTTTGTTGGATTTGTCTGTTCGTTTGTGTGCGTTTGTTCCCTGTGTGTTTGTCTGTCTGATTTTTTTTCCAGGGCTACCTCAAGAAATAAGCCAAAGCAAACAGGGTGGAGAGTCCCAAATACTACTACAAGTAGGAAAATAAAATAACCAAGGTCTCAACAAGAGAGACCAAGAGACACCATTCAAAGAACACTTTCCGAACGGACAGGCCCTGGACAGTCGAAGAGCTTCTTTGGTACAGCAGCACTAGCAGGTGCAGAGTGCATAACAAGCTTTTAAAACTAACAAGAGATAGAAAGCTAACCAAAATGATAAAATAAAAGAACTTTCCTCCAAAGAAATCCAGGAAGAGTTGACAGCTAAAGAACTGCTCAAAACAGATATAAGCAACATAACTGAACAAGAATTTATAACAATAGTAATAAAATTAACCGCTGGGCTTGAAAAGGGCATGGAAGACATCAGAGAAACTACTGCTACAAAGACTATGGGGATTAAAAATAGTTGTGATGAATTAAAAAAAGTTATAAATGAGATGCAAAATAAAATGGAGGCCTCCAAGGCACGGATTGAAGAAGCAGAAAGAGGAATAAGTGATTTAGAAGACACAATTATAGAAAAAGAAGAAGATGAGAAAAAAAAGAGATAAACTGGTACAGGAACACGAAAAGAGAGTTCAAGAGCTCAGCGATACAATCAAACGGAATAATATCCGTATCATAGGAATTCCAGAAGAAGAAGAGAGAGGGAAAGGCACTGAAGGAGTCCTTGAACAAATTATAGCAGAGAACTTCCCCAANGTATATAAGCAGTGACTCTTCATGACCCCAATGCAGCTCTTTCTGACCACAGGTCCTGTCCCTGTGCTTTACTAAAATCACCTTTTGCACCAGAGATGTCTCAAGAATTCTTTCTTGGATGTCAGCTCGAAACCCCCATCACTCCAATTGGGGCGCCTGGGTGGCTTAGTCGGTTAAGCGTCCGACTTTTGCTTGGGTCATGNGCCTTTTCCAGTTCAGGAGGCTTGGACCAAAATGGGAAGAAGATAATGAGAGTTTCTCATCTTCCCCTTGCTGCATCCCTGGTGGTTGAAACCTCATTTTCATAGGTGGTTTGCAACAAATTATTTCATTCAAGGCTAGGAGAGGACAATGCACTAGTGACCTGTGAGAAGTAAGGGAGATGATTCATTTTCATAATTACCAAATAACACCATGCTGTCTAGTTAAAAGTAGGTTTACAACCTATTGGAAATATATATGCCCCCCCCCCCCGCCACACACACACACATAATGGAGTCCCAAACCCTTGAACATTTCACTTCCAGATTCTTCCTCTCTCTGTTTCATGGGCTTCTTTTCATGGGCTTTACAATGAGCATGCATCAAAGAACAAAGTAGGGACTGAAAGTCTCTGCATCACCTCAGGAAATGTACATTCGTTCCAGTCAGACTACTTTTTGCTTCATATGGGCATAGGCAACATCTGGGTAAGGTTGTAACCTCTGTAGTACTTAGCCAATGAGGAATCAGGAGGGACATGCATGATAGGATATAAATTGCCTATCATGTATATTTAATGTATATTAAAGCCTCGCTTCACTGTGCTGAGTCTCCTCATCCCTCTTTTGATTGAGGCAGTTGCCTTATTTCTCACATTTAGGGGGCTAGTTTGGGATTCACCTCGACCCATGGGGTCCAGGTTTTCCTGCAAGACGGGAGTCAGATCCCACCCCAGTTTGGGTGGCCTTTCCACAGGAGGGCCCCCAGTCCCTGAGGGATCCATGGAACTTTTTTTTTAATGTTTTATTTATTTCTAGGAGAGAGAGAGAGAGAGACAGCGTGAGCAGGGGAGGGTCAGAGAGAGAGGGAGTCACAGACTGAAACAGGCTCCAGGCTCTGAGCTGGCAGTCAGCACAGAGCCCGACGCGGGGCTTGAACCCACGAACCGCGAGGTCATGACCCAAGCGAAAGTCGGACGCTTAACCGACTAAGCCACCCAGGAGCCCCTCCATGGAACTTTTTGCCTTTGGAGACAGAAGAAGTGACACTGGAAAAGGGTAAAAGACGGGCACCACAGTGTCCTGAGATCTCCATGCATGGACAAAGATAGGAAAATTGGACTATAAGTACTGCCTTGGAGGTTGTGAAATCCTCAGAGGCTGAGTGTGTGTGACTGAGACATATCCTAGATACAAAACAAAAGCAGAGTCTTGATCCACGGATCCATTTCCTTGTGAGGGAAACAGTCAGAGACAGAAGTGGGTTCTGGAGAATGCAAGAAACCTCCCTTAAGGGTGATTGAGAGCCCCAGTGAAACTCAGGAGCAGGAATTAGACTGGTCGAGGATGGGGAACCAAAATTTTGGGCCTAGAGGTAATGGAAGAGATACCCAGAAAAAGACAGGGTCTCCTCAGATACCCCCAGACAGTCTGTTGGGGTGAATGTTACAGTACTGGGGATATTCCTTGTACAAGGAACAAGGAAAAACATAAAATGATCAAATTCTGCTGTTTTGTTTGGATTAAAGACCCAATTAAAGGGCCATCTGGGGTTTTTTGTTTTTCATTTTTGTTTTGTTTTCTAGCTCAGAGGAAGACTGGGTCTATCAGGCTCTAGTCNGTAGGGTCAGAGAGAGAGGGAGACACAGAATCTGAAACAGGCTCCAGGCCCTGAGCTAGCTGTCAGCACAGAGCCCAATGTGGAGCTTGAACCCACGAACTGTGATATCATGACCTGAGCCGAAGTCGGACCCTCAACCGACTGAGCCACCCAGGAACCCCTTCAAACATCTTTTCAAAGGGATTATGCTCTCTGAGACTGAGGAAACATGGGATCTTCTTCAGTCCCCAAGGACTCTCCCTTGGGATGCCTTTTAACCCACTGGAATCAATTCAGATTTCAAATCCTAAAAAAAAAAAAAAAAAAACTAAAAATTTTT
>NW_027528208.1:147990-153075 GCF_008692635.1 Crocuta crocuta
GCCCGTTAATGGGAAACTAGATTTTAATACAGATCTCTTCTGTAAGAAACAGGGCAAATGGACTAAGGCACCCTGTGTCCATGGCTCTATATCAGGATCCAGAACTGAGGGCCTTTTGCAGAATGTGTTTGCCCAAGTGTATTTGGCTAGTAAACTCCCTCTTTGTATATTGGATGATGGTCTAAACAGGCCTTCTTTGAATAAACCCAGGTTGCTGGAGGATTTGTATAAGGGGGCTTCTCCTTCATTCATTTCCTGGGTTAATGACTATGATAACTGAACCAATTGTCTCTGGTTAGTCTACCTCAGGAGGGAGAGTTTAAGGAATATTCCTAAGAGGCTGCCAAAACTCCTTCCTTTTGTTTTGGGGAAATTCCCCATCTTCTCTGGCCTGACATAGACTCCATATTTCCAATTTGGTGGAAAAATAACAACAACAACAACAACAACATGACATCTGCTCCTCTGTCTGAGCTAACATGGTTTAGAACCAGGAATCTTCTTTGTCTGCCTTCTGCTAGCACCTCATCTCTTCTGCCTTCCCCTCCCTTTCCTCAGCATCCCTGGCACCATTGACTCCTCCTCCTCCCCTCAATGTCTAGGAGCAGAGTACGCACTGGGACCACCCACTTCAGATTCTCCCACCCGTATCCCAGGTAAAAACTGACAATGGGGAAAGAGTGATTGACTTTTAAGTGGATGCAGGTAGAACATGTTCAATGTTTAAACTAATTTAAGTTTGTTGGTTTAATTAAGATAGACATGTATTTAGAGTTATCAGCATTAAATTTGAAACTCATTCTCTTGGCCAGAGCGTTCAGCCAGCTAACAAAAGTTTCCCACCATAGACCCTGATTAGGACAATAATGATCCTGGGGAGAGCGTTAGATGCAGGATTTAAGAGAGCTAATATCAAAGGAATCAGGGAATCAGCTCCAAGATATCAGAATGTCAGCAAGGCTTTTGAGATACAGCAAGAGAAGGAGGAAACCCCAACTGCTTTCTTACAGAGGCTTAAGGATCAAATGAGGAGATAGTCAGGCCTATATCCAGAAGACCCAATGGGGCAGAGCCTCCGGAACGTTAATTTTGTCACTAGAAGTTGGCCTGGTATTGCCAGAAAGTTACAGAAGATCGAAGGATGGAATGAGAAGCAGATAGAAGAACTGCTCAGGGAGGCACAAAAGATATTGGTAAAGAAGGATGAGAAGAGACAAAAACAAAAAGCAAAGATTATGGTAACTACTGTGGAGAAGATGATTGAAAGGAAAGGGGAAAATAGAGAACCCCCTTGGGGTGGAGTGGGGGGGCATGATGAGGAAAACAAAGGCAAGAGAAATGTAGCTCCAGTAAATCTCTTCACAGCCTGCAGCCCGCTGAGACACCTGAAACATGTGGGACGTGACTTTCCTTGAAGAACTCATGGCCACCTTAATGCCTTAATGTTTTTATTTTATTACCTAGGTTTACTAAAGGTCAAAAAACTCCTGTGATCTCTGGTGCAGTTTGTTAGCAAAAAGAGGTCTTAAGCAAGAACTAATTATACCTCAAAATTTTCGTGGGTGGGTAAATGTTAGGATAGCTTTCAAAGTGTTCGATAGCCTG
Source organism: Crocuta crocuta (assembly GCF_008692635.1). NCBI lineage: Eukaryota > Metazoa > Chordata > Mammalia > Carnivora > Hyaenidae > Crocuta > Crocuta crocuta. Next base: position 149,596 of record NW_027528208.1, read on the forward strand.
AAACGTTAAAGCTTTGCTTTTCAGATAAATGGAATTAAATTCAGTGGATATCTAATAAGATAAAATGCTAAATAAAGCATTGATTACTAAACATGAGTTTATGCTTTTAACTTCGTGCAGAGAAACTAAGGCTGTTTGGGTCTGTTGGTAAACATGCTTTGTGCTTAATAGATTCATAAATTTGTCATCTAAAGAATTCTAATGTAACAGTTCATAATTGGTAACTACTTAGTTTTCACTGGAGACTAAGTTTTCTAAGAGTTAAAAATCTGCTAAGTGCAGTTATGACTGATGGAAATAAGGAAAGCATCTCTATATGTAAAAGTAGATATGTAAAAAAATTTATAAAAGCAGAAAGACATTTTTGTTGAAGGTAAAAGAAAATAATTTTGTCCTAAATGAGACTGGTTTTTTGGAGAGGAGTGGCTGGGGACCAAATCTAAATGTAAAGGAAAGCNCCCTCCTTTGATCCAAAAGCTGGGAGATGAGGCACTGTCCTTGCTGCCACCCTCCAAATGCTCCACATTTGTATTAATTCTGCAACACAGAGGAATGGATGCCTGTGCCATATGAAGGGTGGATGACATATATAAAGGGCTTTTACCGGGATAGGTGGGAGCCATTTTGCTACACTGAGCTCAGTGGATGCTGACTTGTACCAATCTAGTGACCTTAAAATGGAAATCNATCTGTTGATGGACACTTAGGCTCTTTCCATGTTTTAGCTATTGTGGAGAGTGCTGCTATGAACATTGGGGTACATGTGCTCCTATGCATCAGCATTTCACCAGCCTTTTAAAATGTACTTGTAAAGACGAACAGTTTTATTATGATTGATATGCAAATTACTGTTGGGCCAAAATAAAATTAACACATCCATCTACAACCAAGGGAATCATGCTTGGTCATAGTCAACACCCCCGAAGTCCCACAGGCAGGAAACGGAGATGTAGGAGAAACCTGGGAAGATGGGTCAGCTTTCAGAGGTAGGGTCAAGCCTGGGTAAGAGCAACTACTCCAAGCACCTCCTGAGGCTGACAAGGCTTTTGGCTGCCAGTCGCATAGCCAGCCAAAACACAGGGCCAAGAGATGAGGTTTCTCTTGGCCTGCTATAAGGGATTACTTTTCTTCTTTTTCCTATAGATGAGCAATTCCCCAACCAAGGCCAATACCCCTTTGGGATGCATTCTGAAAAACTGGGATGATTTGGATCCGCAAACCCTAAGAAAAAGCAACTCATTTTCTTTTGCACCAAGGCTTGTCCTCAGTACAAATTGGAGGAGGAAATCTGGCTACCAGAGGGAAATATCAATTATAATACTATCCTACAATTGGACTTGTTTTGCAAACATGAGGAGAAATGGGGAGAAGTACCCTGTGTTCAGTGTTTTGGGGACCTTAAGAGAAAATTGAGATACGTGTAAGGTCAATCCTGGCCTACTGGCAACCCTTTCCAAGGGTTCACAACGATGAAGGGAGGGAGCCAAGGGCCCCTCGCCTGTACCCAAAGCAGACCTAGAGAAAGAGGAAGGGAAGTCTTCCACCTAAACTTCCTCCTCCTTGGAGCCTCAATCTATATGCGCTTCTGCTCCCTGCTGCCCACCTTATCCAGGCCCTACCCACAATGGAACAGGCATGTTTCCCCTAAAAGAAGTTAGAGTGTCAGAAGGAGAAACGCAGGAAGGCACCACTATGATAAGATTACAAGTACCTTTTTCATTGCAAGATTTAAGACAGATAAAAGAATATCTAAGTAAATTTTCTGATGATCCAGATAAGTATATAGAGGCTTTTCAGAATATTACGTACGTTTTGAGTTGATCTGGAAAGATACAATGCTTTTGTTGAATCAGACTGTTAATGAGACAGAGAAGCATGGTGTTCTGGCAGCAGCTGAGAGATCATTGAGGAACTCCTTAATTATCCTGGGACTGGAGGTCCTATAGGGAACTCCTTGTTCCCTACTGGGGTTCAGGCAGTTCTGTCCCAAAATCCTAATTGGGACTATGATAATCCCATTGAGAGGTGGTATCACTGCCACTTCCAAGCTTGTGTTTTGAAGAAATTAAGGAGATCTAAGGTTAAACCTTTAAAGTATGCTAAATTGGCAACCATTTTACAGACACAGGACGGGAGCCTGGCGGCCTTTCTGGAAAGATTAAGGTTAAATATACGCTATCTCCCCTGATAACCCCTGAAGCTGAGACAATTCTAAAGGACAAATTTGTCATTCAATTGGCCCCACAATTTTCAAGGAATCGGCAAAAATTGGAGGAGCTCTTAAAAACCATCAATTGGGTATATTACAACTGAGATCAAGAGAATAAGGAACATGAAAAGAAGCTTTAAAAAAAATCTGAGGCCTTAGTTGCAGCCTAACATACTATGTCAGTCCAGACTTCCCGAGGTCCTGGCACCAAGTGCTGTTTATGTGGCTGGTCAAGGGCACTGGAAACGAGAATGTCCTCAGAGGGGACAACGGAAGTTGAAACCCCATAGGCCATGCCTCTTATGTGGTGACAGTCACTGGAGATCTGAATGACCTCGGGAACCTCAGTCTGTGAGGGCTCAGATAACCAATGTCCCTGGAAGGAAATGATGGGGCCTGGGGCTCTTCGTGGTGGCTCCCCTGAACCAACTGCCTATTGGAAACCCAGCGCCTCAGGTAACTCTGGAAATAGAAGGAAAACTGGTTAATTTCCTTCGTGATACTGGAGCCACCTTTTCTGTCCTCCTTTCCACTCCCGGCCAACTGTCCAAATGCGGTGTAACAATTAGAGGTGTCTCCGGAAAACTTATGACTAAATTTTTCTCTCGGCCACCGGGGTGCTTATGGGGAGACTTTTTTTTTTTCACATTCTTTTTTGATAAAGAATCAAAAAAGTGCCAGAGAGCCCCACTCCCTTGCTAGGAAGAGATTATGACTAAATTAGGGACTATAGTGCTACTGACTCCAGGACGGATAAACGGTTGCCTAAATTTACAGTAATCTGAATATCGAAGATCAATCTTTCCTTGAGATAAAATTAAATACACCCCATGGAGTTGTTCCTATGGAAACTGGATGGCCAAAGGAAGATTTGCGGATTGAGAACCAAAAAATACTTCAGGTGGTTACTCTAACCAACAATATCCCAAGATCCAAATAAATATGGAAGGGGGAGGAAAAACAATAGTTAAATTTTTATTTTATTTATTTATTTATTTTTTAATGTTTTTTATTTATTTCTAGGAGAGAGAGAGACAGCGTNGGCTCGAACCCACGAACCGCGAGATCATGACCCAAGCGAAAGTCGGACGCCCAACCGACTAAGCCACTCAGGCGCCCCTATAGTTAAATTTTTAAAAAAATGACCAGACATATCAGGGACTTTTTGGATGGCTACAATGTGTCTTTCCTTCCTATGGTGTGACCTCCTCCCTAGGAGGCACTGCATTTAAAATAATAATGCTTGTTGATTTTATATTCTTTCCCTGGGT
>NW_027528208.1:153179-157781 GCF_008692635.1 Crocuta crocuta
ATATAATGGAACAAAGCAGGAGCTTCTGACCACAGCAAAGTTTCTCTTAAAAACAAATGTCTGTGACTTATGCCCAAAATAAGGGCATACTGGCAGATAAACCTGACTGTGAAGAGGAGAGTCACCACTTGTTGAACATGTTTGAGCAAGACCTCAAAAATAAAGGAAATATAAATGAAAATGAAATCAATCTAGAAGAGAAGAGGAGGGATTGCAAGAAGTAAGGGAGATGATTCAATGTCAGAAATACCAAATAAAAGCTGTGCTGTCTGGTTAACAGTAGGTTTACAATTTATTGGAAATATATATGAACACCCCACCCCTGCTGTAATGGAGTCCCAAACCCTTGGACACTTAACTTCCTGGTTTTTCCCCTCTCTGTTTTGTGGGATTTGCAATGAGTATGCGCTAAAGAACTGAAGTTCTGCATCACCTCAGGAAATGTACATTTGTTCCAATCAGACTACTTTTTACCTTACATGGGCATAGGTGATGTCTGGGTAAAGCTTTAACCTCTGTAGTACTCAGCCAATGAGGAATCAGGGGAGGGACTTGCATGCTGGGAGATAAATTGGTGCTGTGACTACTCCAAATGTGTCTGTCCATCAGACACCTGCTCTTGCAAGAATGTTGATTAAAGCCTCATTTCACTGGGCTCTGAGTCTCCACATTTCTCCTTTGATTGAGTCAGTGGGCCTATTTTTCACATGACCTCAACAGGATGTCAGCACTGTCAGAGTCCTCCAGGATGTGACAACAACAGGTGCATAAAGATAATGTCCCTGGTCCTGTGTGTGGTTGTATGAGGGTTTGAACATCAACTAGAGATGCTGCAGCCAACACCTTTAATCAAGAGGTAAAAAGGAGAGAAGAACAAAAGAAGAAGAATGTGGGAGAGAGAGAGAGACCTCTGAGAGGCTATAAGAGAAAGATAATGCAGAGGAGATGAAGAGAGTTAGAAAGAGATAGGCAGATAAAACCAGAGACAAAGTGGACAACTAACTTGGTGAGTCAGGTATGAGGGTCTCCTGTCCAAGGAACACCCACCCAACTCATAGGTAGAACTGAAGTGTATCAGTGAGAATCTATGTCAAGAATCTGGCTACCCCAGCGTCTCTCTGGTGGAGCCCTTTCCCTGTTATCTGTCCCACTGGGTCCCCACTGTCCCCCCTCCAGGATAAATTCACATGCCAAGTGAAACCTGTGGAGAACATTCCCAAGGAAAAGGTCAGGAACTGAGGACTGATACCCTCTTCCCATTGAAGAGGCCTTGGAAGGGGCTTGGGAGCGACTAAAGGAAGCAGAGAAACTGCCTCTGTCCCTAGGAGAAGCCAGGGTATCTTTAGGGCAGGAATGAGGAACCTGTATCGGACACCCTTGTGATAGGGCCACAGAAAGTGAAAGTGTTCTCTCTCTGTGCTGCCTGTGCCCCAACAGATAATTTTGTCCAGCCCTCAGCCTCCCGGTAGCCAGGTGTCAGAACATACCAGTTGCATCAGTGGATTCAAAGACCTCAGGGGAGGACCCTGTGTCCCAGGTTTCTTGGCAGATGGCCCAAACTACTTTGTTTTGCACCCTTGAAGGTTGAAAGGAATTAAGGGCCAGGGGCCAGTGGAGCCATGGGAGCTTCTGGGCCAGAGGAGAAAAAAACACTTAGTTAATTACTCAGGATTTGATGAGCAGTGGCATCTGGATTTTAACAGCCAGAGGCATTGTGGATCTCAAGATCCATCTGGAATAAGGTGCTAAACTTGAATGTCAGTGCCACCCTTCAAGGTACCGTGTTTCATGATCCAGCTGGCTTTGGCTACTGTTGTGGGAACCCAGGTTACACAGTCCCAGCCCCATTAACATATCAGTTCTGCTGGGTGATTCAGGCCACAGGGCTGGGCCATCATATGGTCATTAAGCCACCAGGAGCCAATGAAGCTGTTTCAGCAGGGAAAGGAGGGGCAAGATCACTGCAGGTAGAGAAGTGACAAGCCCTGGATGCTTATGAATTGGGGTATATACTCAGCTTACCCTGTCCATCCTTCCGAGGCTTATCTCAGAAGCTCATCATCTCCACTCCCGTTCCTCCAGAGTTTCTGGACCAGTCCAGTTTCCCAGAAACATATCTCAACATGGAGAATCTGATTCCACAGCATGAATTTCTTCTCTTCTTAAGTTTATTTATTTATTTTCAGAGAGAGACAGTGAGAGCAGGGGAGGGGAGAGAGAGGGAGTGAGAGAGAATCCCAAGCTGACAGTCTGTCAGCACAGAGCCTGGTTTGGGGGCTTGAAATCACGAACCATGAGATCATGACCTGAGCTGAAACCAAGAGTCAGATGTTTAACCGACTGAGCCAGAAGGTGCCCCATGAGTTTATTCTAGCTTGATCAACCTGAGAGCACCAGCAACAAACCTGCAGTCCAACAATGTCAAGTTTATTGACCCTTTTCAATGAGGGAAACTGCACATCAAAAGAACCATGGGACATCTCACCAAATAAAAGAAAAGGTCCAGTTTTTATAGGATTTGAGGAAAGGATAAAAAAATAATGCTTATTTTTGAGAGAGAGAGAGAGAGAGAGAGAAGGGGAGGGTCAGAGACAGAAGGAGCCACAGAATCCAAAGCAGGCTCCAGGCTCCAAGCTGTCAGCACAGAGCCCAATGCGGGGCTCTAACCACACAGACTGCTAGATTATGACCTGAGCCAAAGTCACACACTCACCTGACTGAGCCACCCAGGCACCCTGGAAAAAATAAAATTTATATGAAACTTAAACGAGCCTTGCTACATCTGTGTACATTGTGTTGCCTGCATAAGTACATTTGTTGTGAGGATCACATCTGTGTATTTACTTATTTCTAATGTAGAATTTCTCAACATCAACAATATTGGCATCTTGGACTAGATAATTCTTTGTTGTGGAAGGCTATCTTGTGCATGGTAGGATGTTCAGCCTCATCCCTGGCCTCTATTCACTAGATGCCAGTGGCCCCCTCATCCCAATTGTGACAAAATTTTGCAGATATTGCCAAATGTCCTTTGGGGAGCAAACTTACCCTTGGTTGAGAACCACTGTTCTAATGGTTTATTGATAGTGAATATGGTAGTGAATAGTCAGTAAAGGATTTTGTGGAACGACTTCTGTTTTCACTTTTCTATGCATATTTTAGGGTGATGTGTTAAATGAAAGATACATTAAAATGATAAATCTGTGGTTAAAAGCAAGCTCACTGGTTAAAAAGACAATGTCAGTGGGGTACCTGGGTGGCTCAGTTAGTTAAGTGATGGACTCTTGACTTTGGCTCAGGTAGTGGGATCGAGCCTTGCATGGGGCTTTACACTGACAGCTTGGGGCCTGCTTGGGATTTTGTCTTCCTCTCTCTCTCTCTCTGCTCCCCCCTCACTCGTATGCACACTACTTTTATTCTCTCTCTCAAAATACATAAACATTTTTAAAAAGTAGCCCAATAGGGGCACCTGGGTGGCTCAGTCAGTTGAGCATCTGGCTTCAGCTCAGGTCATGATCTCACGGTTTGTGAGTTCGAGCCCCACATGGGACTCTGTGTTGACAGCTCAGAGCCTGGAGCCTGCTTTGGATTCTCTCTCTCTCTCTCTCTCTCTCTCTCTCTGCCCCTCTCCCACTTGCAATTTCTCTCTCTCTCTCTCTCTAAATAAATAAGCGTTTAAAAAATCTTTTTAAGTAGCCCAATTAAAAAACAGGCAATAGATTTGAGAAGATATACAGATGACAAATAAATACATGAAAATGTGCTCAGCATCATTGTCAATAGGGAAATATAAATTTAAAACATAAAGACATGGAGCACCTGGGTGGTTCAGTCCATTGAGCGTCCGACTCTTGATTTCAGCTCAGGTCATTATTCCAGGGATGTGGGATCAAGCCCCACACTCAGTGTGGAGCTTGCTTGGGATTCTCTCTCTCTCACTGCCCCTCTTCCCTACTCATGCTCTGTCTCTCTCTCTCTCTCTCTCTCTCTCTCTCTAAGTTAAAGAAAAAAAACTAGGAGTGCCTGGATGGCTTAGTCAGTTAAGAGTCTTGGTTTGTGGGTTCGAACCCCACATCGGGCTTCACACCGATAGCTCAGAGCCTGGAGGCTGGTTCGGATTCTGTGTCTCCCTCTCTCTTTACCCCTCCCCTGCTAACTTGCTCTCTCTCTCTCTCTCTCCCTCAAAATAAATAAATAAATAAATATTTTTTAAAAATCTAACCATGCATCTATCATATTATCCAGCTATTTAACTCTTAGTTTTTTTNGTAAGTATATTTGTAATAGTAAAAACCTGAAAACTACCTAAATGTCCATCAACAGATGAATGGATAAACAAATTAGAGTATATCCATATAACACAACATGGATGACTCTCAAAATAATACTGAATGAAGGAAGCCATACAAATAAAGATATTATTTATATAAAACTTTATAAAATGCAAACATTTTAGTGACAGCATCAGTGAGTGTGTGAGAGTGGAGATGAGAGAGTTATGAATATATTTACTATCTTGATTATGGTGATATGTGTAATATATAAACTTATCAAATTGTACACTTCTGATATGTACAATTTATTGTACAGCTATAATTCGAG
>NW_027528208.1:157941-159106 GCF_008692635.1 Crocuta crocuta
AGCTATAATTCGAGCTATATTATCGAGATAATTATATTTCAATAAAGCTATTTAAAAACTTTTTTAATGTTTATTTATTTTCAAGAGAGAGAGACAGAGCACAAGCAGGGGAGAAGCAGAGAGAAGGGGAGACACAGAATCCGAAGCAGGTTCCAGGCTCTGAGCTGTCAGCATAGAGCCTGACTCAGGGCTAAAACCCATGAGCTGTGAGATCATCATGACCTGAGCTGAAGTCAGATACTTAACCGACTGGAGAGTCAGAAAGGTTAAGTGATTTGCCCAAGGTCATCAGATGTTGAGGCTGGAAAGTGAATTCAGGTCTGTCGACCACAGAGCCCACATTCCTCCCACCAGGCTGCACTGACTTTGGCCCATGTGGTCTCAGAAAGCTCCAGTCACTCCTTTCCAAACCCAGTGATCCTAGAACTTCAGAACAAGGTGTCTGACTTACTCCTTGTAGTAGGCTGAATAATGCCCTCCAAAGATATTAGGTCATAATCTCTGGAGCCTATAATCAACCTTATTTGGAAAATGGCTCTTTGCAAATATGATTAAGTTAAGGCTGTTGAGATAGGGGGATTATCCTGGATTATTTCGGTGAGCCCTAAATGCAACCACATCCTTGTAAGAAAAAGGCAGGCCAAGCTCTTACTGAAAGCCCAAGAGCTAGAGAAGCTAAAGAAGGGGGAAAGAGAAGCAGCCAAATGTTGGACCCAGACCAGGAGATTGAGCCAGAGCTTGAGTAAAAGCTACTTTTGCTAAAGCAGCAGCAACTAAAAAAATTGAAAAGATGCTGGTAATCTTTGGACTGCTCACCTCCTTCCTTTCTTTCCTATATATGATAGCTCCACCCATTAGGAAGTTCTTTGCTGCTGGGTTTTAGAGAACAAACATGCAGCTTCCCAGGAAGATAGTGGTGATCACCAGAGCCAACATAGGCATCAGCAAGGAGACAGAGAGCTTGGTAGCAGAGGAGCCCAACTATGCTTTGCCTACCAAGATATACTGAAGGAGGATAATCTGCTTTGAAACTCACCTGGGAGTCAATCACCTGGGCCACTTTCTCTGTAACCACTTGCTCCTGGAGCTGCTGAAAATGTCTACGTCCTTACAGGTGATGAACCTGTTACCAGTAACCCAACATGCTGGCAAGATTCACTTCCAC
>NW_027528208.1:159114-161680 GCF_008692635.1 Crocuta crocuta
GGTGGCCAATATATGTTTTTTAATTGGGAACTGGCCAAGAGGCTCCAGGGCACAGGGGTCACCACATATGCAGTGCACGCAGGAATCACCTACACCCAACTGGTCTAGCACTACTTCCTGCTGCTCTGGAGGCTCTTCTCCCCCTTCATCAAGTCAACATAGTAGGGGGCACAGACCAGCCTGCACTGTACCTTGGTGGAGAGCCTGGAGCCCCAGTGTGACAAGTACCTCAGTGACTGCAGGAGGACCTGGATGCCCCAAGGGTCTGAAATAGCAAAACCATTGAGTTCCTGTAGAATATCGCTGTGAGCTTCTAAAAATCCAGAACCAAGGCTTTATCAGGACCAGTCTGGCCATAATGAAAAGGGACAAAAGTGAAGGCCCACCCTGAAAGATTGTCCTTCTGGTGGGCTACTGTTGAAAATGCTTCCCTGCTCTGATTCTCCTGACCCTTCTAGAAACCTTTGCATACCCAATCCNAGCTGGCCATGGGGAAAGCAGAAAAGCCTGGAAAATTGGGCCAATTTTTTCACTAATACCAGAAATGCCAGCCAGCATGCTCAGCTGAGGTAACAGGAGCATCAGTGTTTCATATTTCCAAGGACAGTAAGGCNATTATTAATTTTTTGAGGAACCTCCACACTGCCCCTCCAGAGGGGCTGTACCAGTTTACATTCCCACCAACAGTGTAGGAGGGTGCCCGTTTCTCCACATCCTCGCCACCATCTAGAGTTCTCTGATTTGCTCATTTGAGCCACTCTGACCGGCGTGAGATGGTATCTCAGTGTGGTTTTGATGTGTATTTCCCTGATGAGGAGGGATGCTGAGCATCGTTTCATGTGTCTGTTGGCCATCTGGATGTCCTCACATTTTCAATTATGCAGATGCTTTCCTTTTCAAAAGAGTCTTCTTTACCTCAATTTTTAGAGGAAATAAAGACTGTGCATTGAAAAGACAAACGAAATAAGCAGAAGGAGACTTAAGAGACACACAGACAAGAGGGCAATGTGAAGATGAAACACAGAAATATATGAGGAGGTTAATCATGAAGATTGTAGCAAAGCCACCAAAAGTCAAGGAATAATGACAGTGACAGGAGCTGGAAGCGGTAAGGCATGATTCTCCCTAGAGCCTGTAGAGGGAACACAGTCCTTCTGACAGCTTGATATTGACCGGTGATACTGATTTCAGACATATGGCCTACAGAACCATGAGAAAATAGCTTTCTGTTGTTTGGGTCACCAAGGCTGTGTTAATTTGTTACAGCAGCCAGAGGAAATTAATACAGATTTTGGTACCTGGAAGTGGAATGCTGCCATAACAAACACCTAAACGTGTGAAAGTGAATTTGGAATTGGATAATGTATAGAGGCTAGAAAAATGTTGAGAAGCTTAATGGGAAAATCCTAGATTGAATTAAACAAATTGTTGGTAGAAATATTAACACCAAGTGTTACTCTGGTGAGATCCCAGAAAGAAGTGAAGAGCATGGAAGATAAAACATACCATTTTAGAAAATACATATATTGTCATAAGCAAAATGTTGTTAGAAATATGAATATTAAAGGTGCTGCCGGTGAGAACTAGGAAGGAAATAAGGAACATGTTACTAGAAACTGGAGGAAAGGCAATCTTTGTCCCATACTGACGAAACTTACCTGAATTATGTCCTACCCCCATGCGGAAAGCAGAAATTATAAGTGATAAACTTGGATATTTAGCTGAGGGGATTTCTTCTCTTTTCTATATCTTTTATAGTTTATTGTCAAGTTGGTTTACAGATAACACCCAGTGCTCATCCCAACAAGTGCTAGCTGAGGGAATTTCTAAGCAAAGTGTTTGAAGGTGTGGCCTAATTTATTCTTTTTTTGTTTTTTAAAATTTTTTAATGTTTTTGTTTATTATTGAGAGACAGAGAGAGACAAAGCATGAGCATGGGAGGGGCAGAGAGAGGGGGAAACACAGAATCTGAAGGAGACTCCACGCTCTGAGCTGTCAGCACAGAGCCCAACGTGGTGACCTGAGTCGAAGTCGGACATTTAACCGACTGAGCCACTGAGGCGCTCCTGGCCTAATTTATTCTTGCTGCGTTAGTAAGATGTCATAGGAAAGAGATAAACTGAGGAAAGAACTATTAAGCAAAATAGACCTAGGACTTGATGATTTGGAAATTTTTCAGTATGTCAAGATTACAAAAGACACAAAATTAGGATATTTACCCTCATGAAGGTGTGCTATGGTGGGAAAGTCAAGAACGTGGCTGTGTTTGCTAATACTGAAGAAAGTAGGTGTGTGACTCATGAATCTCTTCAACCACCTCAGCCATAGCTAGGAATAGAGATGGGATTATCTGGGAAAGATCTGTGGGGGACCCTATGAACTAATGGCATGAATTGCTGTGGCACGTGGGAGATCCACAGGTTTTTGAGAATATCATCAGAAAGATTGCCAGATTGAACTGAAAGAGGCAGAGGCAGGACAAACTGGACGAAGACCATTAGACTCCCAAAATGCTACAGACAATAGAAAAGGGTAATAAAACAGAAGATATTTACCTCTTTATCCC
>NW_027528208.1:161717-166960 GCF_008692635.1 Crocuta crocuta
TGACTACAAGTTTGTTCTTTGTATTCATGACTGTTTTATTCTGTTTGGTCACTTTGGTTTTTTTAGATTCCACATATAAATGAAATCATACAGTATTTGTCTTTCTCTGACTTATTTCACTTAGTATAATACCCTCTAGGTCCATCCATTTTGTTGCAAATGGCAAAATTTGATTCTTTTTTGCATACATGCATATATTTATAATGGCATATATATTTTTGTGGCATATATATATCACATATCCTTTTTTTCATTCATCTATAGATGGACACTTAGTCTGCTTTCCATAACATAGCTATTGTAAATAATGCAACAAACATAGGGGTGCATATATATTTTTGAACTAGTGTTTTCATTTTCTTTGAGTAAATACACAGAAGCGGAATTGTTGAATAGTATGGTATATCTATTTTAATTTTTTGAAGAACCTCCACACTGTTTTCCATAGTGGCCGCACCAGTTTACATTCCCACGAACAGTACATGAAGATTCCCATTTCTCTACATCTTCACCGACATTTGTTGTTTCTTGGCTTTTTGATATTAGCCATTTGGACTGGTGTGAGGTGATGTCTCATTATAATTTTGATTTACATTTTCCTAATGCTCAGTGATGTTGAGCATCTATTCATGTGTCTGTTAGCCATTTCAGTGTCTTATTTGGAAAAAGGCCTATTCAGATCCTATGCCTATTTTTCTAATCAGATTGTTCATTTTTATGGTTTTGAGTTCATTATATATTTTGGATATTAACCCCTTATCAGATATGTCATTTGTGAATATCTTCTCCCATTCAGTAGTAGTAGGCATTTTATTTGTTGATGGATTCTTTCACTGTGCAAAAGCTTTTTAGTTTTATATAGTCCCAATTGTTTATTTTTTATTTTGTTGCTCTTTCTTTAGGAGGCAGATCCAGAAACATATTGTTAAGGTCAATGTCCAAGAGTTTACTGCCTAATTTTTCTTTTAAGAGTTTCATGGCTTTAGGTCTTACATTAGGTGGGGCAGGAGCTGCTTTGAAGGGGTGCCTACTGAAGTGGGTGCATTGGGTAAGATAGGGTTGCAGGGAGTCAGACAGGGCAAGTGGTACTATCAAGGTAGATGGATAGTGTCAGAACTGGTGCCTGCCAGCATTGGGTCAGAAAGAAGTTTCCTGTTCCAGGAAAAAGTTCTACAGACTTCTACCTCTCCAGCACATGCCCTAAAATTAGCCAATAAATCTTCTTCATATGTGGCCCAACTGCTTTTCAAACTGCTGTCTCCATGTTGGGTGTCAGAACAAGTGAGATTGTGTGAGCCCTTTAAAAACAGAGCCTTGGTTTCCTATAGTCCACCAGCTCTCCCAGAGTTAAGGCCCACTGATTTTCAAAGCCAAATGCTGTGGAGGCTCATCTTCCTGGTGCGGATCTTCAGGGCTCGGAGTATCCAGTGTGGGGCTTGAACCCATTGCCCCTCACAGATGACCTCCATACCTATCATATTCCTCCCACTTGTGGATTGTTATGACAGGGCTTTCGTTCCCAATCAGGATGCATCTCTGCCTTCCCTACCCTTCTCGATAGGACTTTTTCTTCATATCTTTGCCTATGGAAGAGATTTTCTGCAGTCTCCAAGTCATCCTCAGAAAAAGTTGCTCTAAATGTAGTTACAGCCTTGATATGTCTCTGGCAGGAGGTGAGTTCAGGATATTTCTACTGTGCCATCTTTCCCTCTAAGAATGATAACTTGATTTCTAGTGTCCAAATCCAAAGATGAATTTTACCCCAGGATGGATCATACCCAGAGTTTCATCCATACTTACTTTAGATGATGAGATTTGGTACTTTTGAGCATGTAATATTAAATGAGATTTTGGACTTGAGTTGATGTACTGAGAAATTTGGGGATTGGTGATGTAGTACATGTATTTTGCATGTGGGATGGATGTGAATATTCTGGGACTAGAGAGCAGATTATGGGAGACTGAATAATTTCCCCTCTCCCACCAAAGATATTCTAGTTCCTGGAACTTACGTGTGTTACCTACAATATGAATTTTAAAAAACTTTGTCAATGTAATTAGTTTAAAGATCTTGAGGTATGATTAAGTTAAGGATCTTAAAATAGGAAGATTATCCTTGATTATTTGGGTGGGTTCTAAATGTATCTCAAGTGTCCTTATCAGAGGGAGGCAGAGGAAATTTGTCACCAACAGAAGATAAGAGGGGGATGTGACCATGGAGGCAGAGATTTGAATGATGCAGCCACAGCCAAGGAGTGTTGATAGCCACCAAAAGCTGGAAGGGCAGGGAGAAGATTCTCTCCTAGAGCTTCTGGAAGGATTGCAGTCCTGCTCACACCTTCTTTTCAGCTTAGAGAAACTAATTTTAGACCTCTAGCCTCCAGAACTCTGAGAAAATAAATTTATGTTGTTTTATTCCATAAAACTTTTGGTAACTTGTTTTAGCAGCCAAAGGAAATTTGGGTGATTCTTAGAGATGACATGGATTATGTTGCAAGTCCTTTGTAGTTTTAAGAGGCATTAATTCATTCATTCAACTAACCAACAAATATTGAAGGCGATATTTAGGAGTAATTAAAAGCACAGACTTTGGACTCGATTCAACTTGGGAGTGAATTACGTGATCTTGATCAGGTTGCCTAACTCTCTGAGCCTCAGTCTCAACATCTATACAATGGAGATAATAACAGTACTTAAGTCAAGGTGAGGTTGTGAAATTTACATGGGATAATGCACATAAAGGGCTTTGTGCTGGGCACAAGGGCCATTGCCCTGTCCTTGTTCTAAGAGACCTCTCTATCATTCTGGGAAGAACAACTTAGAGAGATCCAGACTGTGGATAGAAAGCACAGGAGGAATTGGGGACCCATTGGAGGCACTGGTAGTAAAGGGTAGGAAAGAATTCCTAGAGAAAGTATCTTCTGAATCCCCTGAGGGACAGAGAAAACTATAATTTACTCTTTTTATTTTATTTTATTTTTTTTAATGTTTTATTTATTTCTAGGNATATGTTCCTGGTTATTGGGTCTTCTAGAAAAAGCACATCTTTCAAAAACACATATCAAAAACAGTAAATTAAAAAAAGGTTTAAAATAATTCCTGTCCCCCACTAGGTTTGCACAGGGAGTCGGGCAGGCCCCCGCTGCCACCTTGGCTGCTGACACTGCCACCACCACCTTCATTGCCTTGATCCTTCATCCCTCACCATGGCTGAGGAGCTGTCTATGGCCACACCCTACACCAAAGATAATCTTTACTGCCCCACCTGTTAGGGGTGCTCAAAACTGCCATGGGGCCATGGCCTATCAGCACATGTTCTACAAGAAATATTTTCTGACTAGAGCGCCTGGGCGGCTCAGTCGGTTGCATCCGACTTCGACTCAGGTCATGATCTCACAGCTTGTGAGTTCAAGCCCGGTGTCAGGCTCTGTGCTGACAGCTCACAGCCTGGAGCCTGCTTCCAATTCTGTGTCTCCTTCTTTCTCTGCCCCTCCCCTACTCACACTCTGTCCCTGTCTCTCTCAAAAATAAATAAAATTAAAATTTTTTTAAAAAGAAATGTTTTATGACTGCAACAAGAGAAAGCAGAATACGTTGTCCCCTCTGTTATGGAAATATGACTAGAATTGAGAGAGAATGTCCCGAACAAGCCTTAGACCTTGAAACTATCATGAGGAAGTTTTCTGCTAGTTACAGATGCTGTGCAAAATGGATTAAATTCCACTACTTGAGAGATCATTACAAATCTTAGTAAGAAGTATCAAGATGGGGGAGCTGGTTGGCTCAGTCGGTTGAGCATCCAACTCTTCATCTCGGCTCAGGTCACGATCCCAGGGTCGATTTCAAACCCCGCATCAGGCTCTGCACTGAGCATGGAGCCTGCTTAAGATTCTCTCTTTCTCCCTCTGCCCCTCTCCCCTGCTCTCTCTCCCTCCCTCTCACTCTCTCTCTCAAAAAGAAAAGGTATCAAGATGAATATTGTGTTTCCTCTCTCATTTCAAATTTTCAGATCTCTCAAGATTCAGTAGAGAACAGTAATAGGAGTGAAACACTCACTCCTAACAACGCGGAGACTTGTCAAGAGAATACAAGTTTTTCTGGGCATCCCACCATTAAGTGTCCCTTTTGTCAAGGATCAAATTTTACCTGACAGCATTTATGGAATCACTGTAACAATGATCAGATAGTTTCTATTTCAGACAGTGCACCTGTGATGTGCCCTATTTGTGTGTCTCTTCCTTGGGGAGCTCCTAGTCAAATTACTAGAAATTTTGTTGGTCATCTAATCAAAGACATTGTTTGATTATGAATAATTTATTAATCTACATCTAGAATGAGGAAATTCAATATGGGACTGCTGTTGAAGGATCAACATATAAAGACCATAGACATCTCTGTGCCTTTGTACCTGTAAATGCTTTCTTTAATGGGACAACTACATGAAGTCACTATTTCAATATATTGATACATGTGTTAATGAAACGAATTCAATCTTTTAAAAGCTTAAAATTCTTATTTTATTTTTTTAATGTTTTATTTATTTCTAGGAGAGAGAGAGAGAGACAGCGTGAGCAGGGGAGGGTCAGAGAGAGAGGGAGTCACAGACTGAAACAGGCTCCAGGCTCTGAGCTGGCAGTCAGCACAGAGCCCGACACGGGGCTCGAACCCACGAACCGCGAGATCATGACCTAAGCGAAAGTCGGACGCTTAACCGACTAAGCCACCCGGGAGCCCCTAAAAGTTTAAAATTCTTAAGTTACTAGAGAGATCCTCGAAAGGACCCCTATCCCTGAGGAAGTTGGAGACTCATAGCAAGGATTTGAGATGATGGCCTCATATTTACCATTTATTAAAACTGAACAACAAATGCACAGAACGGAGCAGTACGCTGAAGCGAAAAGGACCATCTGAGCATGCGCACTTATGGGCCTACGGAACCTGGCGTGGCCAACTTTGGCAGCGCACAATCCTGCTTCCAGCTTGAAAATCTACCCACTGGAAAAAACGGTACTGTCCCTGAAGCTGGACTTAAGAGACCCCGTGCCCGACTCACTACCCTCTGATTGGCCAGTTCAAGTTCATTCACTGTTCTGACTGGTTGATTGTCCTTGGGCAGTGGAATTGTGGGATTTCATCTGGCAGAACGACTCTTCATATCCGCCGCTTCGCCTGTGAGGTAAGCTTGCTTTTTGGACGGCTGTGGGCCTGTTAAATGTAGGCAGGAAAAAAAGTAATAAATCTCC
>NW_027528208.1:167278-169256 GCF_008692635.1 Crocuta crocuta
AAACCCCATCAGGTAAAGATAAAACTATTTTTCGTCTGTGAAAAAAAAAACAAAACCTATTTTTCTAATTGGCCTTCCTGAGGGAAGAATGTCCCTCAGTCTGAGAAACCCTCAAGTCCAGACATCCCTAGATTTCTTCAACCGGAGATAATAGCCACTGCCTAAGTGACTCCTATAGGATAAAGCAGAAACCTTCTTTGCCTTAAAGACCCCTAAATTTTCTCTCCCTAAGAGATTCCCAATGTTGGGGAACACCAGATTGCTGCCTTGAGATTCTCCACGTTCTCAGCCTAAATGATGGCTGATCATATAGTCTTGGAGAGTCTAGCTCTCTTCACACTAATAATTTTCAAATAAACTAATAATGAGCTCTAAAANCCCCAATTCTCATTTATTTTCAACAGAGTAAAACCCCACATCCCTCTGCCTGAAAACCCAAACCCATCGGTCAGAGACACCGTATGGTCTCTGGGACTTACCTCTCTATACTTTTGCCTCAAAACACACTCCCTCCCCCCTCATAAAACTAGATGCTCACTTCGCTTATTGCCCAACAAGGTTGTCTTTTATCTTTCCTTCAGGATAAACCAAATTTGAGGCAAGCTACCATCAACAGTAGCCAATCCCTTCTCAAAGACTCAAAGATGCTTTCATGCTTACAGAAAACCTGTCATCCCTAACCGATACTTCTCCCAAAGTCTCTAGTCCTGTGTTCATTTGACTCCGCCCCCCAACCCACACCCCCCACAGCCATGTCCTTTTTTAGGGACAGATAAGCCCAAGATGGAGAAAAGTAGAACCTAGAACTTCAGGTGACTGACCGAATGTAGCCTGCTCTCAGTGCTATCTCCCCTCCTCAGGTCCTTTGGCCACGTGGCTGGAGAGATTTAGGTTATGTCGCTTCAAGATCAGACCGTCCCCAGCGCTATGAACAAAGGAAGCTCCTTTGCAAAGAGACCCGAAGCGGTTACCCAGAAATCAGAGAATTGCAAGGTGAGGTGATCTGGAGGGGGTGGGGAAGCGGCCCAGGGGACACTGTAGAGTGACTAGATTTCTGGGAAGGTGAAGTCAGAGGCACTGGAGAAAAGGAGCAGGATGTCAGGGGGAGATCCAGAGACTCGGGAGCTTCCTATCCTCCCTCTCTCCTCACCAGCATCCCTGAGGACTACAGGTCTGTGACCTTGCACTGCATTTAGTGACTCTCAGTCCATTCTGGAAGGCGAAAGAACTTGCTACCAGCCTTAAGCATCTACTGCATGCATGGAGAGAGGCTAGGGAATGTTACCCATGACATTAACGGGGAGGGATTATTATCCCCAGTTCACAGATCCAATGTGGAGATCCTGCGGCAGAGGAAGAGACCCCAGTTGAAGGTCAGACATGTTTAACTGAGTTACTGCTAGGATTTACTTATTTTTTCTTTCCTAGAGCTTCAAGGCTATTTCCAAGTACTTCTCTGAGGAAGAGTGGGCAAAACTTGGATACTCAGATAAAGTCACCTATGTGTACATGAAAAGAAACTACGACACCATGAGTGGTCTAGGTAACAGAAAGTTCTGGGTACAGACAAGCCTGAGAACACATCACTATCCCCTCAGTCCCTTTACATGCCGTGGCTTCTTCCTAGGCTGCAACAAGTGTCCCACGCCTGCCGTTTGTGCAGAGAGGAATCCCAGTGCAGCTTTGGGGCACTTCTTTTCCTTTTCTTTTCTTTTCTTTTCTTTTCCTTTCTTTTCTTTTCTTTTCTTTTCTTTTCTTTTCTTTTCTTTTCTTTTCTTTTTTTTTAGTGTTTTATTTATTTTTGAGAAAGATAACCATGAGCAGGGGAGGGGCAGAGAGAGGGGGGTGGACAGAGGATCCAAAGCAGGCTCTGCGCTGACAGCAGCAAGCCCAGTGCGGGGCTCAAACTCACCAGCCGTGGGATCATGACCTGAGCTGAAGTTGGGCACTCAACCGACTGAGCCACCCAGGCGGCCCT
>NW_027528208.1:169885-172134 GCF_008692635.1 Crocuta crocuta
TTTCTTTTCTTTTCTTTTCTTTTCCTTTCTTTTCTTTTCTTTTCTTTTCTTTTCTTTTCTTTTCTTTTCTTTTCTTTTTTTTTAGTGTTTTATTTATTTTTGAGAAAGATAACCATGAGCAGGGGAGGGGCAGAGAGAGGGGGGTGGACAGAGGATCCAAAGCAGGCTCTGCGCTGACAGCAGCAAGCCCAGTGCGGGGCTCAAACTCACCAGCCGTGGGATCATGACCTGAGCTGAAGTTGGGCACTCAACCGACTGAGCCACCCAGGCGGCCCTCTCCTCTTTTCTATTCTGTGCAGGGCTGAGGGCCTGGAGTGGCCACAAAGATGCTCAGATCCCACATGTTTCTCTTCTGCTCGCCCTTGTTCAGATCCCCCCAGCTGATGAGCTTTACTTTTCCTGCTGCCTTCCAGCACCCCACCCCACATCCCTCCTCTCAGGTTGTCTCTTAAAGAACAAATATTTTGCTTATTTCTAGGTCTCAAGACTGCCCTCCCAGCCTTCATGTGTCCTAAAAAATGGGCCACTAAATCCACTGGGCATGATTCTGCTGAAGTCCAGCACCCTGAGAATGAGAGTAAGTGGATAAGAAGGACCTGGAAAGGATGTCTTGAAGCCCAACTGCTTTGGGTACAGCTGCTTGGGACGGATTCTTAGGAATTTGTTCTCTCAAAAGCATCATGGCTGAATGAGAAAAGTTGGATATAGAAGGTTAAGTACAGTCAGAAGCCATTCATATAAAATCTTAAAACATGCAAAACAAGAGTATATATTTTTATGGATAATAGGTAAATGGTAAATGTATAAAAACCTTAAAGAGAATAAAACCCATTAAATTCAGGAATACAGAAGGAGGGAGGAGAGGAATCGGTGAGGACTGTACAGATGGCTTCAGCTCTGACTTGTTTGTGGTGTTTTGTTATGTACAAATAAGTTAAATATAAGTTAAGTAAGTTAAAATAAGTACAAATAAGTTAAGTTTTATTTATTTATTTTGAGAGAGAGTGTGTGTGTGACAGAGAGCAGGGGAGGGGCAGAGAGTGAGGGAGAGGGAGAGAGAATCACAAGCAGGCTCTACACTGTCAGCATGGAGCCCAATGTGGGGTTCGAACTCACAAACTGTGACATCATGACCTGAGCCAAAATCCAGAGTCAGATGCTGAGCCTGAGCTTGAGCCACCCAGGTGCCCCATGTTTTCTTATGTTTTGAATAAAGATCTCAGAACAATATGAAGCAGTTGTGGGATAATGGTAAGATCCGACTAGACTCAGTGGTAGATGTGCATGTGTTTCCAATGTTATCTCCATATTTTCCTGTACATTTGAAACATTTCTTTTTTTAAGTGAGTTATTATTCTTACTCAACATGGTTAATGAATCACAGGACAATTAAGAAAAATGTAATTAAAGTGTAAATCCATGTGGTGGAGCACCTGGCTGGCTCTTGGTAGAGCATTTGACTCTTGATCTCCGTGTCATGAGTTCGAGCCCCACATTGAGTATAGAAATTACTTTAAAAAAAAAAAAGTGTAAATCCACAAAAACCTTCCATGGTCAATTTCATAATAGGGCAGAAGTATTAGATAAATGTCTTAAGAGAGAGTGATTAATGCATTATGTAATGACATACAGCTATTTTCCTGTATTTTCACCCAAACCAAGTAGTCTTTTAACTCCTTATCCAGCCTGATTCTAGGTGTTGAGTTTGGGAGAGAGTTTTTGAGAGAGTTTGCTCCACACACTGAGCTTTTCTAGTTGTCAGTGAGCAGAGGTAACACACAGCAAAAAAGGTAGCAGACTCTAGAAATCTGTGTGCATTTGAGCAGTGTGTATACTCGCTATAAAGAGGATGAGATGTACTCACTTGGTCTGCTCTGATGGCACAGTTGTAAGCAGACAGTCAGTATGTTGAAACCATCTCCCACAGACCTGTGACTCTCCAGGAAAACAGGTCGGGTTCCACAAGTTCCCAAAGCTGCTGTGAGAGGGCTGAAAATCCAGCGTGTGAGAATCTGCAAAATTTTTGACACTAAAGGAGTATCTTTTTATTATTATTATTTATTTATTTTGAGAGATAAAGAGAGTGCGAGCGGGGGAGGGATGGGGAGAATCCCAACCAGGCTCCGCACCAGGAGCATGACACGGGGCTCAAACCCACGAACGGTGAGATCATGACCTGAGCCAAAACCAAGAGTTGGATGCTTAACTGACTGAGCCACCCAGGTGCCCCTGACATTGAAGGAGTATCT
>NW_027528208.1:172270-173385 GCF_008692635.1 Crocuta crocuta
ATTCCAAAACTGCTGCTAAATCATTCATGGTTCATCATATACTTAATGACTTTGTTGAAGTATAATTGGCATACTATAATATTTCACCTGGTTTAAGTGGACAGTGATTTTAGTAGCCACACATCTTTAAATGAATGCAATCAATTTAATTTAATTAATTCAGTTTAATTGGAGGGAGAAGTAAGAAATATGTGGCAGAATAGGATGAGGCAGTGATGGAGTTTAGTTCACATTTTATAAATCATCAAAAGGAAAATTATGAATTATGATGCCATAAACAAATGTATAGCCACAATTTAAAGATAATTCAGGAGCACCTGGGTGGCTCAGTCGGTGAAGGTCTGACTTCAGCTCAGGTCATGATCTCACAGTTTGTGGGTTCAAGCTCCACATTGGGCTCTGTGCTGACAGTGTGAAGTCTGGAGTCTGCTTTGGATTCTGTGTCTCCCCCTCCTATCCCTCCCCCATTTGTGCTCTCTTTCTCTCTCTCAAAAATAAATAAATGTCAAAAAAATTTTTTTTAAAAAAAGATAATCCCAAAGCCAGTCTCAAAATAACTCCTTGACAATAAGTGGATTCATAACCCTTTCCTCAAAATTCCCTGATACTATAGGAGTCTCTGGAGTTTGAGAGTATTTGCCAACAAAGAAAAATTCCCAATTATCACTTTCTTTCAGATAAACCTCTTCAGGAGGATTCTGATGTGCAAAAGAGAAAACGCCTGAAGGTGAGTATCTCCCAAATCTAAAGAACCAGAGACTCTTTCTCCCTCCACAGATATGAATATCGGTAAGAGTGGAAGAATATTGAGTATAGCCTGACCCTCACTGCCTCCCTTTCATGATTTCTTTATTGCAATTCTTGATATAGCATCAGTAGCTTAATAAATAGCGATTGTGATAGCTGATACTTCTATTGTTTTCATACTGATGTCAGATACTATTTTAAACGATTCACAATTTCGTTAACCCTCAGAAAAACTCTTATGATGTTTTCCTATCGTTATTCCCAGATAATAATGAGGATAATAATAATAAAAACTAATCATAAAGATGAGGATGTTGAGGTGCAGAGATATTAAGTAATTTGCCCGAGACCACAGAGGCAGTGGTAGT
>NW_027528208.1:173770-183573 GCF_008692635.1 Crocuta crocuta
TCTGTACATTTGAAACATTTTATTTTTTTTTTTAAAGGGGTGAGTGTTCTTGCTAAACACTGTTAATGAATCACAGTACAATTAAGAAAAGCCTCAAAGGATTTCCAAGCTCAAGCACCTTTTCATGTGTTTATGAAGTTCAAGGATTTCCCCCAAGGCTTTACCCCACAGAATTTGCTCATGTTTCTGTTTAGACATCTGCTCTCACAAAAACAAAGTACCAGCNCGTATGGGTTGAGAATGTCCTGAGCTGTCAGCCCCTCCCTACTGTGATCTCCTTTGGGGCCTTGTCTGCACCTGAGGCATCTCTGAGGCCTTGGGCCCAGCCCTGGGAATCCCTCCCAGGTACCTGAATGTTCACTGCATAAGTGATTCCACAATTGTAGAATAAACTCTACTTTAGAGGGTAAAGACATCTGGAAGTTGGAGACAGTTGAGAGAATTCAAAGAAGGATCATAAAAGAAAGTATTCATTTTCATTATTACCACATTGAAAAGTGTTTGCAAGCTCAGTACTTTCACTTAGCTTCTTTTACTTTTATTGTTCACTGTTTCATAAACGAGGGAACTGAATGAAAGGTAGCTTAAGATTGTTGGCCAATGACACATCCTGACGCAAGCAGAATTGGTACAGGAGCCATCTTACCTAATTCCACATTCAACGTTCTTGCCAGCATAGGACAGTAGGTGACATCTAGGGCTGCTTTCTTTGCTATCTATATTAATTGCTGTGAACCATTCCTTTCCTCCCCCTTCCCTGTACTCTTCTCCCCTATACCATTTTCCAGCAGTGTTTTGTCCTCTCTGTGCATTTTTACATTTATTCTCCCTGCAGCTCTGTACTAGCTTCTATGCGAGAAAGGAGGCCCTCCTTTCATCCACAGACTGTGTGGGTTCTTAGAATGCTATTCTACCCTAACTCTTCTGTCTACCACATTCTAGTTACATGGAGCATTTTGCTGTTTGCAAGAAGGTGAAAGCAAACATTCTAGCCCTGGAGACATCCTCATTTAGGCCATTCCTTTTTGCTCTAACCTCCCAGATTCTTCATAATTTAGGTACAGGTGATATAATGATCCTCCTGGGTTTGGGGGAACATTAATCAAAGTAATGCATGTGAAGACACTTTGTAAGCTCTAAAGCACTAGAGAAATGCTATTGATACTGTTTATATATGACCTTCACATTAAAAAGGTGATGAACAAGAAACCAAAGGAAGAAAATGATTTGGACCCAGTGCCAGTAGCACTTGGCTCTGAGCAGGCTCAGAAACAGCAGAGCCACCCAGAAGAAGCGAGTACCTCTGGTAAACAGCTTGAGAAGAGACCAGGTAAGAGATAGCTATGTGCGAACAACTCCTCTGTTTCCTGGCTGTGTTCAAGTATGTGGTCTAGGTATGGGGGATGGATCCTAGACAGGGTTGGAGCCAGACTGGACTGAGGAGCTCACCCAGTTCCAGCTAAGATGTTAAAACATGACTTCCAGGGTCATAGACCTAACTTATCATTGATATAAAAACTAAATGACTAAGGGTGCCTGGGTGGCTCGGTTGGTTGTGTCTGACTCTTGATCTCAGCTCAGGTCATCTCAGGGTTGTGAGTTCAAACCCCATGTTGGGCTCCATGCTGGGTGTGGAGCCTACTTTAAAAAAATAAAAATTAAAAATAAAAGCCAAGTAGGGGTGTCTGCGTGGCTTAGTCAGTTAAATGTCCAACTTGGGCTCAGGTCATGATCTCACGGTTCATGGGCTCAAGCCGCTCATCAGACTCTGTGCTGACAGCTCGGAACCTGGAGCCTGCTTCAGATTCTGTGTCTCCCTCTCTCTCTACCCCTGCCCGACTTGTGCTCTGCCTCTCTCTGTCTCTCAAAAATAAATAAATGTAAAAATTTTTTAAACAATAAACAATAAAAGCCAAATGACTATAGGCAAGTCTTCTAAATTCTCTGAACTCCAGATTCCTAGTCCATAAAACAGAAATAAAGAATCATAGTTCACAAATTGTTCAAAGGCATTAAGTCTAGAAAGCCTAAAATTATGAAAGGTAGTCAAGTAATTTCATCTGTATAACCTGGGAATGCATCTTACTCACAGTTGTACCCCACCCCTCAGCTCAATGCCTGACACACAACATGCCCTTATCACACATATGCTGAATGAAAGAAGGTCTGAATGAATGTTCTGGTAAGTAAAGAGGTTGGGAATCTAAATCTGACAATGGGAGGAGCCAGAAGCTAAAACTCGGCATTTGGTGTGTATCGGTGCAGGTCTAACATCTCAACCTCTCTGGGCCAGAAGATGTGGAAAACAGACTGTGTTGAATACCTGTGGGCATTTGGAAGGGAGGAGGCATTTCCTTATCTGAAAAAAATACAACAACAGAGATTTACATTCCCCAACCCATCCAACCCTCATTTACCAACTCTTCTCCACCATAGGATCCAAGAAAGGGAAGAATAGTTGTGCCTATAGACTGCGCGAAAGAAAGAACCTAATAGTATATGAAGAGATCAGTGATCCCGAGGAAGATGACAAATTCTGTAAGTGACCTTTCAGTCCATACCCGCACCCCAGAAAAATGAACTTGTCTGTTATAGAACTGGTATCCCATCTTGTCGCTTATTCCCCAAGTCATTCCTTTATCCTAGTCCCCTGGGGTGCAGCATTGAAGCTAAATGATGAGGTTCCCCATGCTCTTTCTGCTCCTTGCTCTGTATATCCGGGGATCCCCCTAACTAGAATGCTGTGGGCCCCCAAATCCCTGGTCAGTTCCTGATTTGTAGGCCACAACTTCCTGTAGTCTAGGAGAACTCACAGGACAGGTAAGGGGGTCACTATGGCATGAGCATAAGGTTCACTCTGAGGAGCAGTGGGAGATGCACGCAGATCGTGTAGGGTAGAATCAGAGTGCTTGGAGTCCTGTAGGTCTGGATGAGGAGTTTGGTATTGATTTATCAGACAAGAGGAGCTCACTGCCACTGATTCTCTTTCTCTTTCCTTGCCTCAACCTCAGGATGTTACAAGTGCCCATGATAAGAAGCAGAACCTGGTGGTCTTTCATGAACATGGGCATGGCTGTGAATTCCTAGCCATCAGGTGTATAGCAAGTAAAAGAAAGAGTTCACAATAGTGAAAAGTTAAATGTGATTTTTGTTACTGTGTGCCAAATATTCTGTTAGATGTAAGAGTTTTGCTAATGTGCAAAATACCATCTATNATATATATATATATTTCTGTGTATCCATGCACTTACCTTAGAAAATAAGCATTGCATTGTCAGGTAATTCTCTGCACAGAACAGCACTACTTCCTCCCCAGATGTGCAGATGTGATTGCTGAAGTCAGTTCTGGGTGTTTGATTTTGTGTTTTCTCTGCATTTACACACTCGTGCGCACGTGCACTATAAGCATTTCCCATGAGGTTTTTCCCCACTACCAGCATGTCTTGGACACGTACTACTCATTTTGTTCCTGTTCAGCAGGGGCTCCATGTTGCAAATCCTCTTTATTACTTTACATTGTATTAGTCATTGACAGTTAATAAATATGTACAAGCTTTTCTCAGTTGTTTGCTCCTCTCATTCTTGTGTGCAGAGCCCTGTGCATAACTGGGAGTGTTTCTTTGGCAGTCTTAGAAGTGTAATTGTCTTGTCAAAGGGTTCATTCATTCAACACCTACTGAACATGTACTGTGTACTGAATGCTGCTCTAGGAGCTGGAAAGACATCAAGGAACACGACAGAGAAATGTCCCAGCCCAGATGGAGCTGACATTCTGATGGGTGATGTTTCCGGTTTTTATTTTGATGGATACTATACACCCCAATTCTGGGGCAAGTGCTGGTTGGACACCTTGGCCTTTGCTGTCTGTAAGATCTCCAGGGTAAGGGGCTAGGATGGTCCATTTGGAAGTCTGTGAGAGGAGACAGAGATAAAAACCATCAACTGGGGAGTATAGAAAGATCGGGAAGGAGTGGGGCCCTGGAGAGCACATGGTGGGCAGGAATGGAAGAGTCTACTAATCATGATGCAGGAGAGCAGCAGATGGAAAAATCTACTGGACAGAAGTATGAAACTGTCCATCAAGGGTCTCATGACCAAAGGTTTGAGGTAGGGGTGGGGATGAAGTGTCGAGAATGGGAGAGTCTCCTTCTATACATACCATTGCAGACCACACAAACAGCTCTGGGAAAAGGAAGAGGGGAGTCTTTTGGGGAACAAAACGTTGTATGACACATTAAGGGACATTAAAACTGACAACAGAGATCATCAAGGTGACTTACATGGGACATCAAATACCAGTCCCATATGGAGGCAGGGTTGGCCTTGTTTTAACTATCNAAGCCATAAACCCACAGATGATTGGGTCCTGGAGGAGACAGACAGGAATTAAGGATTCTCCTAGGACTATGGCTAATCATCATGACTCCAGGCTAAGTCCTCTTTTGCTGGGCTGGAATTGGGTCTGCCTTTTCCCATGCACACACTATGACAGCTGCAGGGTTGCAGTATTGCTGTCCTCACATCAGCTCTGGGGCTGGGTCTCCTAAAGCCCTGAGGTTGGTGGACCCCACTCCAGAGGAATTTGCCCTGATAGATTGAGAAAAGCTTCAAAGAATCACCATCCTTTGGAGCTCTAGACAAGACAGACAAAGTGGGGAATAAGGCATGGCCAAGGGTGTAGACCGACAGAGATACATACATGAACTTTTTCTGACCAGCGTGTTTCCCATGATACAGTCTTCTTCACAGGGCTGACTCTCCCCGACAGAGTCAGCTCCTGGGGAATGTGGAGGGAGGGCATCCTTGTTTACCTGCTTCTTTGAGAATATTATCCTGTCACTTGTCACATCTCTGGGTGGGATAGGCCCCAAGTCCAGGACTTTGCATCCCAGTCCAGTAACACCATTTGCAGGAATGGGGAAGGTCTGGTTCCCTGGGGTCTTCTCAGCCCACATTCCACAGTAACCATAGAAAGTGCAATTAATATTCATCACGTGTTTATTAGATGTTATATATAAATATAGAGAGAGAGATTATACACAGAGACACCGGCAGATGTCAGACTTCTTGCCAGAGTTCCTGCAGCTTGCACGTGTGGGATGGATGGACTTGGAACTCACTGAGACTTCAGACATCAAGGAGAATAGGTGTGGGGTTGCCTGGGTGGCTCAGTTGGTTGAGCTTCCAACTCTTGATTTAGGCTTAGGTCATGATCTCACAGTCTGTGGAACTGAACCCTGCGTTGGGCTCTGCACTGCTGGCAGTGCTGAGCCTTCTTGGGGTTCTTTCTCTCTCTCTTTCTCTGCCCCTCCCCAGCCTCCCTCTCAAAATAAATAAATAAGTAAACTTTTTTTTTTTTTTTAAAGGAGAACAGGTGTGTATTGGAGGGGGAATGTGAATAAGCTTCAGGTTATGTCCCAAGTTTCAGAGTAGAGGACAACGTGGATGACCTTGAGGGTATAATGCTACGTGAAATAAGAGAGAGGAAGACAAAAATAGCATATTATTTTATTCTTATATGGAATCTGAAACAACACGAACGAACAACACAAAAACAACATAATAGAGAACATATTGATGGTTACCAGGGGGGAAAGGTGTTAGAGGGTGGGCAAAATGGGTAAAGGAGGTCAATTGTATGGTGATGTATAGTAACTAGACATTTGGTGGTGATCACTTTGTAGTGTATACAGATATTGAATTATACTACTTGGTACACCGGAAACTTAAATGATGTTACACACTAATTTCGCCTCAATAAAAAGATTTATTCTCCTTAGGGAGACACGTGCTTGTGGTAACACAGTTTTCGAGCCAGTGACGTAGGCCAACAATGCCTTTGACAACGTTTTATGTGTTTTACAGTTTTGTCAGAATGTTACAATCATAAAATGCATGGGAGTTTCATTGTAGGGCGCCTGGTTCAGACTCTGTAAGCTGGTAGGACATGCGGAGTATTCCTCTTTGCCTTGGGATAACTAGCCATGGAGCCAATAGACAAGAAATGGTCCCTTCTCAGAGTGTAGTTTTTGCTCTTTTATCCATCTACCCTCTGTTTGAAGCTTCTCCGGATATATTCTTCTCTTCTTGGTTGTTTCCTCCTGCTCATTTTGGCTTCTGGTTCCCTTCACCCTTGAAAATTTCATCCGAGCTACTTTCTCTTTTTAAGCAATTCTTCACGATTTCTGGTCCCCAAATGGCACCCTTTCTTGTTTTCTGGTACTGTATACTATTTTTTTTTCTGTTATTTCAGTGGAGAGGTAGACAAGTTTACTCAAGCAGCCATCTTCAGATCATCTTTAAGGGTATCTTTTAAACTTCCTAGGAAACAGTTCTTTTACTTTTATTGCATTCAGAGAATGTTCCTTGCATTCTTCTACATTTTGGGGGGCAGATTCATCAAGATTGTATTTGCAGCCTATTACATGGTCAAATGTATTAATGTTCATGGGTATTATACAGAAGGTTGGGCAGATTGCTTAATTTCTATTTATTTATTTATTGAGAGAGAGACAGAGATAGAGACTGAGAGAAAGAGAGAGAGAATCCCAAACAGGCTTCACACTGCCAGCGTGGGCCCGATTCAGGGCTCAAACTCACAAACCATGAGACCATGACCTGAGCCGAAACCAAGAGTTAGATGCTTGACTGACTGAGCCATCCAGGCACCCCTGATTATTTACTTTCTTTAATGAACAATTCTTGGAGTTGTACCTTAGAGGTAGAAAGGGCTACTGCCAGTCAATCTATGTAGCATTGGAGGGGAATCTACAATGAACTTTTCAATGAAACCACTTGATAATTATCCTAAGGCCCACTAGCACTCTTTGTCCTTTTTGACTCTGAGTTTGGACTTTTTCAGAGGCTTTGTTACAAAGAACAGCTCTTGCCTCTGGTGACTTGAGATGTGATCTTGTCTCCTTGGACTTCTCTCTTGGTCTGATCCCACCTTTCTATCTCCCAGGAGTGCTTCAGCATTTCTGGTGGCCCACCAGCACCTTTTCCCTGTACTGTTAAGAATGTATCCTGGGACACCTGGGCGGCTCAGGTGGTTAAGCATCTGACTTGATTTTGGCTCAAGTCATGATCTCATGGTTCGTGAGTTCAAGCCCCACATCAGGCTCTGCACTGTCAGTGCGGAGCCTGCTTGGGATTCTCTCTGTCCCTCTGTCTCTGGCCCTCCCCTGCTTGCTCGCTCTCTCTCGCTCTCTCTCTCTCTCTCTCAATAAATAAATAAGCTTTAAAAAATAATTTATCCTTGGGGTGCCTGGCTGGTTCAGTCAGTAGAGCATGTGACTCTTGATCTAGGAGTCATGAGTTCGAGCCCCGCGTTGGGGGTGGAGTTTACTTTAAAAAAAAAAAAAAGATAACACCCAGTGCTCATCTTTTTTTTTTTTTTTAAANCCTGAGACTTTTTGCTTCCTGTGGTCTAATCCTCAAACAGGCCAGCCTGGGCTTCTTCACATGGCAGGCTTAGGTCCTCTGAGACCTTCTCCTTCCCCAGGCTCTACTCTGCAGTATGCCTTGCACCAGTGCTAGCACAGGACTCAATCTATTTTATTCTCCAAAAGAAAATTCATTTCACAAGGCAATATCATTATAAAAGGACAACTTATTGAAGATTTTATAGAGAAGACTAGTGGAGGTGAAGGAAGTATATAGTTTACACAGCTGAGGAGTTCATTGCAAAAATCACCTAAACTGACTTTTACTCCCCCCAAAAAAATCACACTTAAGGGGTGCCTGGGTGGCTCAGTTGGTTAAGCATCCAGCTTCGGGTCAGGTCATGATCTCACGGTTCATGGGTTCAAGCCCCACATCGGGCTCTGTGGAGCCTAGAGCCTCCTTCAGATTCTGTGTCTCCCCCTTCCTCTGCCCCTCCCAGCTCACGTTCTGTCTCTATCTCTCTCAAAAATATATAAACATTAAAAAAATTTAATCACCCTTAAGCTATTCTTCTTCAGTAGCTGGGGCATTGGGGTGCAAGAGCACCTGGCTCCAGGGGTCCCAAACAGACCAAGTGTGGCCACTCAACAACTGATAAAACCCAACACCTGAGAAACAAGTGATCGTGGAACAAGAAAGAAAATTATTTCAATGAGGCCACCACCGGGAAGACAGCAGACTAGTATTTCAAAGACTGCCTCCAAGGTGCCAGAAAGACACTTTCTATATAAGGAAAATGTGGGATAAAGGTGAGTGGGTAAGTGCAGGTGGGCAATGAAGGTCAAACTGATCATTGTCTTGGGGTCAGTCACATGGAGTCTTGCTGGCTCAGGGCAGTCCCTATTGCTTTAGGAGTGTGCTTTCAGTTTCCATCAGGGGATGCTTTTGCCCTGGGGTCTTCCACCTGAGCTAAGAGACAAACTGGAAAGAAGAACCGAACTAGAAAGCTCGAGGTCAAAAGAGACGCATCTCAAGTCCTCTCTTCATTCTTCTATTCCTTCTAAGACAGGGAAACTGAAGGGGCCCCATGAAATACTGCTTTACTCCTGTCTCTCTTCTTGCTAGGACCTATACCTCCGCCTTACAGAAGACAGTGTATGTCCTCCTTGTAAAGGTCATGGAGTTAATTATTTCTTTGGAGTCTTCCAGCACAATAGGTAACATCTAAGGAGTGATCAGGCAAGTCATCATGTACTTTTTCCAGACCACTGAATCCAGACATGACGCTAAGACCTCTGGACCCAGGACATAAGGGACATGGAGGACACCTGAGCACTTATCCTTGGGGGTTTTTGTGGGTTTTTTTAAATGTTTTTTGTTTTTGAGAGAAAGAGTACAAGTGGGGGAGGGACAGAGAGAGATGGACAAAGGATTTGAAGCGGCTGACAGCAGTGAGCCCGATGTGGGGCTCCAACTCACGAACTGCGAGATCATGACCTGAGCCAAAGTCAGACGCTCAACTGACTGAGCCAGCCAGGGGCCCCGCACTCATCCTTGTTTTGACTAGTTCCTGGATGCCTGAGAGCACACATACACCAGATCGCCATCCTTAATAAAAACCTTAGGCCCCAGGGGCACTTGGCTGGCTCAGTCAGTAAAGCATGCAACTCTTGGCCTTGGGGTCGTGAGTTTGAGCCTCACGTTGCAGGTAGAATTTACTTTTAAGATAAAATCTCTTCCTTTGGGGGCGCCTGGGTGGCTTAGTCGGTTAAGCGTCCGACTTTCGCTTAGGTCGTGATCTCGCAGTTCGTGGGTTTGAGCCCCGCGTCGGGTTCTGTGCTGACAGCTCAGAGCCTGGAGCCTGTTTCAGTCTGTGACTCCCTCTCTCTCTGACCCTCCCCTGCTCACACTGTCTATCTCTCTCTCTCCTAGAAATAAATAAAAATTAAAAAAAAATCTCTTCCTTAAAACAACAACAACACTGCAGACCCCAAGCAAAGATGACACTTTCTTTTCCTTTCTCATCTCCCAGACACTCTGCTGTACTCTATCACTTCTACTAAACAATACACTCTGCTCTCACTTGCTCTTCAGTTCTCCATTTCTATTCTTTTTTTTTTTCTAGGAGAGAGAGAGAGAGTCAGCGTGAGTAGGGGAGGGCCAGAAAGAGAGGGAGTCACAGACTGAAGCAGGCTCCAGGCTCTGAGCTGGCAGTCAGCACAGAGCCCGACGCGGGGCTCGAACCCACAAACCGCGAGATCATGACCTAAGCGAAAGTGGGACGCTTAACCGACTAAGCCACCCAGGCACCTCTCTGCATTTCTATTCTTGTGTGAAGCCAAGGACCCTCTTGGCTGGTCCTGTAGGATCCCTTCTGAGTCCTCTGTCCCAGCCAGCCTGTCTCTCCTCCATCTATC
>NW_027528208.1:183620-184954 GCF_008692635.1 Crocuta crocuta
GCTCTCAGACTTGGGTTCTCCACAATCAACACTTAAAATGGCCTTTCATGAGTTTGAATGACCATTGGTGAAGCCCAGATTCCCAAAGGAACAGACTTTGGGGCATATAGGATGTATCCAGGCATTATACATCTATAATGTCTCCAGATTATACAAAGAAATGCAGCTCAGAACTTTGCACGAAGAGAGGGAAGAAGGAGAAACTTGATCTGCCCAGCTCACTCCCAGATCCTTTTTTTATTGGTCAAAATGTACCCCACAGGCATGAACTCCCCACATTTCCAGATTGCACCACCTGATCCCTTTGGTAGCTGTTTGGGAAGCCAGATTACACACTTTTGAGACCCTGCATTTCATATAATCAGAAGTCATGAGAGGAGCCAAAAAGGCCAGGCTTGCAGCTCACTGGCCTGGCTTTACAGCAGCATCCAAGGGTGAGCGCTAAGTACTCCCAGGCAAGTCCTAAGTTCACCTGGTAGTTGTACTAGCCATCTGTGCTAGCTAATTGCCTTTATCCACTATCTCTATGATAAGCAGGTGCTTACAGCTTGGAGCCCAGCGCCTAGGTGAAACTCACAGGTGACAGGTAAATGGGGTGCTTATCTTCTTTGACATCCACATTTCAAAGAGATGGCTCCAGTGTTCTTAAGAAAAGCATTCCTGGGTTATAGGCTGACAACAGGCTTGTTTAGCTCTTAAAAAGATGTACATACATATCAAAGAGGCAGAGAAAGATTCACAAATCCTAGTTTCTCAAGGAAATGCTTGAAGAAAAGTGGAGGGGAAGTCTCTTTCCCTTTTTTGGCAACAGGGAAAATTCAGTTTTGTGTTTATCTACCCTAACAATGTTCCTCTTTGGTTGCTGTTTTATAGTGACATTACCATTTTAATTTTTTTTAAGTTTATTGATTTATTTTGAGAGAGGGAGAAAGCACAAGTAAGAGAGGGGCAGAGAGAGAGAGAGAGAGAGAGAGAGAGAGAGAGAGAGAGAGTCCCAAGCAGGCTCCACACTGTTAGTACAGAACCTGATGCAGGGCTTGAACCTCCAAACTGTGAGATCATGACCTGAGCCAAAGTTCGGCATTTAACTGACTGAGCCACCCAGGCACCATGACACTACCATTTTTAAATTATCTCCATTGCCATTTCTGCCTTTCTCTGGGAGTCTGTAGACACCAAAATATTCAGTAAACCCATAAGAAGAGGCAAAGGAAAGCAACCATCATAATTACAATAGAAAGAATTTAAAAATTCAATAAACGTATTTAGCTAGTATGTTGAAAGTGAAAAAGAAATAACATAAAAAAATAAAAGTTTAATATAATACTCACTTT
>NW_027528208.1:185023-187875 GCF_008692635.1 Crocuta crocuta
CTCACCCTTGGTGGTGGAATGGAAACCTTTATGCCATACCAGTGGTGAACAGTTAAAGCAGATTCTTGCTAGGCATTGTGCAAAACTTATCCTTCCTCACACATTAATTTTACTGCTGTGTTATTGCTTTTATTGCTTGGGCTTTCTCTCTGTCTTAAAACTTCTGAGACCGTTGTAAGCCTGAAATCGTCTTTACTCCACCTTATGTAAAAGTTCTTTTCTGTCAACACTTTGGAATTATTACACCCTAGTCTGCTTGCCTCCAGTATGGTATTTGAGAAATTTGGTGTCAGCTAAATTATTTTTCCTTTGTAAGTAAACTTCTATTTCTCTTTAGATTTTTTTTTTTAATATTTTTATTTATTTCTAGGAGAGAGAGAGAGAGACAGCGTGAGCAGGGGAGGGTCAGAGAGAGAGGGAGTNCCCCACATTGGGACTTACAAGATGACTTACAAATAAAATCTTTTAAAAAATCAAATAAAAATATTTTTTGTTATCTTTCATCATCTGAAATTTTACTGGTTGTAGGGGAGTGTATATATGTGCATGTCTTATCTATTCTGTTTAGCACAGTATGATCTCTTTAAATTTGAAGTTATCTAAATCTGAGACATTCTCACTCATTTTTTATTTAAGCTTTCTGTCCTTATGAGGCTACTATTCGATGGGTTTTGACATGTATATGTCTATCCTCCNGATCATGACCGAAGCGAAAGTCGGACGCTTAACCAACTAAGCCACCCAGGCGCCCCCAAATGCATTAGTTTCAATATCCAACCTAGACCACTGAATTATTCACGTGAGAAATTAATATCTAGTATTTCTAATAGTTCTGTAAAAAAAAAGAGTTGGGGTCCCCAGAAAAAGAGAAACAGCTTTCTTGACATAAGAAAAGTTATTTTAGGGGCGCCTGGGTGGCTTAGTCGGTTAAGCGTCCGNAAGAAAGAAAAGTTATTTTAGGCCCCCAGTCATCTTGTAAAAGAATGTAAGAACAAACAGTCACTATCAGGCCAGGAGATAATCTAATCCCTTTCAAAAGTGAAGAGTGATCGGATGAACATTAAGTCATCTTTACAGGATCTAAACCCCTTTAAACACGCAGATACTGGACGATCTGGAGCCAGAGAACTGATGATGCTGGCCCTTGCTGGCACTCATGATTTTGACCTGGACTAAATCACCTTAAGATGACTTTTGCCCCAATTCCATGCTGTAATTCCCCACTGTGCAAGCCCTTCATAAATATGTATGCACTCTTAGCTTAAAACTAACATGGTTTTAGGGGAAGCTAGGTGGCTCAGTCAGCTGAGCATCCAACTCTTGATTTTGGCTCAGGTCATGATCTCACAGGTTCATGAGCTCGAGCCCTCCATCAGGCTCTGTGCTGACAGCATGGAGCCTGATTGGGATACTCTGTGTCTCTCACTGCTCCTCCCCCATCTCAAAATAAATAAATAAACTTTAAAAAATTAACCTGGCTTTGTTGTTCAAGGAGATACTGCTTTGGGAAATATCTCTGGTGTTCTCCTATACCTACTGCAAGTAAAACCCTTCCTTTTTCTATTCTTTGGCTTGGTTTTGTCTTTTAGCTCGACACTTACTAAAAGGCGAACCCAGTTTTGGGTAACAGTTCTATATCACCTCCCAGGAAGATGTGTAGCCTGGACATTCCTTGTGAGTTTGAGGTTTTGGAGGTTGGTATGTCAGGGTAGAGAACTTCTAGAGTTGTCCTCTGGGCTCAGCTAATCCTTCTTTCCCCTCCCCAGCCTGTGACCCCCTAAAGAAGCTTCCAGGAGTTCTGCACCAAGTGAGGATGTAGAGGGGCTTCAGAGGTGGGCAGGTGTTATTTGTTGTAGTTACCTAGCCCAGAGGGTGAAGGGAAGAATGCATATGTACTGGCTAGCCTGACTGCACATTTTCTACGAGCTTTGAATGAACCCTACTCTGCCCCAATGTAACCATGCCATCTCAGACTGGCACTGGGCCAGCCCTGCCACTTTTCTGCTCTGTCGTGCTTACAGGACAGGTAATGAGACTTCCAAAATATATATATAAGGAGACAAAAGGACACAGTTAGAGGGCTCCACCTCAGCTTATTCTCCATTGGTGACCTCTGACCTCTTCCCTGCCTGGGCCATCTCATCCCCAACTGGGGACCAAACCATCAAGAGTTTTGTGGCTGGGAACTAATCTGAAACATGACCACCTCCTTACATCTTCTGTGGTATCTGCAGGGTTGGGTTTGGGGAAGGAAGCCAACAGCTATTGCTGGTTCAACATCTTCATCTACAGCTTAGGTATACCTTTACATTTTATTTGTTTGTTTTTTTGTTTGTTTGTTTTTGAATTTATGTTGAGGGGGAAGGGACAGAGAGAGAAGGAGAGAGAGAATCCCAAGCAGGATCCATGCTGTCAGCACAGAGCCCAAGACAGGGCTTGATCCCACAGACTGTGAGATCATGACCTGAGAGCCAAAATTAAGAGTCGTACACTCAACTGACTGAGTCACCCAGGTACCCCTGCCTTTACATTTTAGCAAACATTTTAAGTCATTAATTATGACAACAACAACAATAGCTGAAAAATATATAGCACTTACCACATGACAGGTGCTATTCTAAGTGCTTTACATATATTAACTCATGTAATCATCATAAACATCCAGTCAGTTCAATAACTATACCCAGTTTACTCTTGAGTAGACTGAGGCACAGAATTATTACATGACTTACACAAGGTCACACTGCTAGTAAATTGAGAAGCCAGAATTTGAACACGTGCAGGTTGACTCCAGAGTTGACACTCTAAAAGGCAACTATTCTACAATTCTACCATTAATTAGCATCTACTGT
>NW_027528208.1:187959-188274 GCF_008692635.1 Crocuta crocuta
GTCAGCCCTTAAACAACATAAGAACTTCTTTTTTCTTTCCTGCCCCTCCCCTCATCTCCCATCTTTATATTACCTGGAATTTTAGTTCAAGATTGTGATTTTTTTAAAATTTGCAATCAAAACATTTAGACTTTTCAATGAATGTTACTATTTTTTCCCCTCACCATTGCTCACTGGAACCCCCTTCTTGCTCCTTAATCTGGTTTTCTTTTGCTGGATCACATACCCTAATAATCCTTTCAGAAGGGGTAGGTGTGTGATGAATTTTCTGAACTATTTTTGCACTCATCTGGATAATCATGGCCAAATATAGGT
>NW_027528208.1:188526-188746 GCF_008692635.1 Crocuta crocuta
TCTTGGCTAGATATAGGTTTTTTGAAATATAGGTTCAAAGTTATTTCTCATCAGCTCTTTGGAGAACTTCTCCACTGTATTCTTGTATTCTTTCTTCTCTCTTTTCTCACTGGGACCTTTCAGGGTTTTCTTGTTATCCTTTAGGATTTTATGTTTAACCTAGAAATTTTATTTCTAGTGTGTGTGTGTGTGTGTGTGTGTGTGTGTGTGTGTGTGTGTA
>NW_027528208.1:188871-199743 GCF_008692635.1 Crocuta crocuta
ATATCTTTTTTCAGTTTAGAAAATTCTAGAACATTATTTCTTCAAGTATTGCCTTCTCTCCCCTGTCTGTTTTCTGTGTCTGAAACTCCTATTAGATGAACATTGAAACTCCTGGGATCTACCCTCCATTTCCTTTAGTTCTTTCACACTATCTACTTCTTAATTCTTTGCGCTGTAACATGAAGTAATGCCATTGTCTGAACACATTTTTTTCATTGAGTTACTCCAGTTTCTCTTATTGATCTGCAAAATCTTGTTTACATAATAGGGATAATTACTTTTCATTCATTGCATATTGTAGGAGACCAGAATATGCCACTCCAAAATATGCCTTTTTGGCATATGGATGGCTTTGAGCTGATCATTTTGAGAAACAGCAGATAGGAGACACTCAGATCAAGATCTCACAGTTTGTGGGTTCGAGTCCCATGCCAGGCTCCATGCTTACAGTGCAGAACCTGCTTGGGATTATCTCTCTCTCCTTCTCTGCCCTTTCCCAACTCATACTTCTTTTCTCTCAAAATAAATGAATGAACTTTTAAAAAAGTAATAAATAAACTTAAAAAAAATGCCAGCTTGTTGAGCTTAAGTTTAGTGTTGAGCTTAGTGGCAGTAAAGAATGAAGACTGAAATAAGAAGTATGCCGTATCCATCAACTACAGTCAACTGTCCTATTTCTAAATATATAGAGGAGAAAGATTATTATCTATGGTGGCTTGCACATGCATTAAAAATTATCTGGGAAGATAAACAAAAAGTTTCTTAAACATCCGAAAATTTCTCTCATAAATTGTCATGTGAATTTTAACAGCAATACCATTTTCACCTAGTAGGTTGGCAAAAATCCATGTCTCATGACTCAGGCTGTTGGCAAGGCTGTGGTGAAATTGACACTCATACACATTGCCAGTGGAAGAGCAAAATGGTTATGTTGGCTCCTGTTGGACCTGCATGCTTGTTCCTACCTCAGGGCCTTTGCACTTGCTGCTGCCTCTGCCCGGAACACATTGTCTAAATAACCATGGGACTCGCTCCTTCTTGCCAATCGAGGACTGACTCAGCTCCTTGTCTGCTTGTCAGTGAGGCTTCCCTGACTACCCCCTCACAGCCCCCTGCATACCACACTCACATCACTTATTTTCCCCATAGTGTGCATCTTTTTTTTAAGTTTATTTATTTATTTTGAGAGTAACAAAGAATGCCTGAGAGGGAGAGGGGGGAGAGAGAGAGAGAGAGAGAGAGAGAGAGAGAGAGAGAGAATCCCAAGCAGGCTCTGCACTCCCAACACAGAGCCTGACCTGGGGCTTGAACCCACAAAACCATGAGATCATGACCTGAGCAGAAACCAAGAGTTGGATGCTTAACTGACTGAGCCATCCAGGCTCCCCTTTAAGATTTTATTTTTAAGTAATCTCTATACCTCACGTGAGGCTTGAACTCATAACCCTGAGATCAAGAGTCGCATGCTCCACTGACAGAGCCAGCCAGGAGTCCCTTGTAGTGCTCATCTTTATCAGAAATGACTGATCTCTTTTCCTCTCTTCTGCTAGATCAGAGATCAGCACACTGTTTTCTGAAAAGGGCAAGATAATAAATAGCTTAGGCTTTGTGGGCCATGTGGCCTCTGTTGTAACTCCTCAGCCCTGCTGCTGTAGCACTAAATAACCATAAACAATATGTAAATGAACAAGCATTGTGTTCCAATAAAAGATTTGCAGACACCAAAATTTAAATTTCATACTTGTCAGGTGTCACAAGTTATTTCCCTTTTGATTTGTTTTCTTTTTAAAAAAGTTGTTTTAATGTGTTATTTATTTTTGAGAGTCAGAGAGACAGAGCATGAGCAGGAGAGGGGCAAAGAGAAAGGGAGACACAGAACCCGAAGCAGGCTCCAGGCTCTGAGCTGTCAGCACAGAGCCAGAGGTGGGGCTCGAACCCACAAGCCGTGAGATCAGAACCTGAGCCGAAGTTGGACGCTTAACCGACTGAGCCACCCAGGCGCCCCATCCTATTGATTTGTTTTCAATCATTTAGAAATGTGCAAACTGTTCTTGGCTCATTGGCCACACAAAAAGAGGCAGCAGGCTGCTGAATTTGGCCTGTGGGTCATAGTTTACCTACTCTTGTGCTAGAACACGAACTATGGGGATTATCCTCTGCTTGATTCAAACCCGGCACCTAGTCCAGTGCCTGGCGCACAGTAGGCTCTCAACAGAAATTTCTTGAGTGAGGAAGTGAAGGGAACAATGAGTTGGGTAGCAAGTTACTGAAGGAGTGGAGAAGTGAGTGAACACTTGAGAGCCTGTTCAGTCCTACTCTCAGGGCCTCAGTTTACCCTGGTTGGAACCTAGGCAGACTCCCCCAAGAAGACTTAGAAAGAGATCAGCAGGCTGAGACCAGAGTTGCAATGCAGCATCTTTATTCTTCCCCTTTAGCTTGAGGGTGATCCTGACAAACAGCTTCTGCCAGGAGAGGCAGAAAGGACTGGGCTGGGCAGGGATTCCCCAAGGACCTGGTCTCCTACTCCTCCCGTGGGGTTGGGCTTAGGGCCATGATCCAAGTTCAGCATCCCTGGGGAGGAGGGAAGCGGACCACTCTGCAACCTCTGCGGCCCCCTACCTCCCACAGCCATGTTAATGGGAACCAGCCACCTCCACACACCAGGCAGGAGGAACCCTGGAGAGTGGCTCCATCTTCCTCCACATGCACAAGAGCACGCGCACGGGGGGCCCAGGGAGGAGCAGTGCACGGTCAGTGTCCAGACACAGGGTTCTGACCTGTGGCCCAGTTGGCAAACATAAAGCCTAGACTGATTGCCATGAAGAGGACCCCCAGGAGACCAAAACACAGAGCCTGTGGATGAGAGGGAGAGAAGATGGGGTTGGTTGGGTCTCCAGACCAGAGCTCCTCCCTAGAATGGCCCTCAAGCCCTTCATCCCCTCCCACGTGCCCCATTCATTTCAGACCCTCCTGCTCCCTCCCCTTCCTTAAAACCAGTCCCTTCCTAAGAATTCTCCTTTCATCCTTCTAGAACCCTTCAGGGAGTGCTCTCCTTTATCCTCCTTAAAAGTGCTCCTGAAAAGAGCCTAAGTGTCCATCAACAGATGAATGGATCAAGAAGATGTGGTTTATCTATACCATGGAATACTACATGGCAATGAGAAGGAATGAAATCTGGCCATGTGTAGCAACATGGATGGACCTTGAGGGTGTTATGCTGAGCGAAATAAGTCAGGCAGAGAAGGACAAATATCATATGTTTGCACGTATAGGAGGATTAGGAGGAACTTGACGGAGGAACAAGGGGGAGAAGAAGGGGGGAAATGGTGGGGGAGAGGGAGAGAGGCAAACCATGAGAGACTCTTGAATGCTGACAAAAACTGAGGACTGATGGATGTTGGTGGGGAGGGGGGTATGGGCATGGAGGAGGACACTTGTGGGGATGAGCACTGAGTGTTATGTGGAAACTAATTTGACAATAAACTATTTGTAAAAAAATAAAAAATAAAAAAAAATGAAAGTGCTCCTGACCTTCTTCAAATAGTGCTCCTTCTGCTATCTGTAGAATGCTCCCTCTGTCTTTGTAGACCCTGCTGGTGCTCTGTCTGCTCAGCCCCTTTCTAAGACAATCTCCTTCATTCTTCCAGACCACCTGCTCCCCTTCCCCAAGGCCCCTCATGAAAATGTTCCTTTTATCTCTGGCCATCCTGGAGTGCTCCCTCCTCAGAATTTTCCCTCTTCCCCCAACCCTCTCCTGGAATGCTCACCTGGATCTTAGGCCAGGAGTAGAGGGGCTCCACCTCGGATGGTACAATGCGGAGGTAGAAGATGCTAGGAAGGATGAAGATGAGGCTAGGGGCTGAAGTGGACCCTGAAGGACAAGCAAGAGGAACAGAAGCCAATGTAAGTTTGGGGTACCAGGCCCATATTGGGTGGAGTCTGGGATGATTGGGATTGGGGGTACTAACCAATAACCCCAAAGATATCCCGGATGGTTGGCACACAAATGACAAGAACATTGACCAAGACAAGCAGGATCAGGGCTATGGCCACATGTCGTGGCCAGCTGAAGTCTCTGCTTGGGAAGAGCAGCTGCTGCAGGGCCCGGCGGATCTGTGGTCAGAGTAGGGCAGGAAACCAGTCAGGGCCCAAGTGCTGCCTCCCTGCTCCATGTGGTCATCCGACTTTAACTCCACCCTCCGTCTGAGCATCCATGATACCTCCACCCAGTGTGAGATGCCTCACTCCCCCTCCATCTGACTATCTACATGCCCCCCTTGTCTGACCATCCATCTGTGCCTCTACCTTCTGAATGAGCACCCTGCCACCCTTCTGACGATCCATGCCTCTTCCCTCTGTCTGATCACCCATCGATGCTTCTACCCACTATCTGAAATCTCTGCCTCCCTGTCTGACTGACCACCCTCTTGTTCTTCCATTCTGTCTTAGATCCCTGCCTCCCTCTCTTGCAGTCCGACTACTTCAGTCTCCCTCCTCTGTCTAGTCATCCCACCTCCCCATCTGAGACCCTTGCCCCCCCAATACGTCACTACTTCTGGGTCCACTCTTTTTCTGTCCATCCCTGTTTCTTCTTTCTGAGTGTCCATCTCTTTATGCCTCTACCCTGTCTGACTATTCCTGCCTCCCCCTTCTGTCTGGCCAGACATCTGTGCCTCCTCCCTCCAACTGCTACCCCTCTCCCTCTCATTCTCTCTGCCCTGACATTTATCCCCCATCTGTCTGACCATCTATTTTTGCTTTCTCTGTCCATCTGCTAACTTTGCTTCTCTATCTGTCCATCCCTGCCTCCTCCATCCATCCATCCAGTTCTATCTCCACCCCCTAGCCAGACATCCATGCCTGTGCCTTCTACCCATCCATCCATGGGCCCTCCACTCCATGGGCCCACCCTCAACCCCACGCACAGGGAACAGCACGACTGGCACAGTGAGAGTCACGGCGAGCAGCACGGCCAGGCGCACGCAGAGGATGAGCAGGTCCTGCTGGCTGTACATGTGCAGCATCTCCGCCTCCACGCTATCTGGGACACAGGACATGGGACATGGATGCAGGATATGGTGGGAGCACTAGGACCAGTGTCCCAGAAGCGCACACACACACACACACACACACACCCCAACAAAATCTACATGTGTGATGTGCACACTCTCTTTGGAAACTGATGGGTCCAGGGCATGGAGGGAAAGCATCGGGCTCCTGCCCCAGCAGTCTGCCTAGTCCCCACTCTAGCCCCCACCCAACCCTGGCCCCAGCCCCACTCACTGTAGAAGGTGAGGTATCCAAAGGTCGCGGTAAGTCCATACATGCAGAACATGGCTCCAATGGACACGTTGGCCACAGCCTGCATTCTGTGCTTGGAGGGCCTGAGTCACAGAGGTTATAGAACTGTCATGCCCAGACCCCTGGACTTGGTACAGGCCCTTCCAAAGTAGTCCGCACCCTCCAGAGTCCCCTTGTTCCAGAGCTGACGTTCAGCTGGTACATGCTGGGATGCCCATCTCTACCTCCCCTGTGTGATTAGCCAGGCCTCCCTCTGTCCAGCATTCTCACCCTGTATGACCACCTTTGTCCATCTCCTCTGTCTGACCATCTCTGCCTCTCCCTCGCATCTGACCATCCATGCTGCGCCCCTATCTGATCATCCACACATCCCCCATCATATCATCCTTGCTCCCTCTTTTGTTCACCCATCCCCCACTCCATCTCCCCATCCCTATCTCCTATCCCCATCCACGCATGCTACACCCTCCTTCTGATCATTCCCACCTCCCTACTCTGTCCATTCACACTTGTACAGGATGTTAAAAGTAGAATATTTAAGTCCTAATTAGTAAAAAGTCACCACCCTGCATTGCTCAAGGCCACCTCAAACCCCCCCGCCCCCACTGGCACAAACTAGCCGCCATCAAACTACAGTACAAACTACTACTTGAGGGACTGTCAGACATTATGACTATCCTACCACTTGCTGGCCCATCACGTACGCCCACTTGCCCGCCCACTCACCGGCAGAGCTCTGTGTAGATGGGCAGCACCTCAGGGTGGCAGACGAAGGCAAAAGCCATAATGGGCACTGTGTAGAACATCTAGGGGAGTGGCCCAAGTACACAAGGTTAGAGCCTACAGGGTTCTATTCGCCCCCCTCATCCCCCTGGCCCCACCATTCTCCTCCATAGCAGACACGTGGAAGCCCCCCCCGACATCCGATGCCCAGTTCCACTGTAAGCAGAGTGTACCATGTGATGGGACCAGAGGGCCTAAGTGTGGTGCAAGCTCCAAATACACGCCTGCACACCCACCTGTGAATCAACTGTGAACATATGGGCCTCGCAGCTTCTGTTGAGTGCCTGGATGGGAGGGGCCGTGGGGTTCTTGCTCTCCACTTCCGTCTCATTGAGAGCTACAGCACAGCCAAGCTGGAACTTCTTATAGATGACCTGGGGGAGGGGAGGGAAGCAAGGTCATGGGGAAGGCTATGTCCCAATGTTCCAAACTCTTTCTTCACTTTTTCATGTCCTTCTCTCTCAGACTCACCGAGATGAGGAAAAACAGCATACAGGTCAAAGAGAGACCACTGGTATATCCCAGGTATCCTGCAAGGGGTAATACAGAGAGCCTCAGAAATCAAGAGACTCCCTACAGCAAATACCAATCCCCAGTTTGGCCTTCAAGGCTACCTCACCCCAATTAGGCCACATGTTGTATAAGGTTTTACTTCTACTTGGACCAGCCTCCTCTCAATAGCAAACTCCTATTCATCTGCTAAAACCCACATCAGACAAGCTCACCCCTGGTATTCCATAGCCCTTGAAAATGGGGATTGTTCTCAATCTGGCTCCCCTTCTCTGACTCCACTATCCAATGAACAACACAAGAAGCCTCTTACCCAAGTGTCTCATGAGGGCCAGTGGCAGGATGATTAACACACTGACAATGATGATGAGGAGGTTTCCCTTCAAGAACCAGCCCCTAGGGAGACAGGCAAACACGGTGACTAGCTGCCTACCAAAGGAAACTGTCAGGCAGACAGTCATAAAAGACACAGATTTCTACCTAGGTCAGAGGAGGTGAGCTGACGCCTCAGCTGTGAGAAGCCATTCAGGTGGTCACAGTGACAAATGGCACAACAGGATTGACAGAAACAGTCAGACTGATTATCAGACTGTCACTCAGACACTGTCAGAGGGACACAGCTAAGAACACACACACACACAGCTGGACAACACTGTGCTATCAGACTCGCCAGTGGACATACAACCAGATGGGCAGCCAACGCCCCCAAATCAGTAAGACTCACACAGTCCAACACAGGGTACCAGACACAGAGTGAGTCACGACCCTAGTGTGTCTGACAGGCAGAACAACAGTCTGATGAGCCGGTAGTCAGGCAGTGGTGCAAAATCAGACAAGAAGTCAGGAACACACGCGCGTGGGTTTTTTGAACAACTCAAGGTTTGTTGAACACCTAAAAGTAACCAGGCCCACTTGGCCATACAGCCAAAGACCAAACTAGAGACAAGATCAGCCAGCTGGCTACACTGTTGGAACCAAGCACAAAGAAAGAATGGAATCTGTACAGATATCGGAGGGAGGTGTAAGATAATTACACAGAATCGGCTAAAAAACTGTTCATTTGTTCAAAGGAATTTTATTAATTGCCTACTATGTTCCAGGCATTCACACACTATCTCATATACACAGTTACACAGAAATAAACCAACAAAGCACTACTGGCCATATATGTACAGTGGGAGATAATTATGATTAGACACACCTAGTCACACAGATTGTCAGCTACCTAAATGGT
Source organism: Crocuta crocuta (assembly GCF_008692635.1). Taxonomy (NCBI): domain Eukaryota; kingdom Metazoa; phylum Chordata; class Mammalia; order Carnivora; family Hyaenidae; genus Crocuta; species Crocuta crocuta. Next base: position 196,700 of record NW_027528208.1, read on the forward strand.
TTCAGAATGAAACCAAAGATCTAACAGGATACACACAGTCGCCCATCATACACAAACAACTGAACAGATTTAGCCAGAAGATGGATCCAAAATCAAACATACAGCCTATTAGATGCAGATTCAGAACATCAGTCACACGCACACGCCTGGAACCACAGTACAGACGACATATAGTCAGAGTTGAGGATCATACACACTCAGCCAGAGAGAATTGCCAGAAAAAATGGTTGCCAAATTAAACACAGAGATGGGAGTCTACGGGAACATACAGTTGGAGCAAATCACATATACGTAGTTGGCACCACAGTTCACTGCACACACACGATTGCAGTTAGTGACCGTACACATAGAGCTAGACAGATTTCCGCCAGCCTGATGGACCCTGGATCAAACAGAATCTGCTGGACAGAGAAAGTCAGAGTAAGCAAATGTCAAACACACATGGTTGGGCTCACAGCATACAGGACACAGCTGTAGTCAGTTGTCTTACAGCTAGCCAGAGAATCTGCCAGTACAGCAGTCCAGAACCAAATCCACAGGGTTTAGGTCTACTTGATATGTACAGTCGCCTGGTCAGTATCAGAGTATACTGGACACACAGAATCGGCTACCAGACAGAATCAGCCCGAACAACAGTCACAAAAATCAGTACGTGGTCTGCTGTATAGTCAGAGCAACAGTCACACATTCTGTCAGCATCATAATACATTAAGAATCACAGTCTAACCAGACTGGCCTGCCCACCAATTTCCGAGCACCTAGGAGTCAGCTGGGCACAGAGTTGAAGACAGCAGCCAGAGCGCACAGGTAGAGTCATTGGCCTGCAGGCCAGAGCTAAGGGGTGTTGCTCACTCACCCCTCGGGGTCCATGTCCAAGAAGGTGCCGATAACCAGAGGGAGTTCGGATTTGATGATGAACAGGTAACTGGACATGGCTGGTGCAGGTGGGGGGAGGTATAAGCAGAAGGATTCCCCTCATCCTCCCAGCCCAGCCTGAGGAAGCCCGCCCCACCTCACCCTCTTCCCCCAAGCTGATCCCCTACCTCCCAGAGTCCTCACCCCCAACATTGTGCAGACAGATCACCGCAGCCACCACTATTTTCCCTGCAGGTCCCAGTGCCCTCTGTCCCAGTTGCTCATAGGCTCGGATGCCTGGGTTAGGGAGAGAGGAAGAAATGGGCTGTGGGTCCAGGAGGCTAGGCCAGGGGTGAGGAACGGGGGTGGGGCGGGGCGGCGACTGAGGGTCAGGGAGCTGAGGAGCTGGGGCCTGGGGGAAAGGGGGCNAGCGAGAGACAAAGAGAGGGGGAGGGGGGCAGAGATTGAGAGAGAAAGAGAAAGAGAGAGAGAGAGAGAGAGAGACCGACCCCACAGCAGACGAGATGGCCATTTGGAGCTGGGATAGCCTGTCCTTCCAGAACCCACACTCTGTCTCTCTTACTGTCTCTTTCCTTGCCACCTCCCCCCGCCCCCCCTTCCCTCCACCCTCACCACTTGGGCCANCTTGTGGTTGTGAGGCCGGCTTCCATAATTAGGGGGAGCTAGAGACTAAGGCGTGGGGGTGAGAGGTGGAATAATCTGGGTGTGGGGAGGGTCTAAGAAATGAGGTTTGATGCCAGACTGAGGGGTAAGGGGTGAGGATTGGGAAGAAGGGATCTGGGAGCCCAGAGAAGTTCTGAGGGCCAAGGTGCGGTTTGAAGTCTGGAGTCCAGAGAGTGAAGTACGGGGTCTGGGATCCTGGGCCCACGATCTGGGGTCAGTGTGGTACGTTCAGAATCTAGGGGTTGGGTTGAGGTCTAGGGTCTCAGGTCAGAAGGGTAGGTCTGGAGTCTGGGGTCCAAGATCTGCATCGAGCTCTGGGCCTTACCTACAACACCGGCACAGGTCAGCAGGAGATGGATGGAATATGAAGACAGAAGTGCAATGCATAGCAGCAGGGCCCTGTGGCAGATGGGGCAGCTCAGACTTGGCCCCCAGGCCTCCTACGTGTCCCACACAACACCCCTGCCCCCTCCCCCCGGCCCAGGCCCCCAGGACTCACAGGAAGAAGAGGACCCCCGTGTGAGCCATGGCATAGGCCAGTCCCAGGATGCCGCTGCCCATGATGGCGTTGCTGAGATTGAACACGGACATTCCAAACGATGTCTTCCCCTCGAACTGCGGGTAAGGGCCGGCCGGGCACACATGGGGAGGGAGACCAGGTAAGGGGCCCAGTGCTGGGGCCCAGGAAAGACTAGGGGAGAAGTGGCCAGGGTGGGGAGAAGCCCAGAAAGGGCCAGAAGACGGAAGTGAGGAAGGAAAAAGAGTTGAAGCCAGGGAGAAGCTGGGGAAGCAAGAGCGAGGAAGGGAAAATCAGGAGCAATTTTGGAGGGGAGCAGCTGGCAGTAGAGAGGAACAGGGGAGGAGGGTGGAGCAGCCACCAGAGGCAAAACAGCCAGGGAGGGGAGCAGCTGGGGACCGGGAGCGCCTGGGGACAAGAAATAGCTAGGCAGGGAACCCCTGGGAAGGGGGAACAGTAGGGGAAGGGATGAGCGGGGCAAGGTGCAGCTGGGAAAGATCCCGTGAGGTCACTCACATCCATGAACTCGATTGGCTTCCTCACAGGGGCAGGAGGATGGCTGGGCAGGAAGCCCTCTCCTTCCTGCCTGTAGCTGGAGAGGGAAGGGAAATTGGGGCTGGTGAGAGAGTAATCCTGACCCCTGACCTTTGTCCCCCTGGGCCCCTGACTCACCCCAGAGCATCCGTAGGGAGGGCTCCGTTCATCTTTGCGTCCTGAAGTTCCATCCTGTGGGCAGAGAAATGGGGGTGGGGGATCAGAGATGGGGGGTGCTGCAAAGTAGGGAGGGCTAGATGAACAGGGTAGGGGTCATATAGAGATAGATGAAGAAACAGAAACGGAGGTGAGGCAAGGGGGAAAGGAACAGAGGGATGAGAGAGACTGGGAGATAAATGGAGAGGAGAGACTCAAACACAACAGTGAGAGGGCGACAGAAAGAGATGGGAGGCAGAGAAGGGAATCGGAGGGGGAGGGATGCCAACAGGTACTC
>NW_027528208.1:200046-200890 GCF_008692635.1 Crocuta crocuta
TTGGTGACCTTAACCCCCCCACCCCATGCTGCAAACTGCTCTCCGCCACAACTCTGAATATCCTCACTAGAGGCCAAAGACAAATCTCCAGTCGGAGTCTCTTTCCAGGGATAGAAGTGACCCAGGGACTCCCACTTAGTCCCCCTTTTAGGGATTAGATTAGTATTTTTCTCAGACCCCAGAGTCTGAAGTCCTAAACACCCGTTCTTCTGGCAGAAGTAACTTTAGAGACACTTCCAGACTTAAGATCCTTCCTGGTCTTGGGGTGTCTCAGGAACCTGCTCTGAGCCCTAATTTCCTCCTCCTGACGATGAGCTATCTCAGAGACCTTCATCAAAAGCCCCCTCCCAGGGCCTGATGCGTTTCCTAGGGTGGAGGTGCTCCACAAGCCTGGGGTCCCTGTCTTCTGGATGGAGTGTCTCTGAAGATACCCCCCACACACACACTTCGCGCACGCCAAGAGCTCACTTCCTGGGAGTGCGGTATCTCAGAAACTCCCATTCAAGTTCCCCATCACTGCTAAAAGGGCCTCTGAGAAACCCCCTCCCCAAGCCCCGAATCCCCTTCCTGGGAAGGAGAGGGCTCACAAGGAGCCCCATCCTCAGTCGTGATCACTCTCTGGAGATACTTCTGAATTCACTTCCTGGGAGCCAGGTACCATTCAATTCTCCGCTAGGACTAAAAATGTCTCCAGGGGACCCCCCCACCGGAGGTTCCCCCAGAGAACCTCTCCCAGGATCCCCACTCATGCCTCGGGGTCTCCGGAGCCCCAACCCGGCCAGCACCCCCTCCTCACCTCCCTGCTCCTCTCAGCTCCTGAAGCCACAGTAACTCACTAGGGATC
>NW_027528208.1:200990-203476 GCF_008692635.1 Crocuta crocuta
CCAGAGGATTATTTTTTTTTTTCTAGGAAGAACTTTTAATTTTAATTCAGTTTCCCTCCATTTGGCTCTGGGCTGAGGAAAGGGGGTGGGGGAGGAGGACGCCCTCCTTCACCTGCACCCACGTGGAGAGAGATAGAGGTGTGTGTGGGGCCTTTGGTGGGAGGGGAGGTGGACAGAAAGATTGAGGGGGTAGATCCACCCCTAGAGAGAAGGACAGGCAGGCAGAGGCAACTGACTCAGGGATCAGATAGACGGAGGGGTGGGACGGGCCAGACGGAGGGAGAAAAGATGCAGAGAGGGGAGACGGAGATCCGAAGAGAAACGATCACAAATAGAGAAAGGCGGGCAGGAGACACAACAGAGGGTCAGACAGCAGAGAGGGCAGAAAGACAGCCGTGTTGTGGAGGAGTGGTCGATGGGCAGAGGGGCAGCGTGGGGAGAAAGAGAGGTACAGACAGACTCAGAAACAGACAGGGAGGTAGGCCCATAGAAGCATCTGGAGGAAGGCGTCGGGCAGTCAGGCCCAGTAATAAACAGGAGACACAACTGGTAGACAGACAGGTGGACACAGCCAGACACATCCCCAGAGGCTGGGAACAGACACACCAGCAAAAAGAGAGACAAGGGGACAGAGGGAGTGGGTTGAGGTAGGGAGACACCTAGAGGGACAGATGATGACAGGCAGAGGGAGAGTCAGATTCAGGCAGAGGAGACAGACAGGGTGGATGGACAGACCTGGGAGCCACGGTGTGACAGGTGCAGGGAGACACAGCTAGGCCACTATGGACTGACCTCAGAGAGAGCCTAGCCTAGGCCAAAACGGACCCTAGGTCTTGGGGGTCCCCAGAGGGAGGCAGGGGGGCATTTGTGGTTGGGTGGGGAGTGTGGATGTACACTGTCTGCAAACAAGGCACACCCTAAAGTGCTGGACCCCCGCCCAGGCGTTGGGTGGGGCCTGTCCACACCCTGAGGAGCCCCACTGCCTGTCTGTTTGTCTGTCTGTCTGTCTGTCTGCCTTTTATGTGGGTCTGTCTGTTCACTCCCATCCAAGCATGTGACAGGCATGTCTGTCCCAGGCGAGGCATGTGTCTCCTGCAGAGTCAGGCGGATTGGACTTGGGGTCCAGGCCCAACTCGACTGGGCTGCTTGAGGCCCTGGTGGACAAGAGGCCTCTGTCTGGGCCTCTTCACCCTCCTGCCCATCCCCCACAGGGAGCACAGAATTCCCGGAAAGGCCAGGGGCTGGCTGGGGCTTCAAAGCTAGCCTAGATGCCCCCACCCTACCCGCAGTCGGAGGAGGGTGAGGGATGGGGCGGTTACTTCCCCCACAGCAGGAGAGAACCTTCGGCACACTCAGGGGTCACAACTCCATCCAGGGGCTCAGAGGTGGAGGCCGCCTCACCATCACCCACAGAAGTACGAACCTGCACACAGCCTCACAGCCTCACACGGAGAATACGGGCTGACATAAGAACACGCACAGACTGCGCATCGGGAGCCCAGGCTGTGGTACAGTCACATACTCGACAGCCACACCAGAGGACTCACAATTCCAGGTATCATCACCCCCAGCCTCAGCGTCGCATCCAGAGAACACAGACTGGCACGCGATACGCTTCCGCTGATTTACAGCCCCTCCAGACTCATGGACATCATCACCCGGGGACTCAACAGCCATACCCCAGGCAGCCAACAGCCAAATGGCACACAGACTCACAACTGCACACAAAACACACAGATACCATTTCCTACAGCCAACAACATCATACATGGGCCCAGGGTCCCACAAATCAAATCAGAAGAAACACATATATGGGTGTGTATCAAACAGGAAGAGCAGGGAGGCAGAGAGTACACTTACCATCGTTACAAAGGGGAAATCCAGAAAATACGCCTCAAACTGCATGAAGAGGAACCAGAGAGCACACAAACAGTGGCACCGAAGGAAACACCCAGAGAGCACACACATCTACGCTAGCTCACCACAGACAGACACAAATAGGGTGGCAGAGAGGAAAGACACACAGACACAGGAGACACACGCCTACAGGCAAGACAAACATACATAGCACCCATAAGCAGTACAAAGGAGACATGTAACCACGCAAGGAACATACACAGGACCCCAAAGAGATGAACTGTGCCAGCAGACAGTGGCAACACACAGTTGCCAGAAAGGAAACGCAGGCGTTGGACAGGCGGCCACAGTCACAAGATACAAGCAGGCAAGTTGCTTAGGAAGACGCAGGTGGAGCTTACATACACGTGTTTGTGGCTGAGAACATGTACAGGCAGATGAGATACATTGAGGATATTCAAACACACACACACACACACACACACACACAGAGTCTCCCTTTGTCTATCCTGGCCTATTCTAATGTCTCTCTCCTCTCATAGTCCTCCTCCCCCCTAGAGCCATTACACATCTGTGTTAGAGGCTGGCCAGGGAAAGAGACACCTGTCGGCAGAGGCCTTGGCCCACAT
>NW_027528208.1:203778-204871 GCF_008692635.1 Crocuta crocuta
GTCAGATGTCCAGATTTCAAGAAAACTCTGAAGCGTCCTGCCCCCAAAACTAGTATACCTTGGACAGAAAGCAGATGCCGCCATCCACCACCTCCCAGCAGCAATGTCCTGCCCTGATCATCCCCCTGCCCTCCCAGGGCCCTCCCTGGCCCTCCAGCATTGCCCCGTGCAGGGCCGCCAGGCACACAGCAGGTGCTCAATAAATGCCACTTATCAAGTGTCATATTATCATCATTATTATTTTTATTTCTGCCAAGTGAACTCTTTTAGGGGAGGGACGAACCTTCCTCCAGCTCTGCACCCCACAGCTTAGCTAAGTTTCAGGGCACTGCAAATGGCAAGTGCTCAACATATGCTGATAGGAGGGAAAACAAAGGGAAAGGGAAATCTGGCTGCGGAGGGAGGGCAGCTTGCTTTAGAAGGATGTCTTTAAGCTTGACCGAGGCCTTGAGACTGTGCCAGGGATAAGAATGCTTTGTTAATTCACCGAAGTAAGGTCCTTTCTTGGGGTCATTTAAGGCTTTTGTTGGTTCAGTAAAGCAGACCCTTGTGTGACATTTGGGATTCCTATCGAGTCTATTAATAAAGTCGGTTTGGGTTCCTGTCGGTTTTTATAAGCAGATCCCTGCTTTTCATTAATACAGGTCACTGCTCGGCAGCCTTCAGGGGAGGGAGCCACAGAGGAAAGCAGTTACCAGCATGAGCTTTCCCCGCTCTGCCACTTACTAGCTGTGTGGCCTCGAGTGTTCTGGAACCTCTCTGTCTCGGCTTCTCCCACGGCATAACCCCGAACTCTTAGGGTCCCTGGGAAAACCCGAATGAACTAACACAGGTAAAGCACTTAGAACAATGCCTGACACACAGTAATTGCTCAATAACATATTTCTGAAAGTTATTAATGAATTCTTCTCTGTCTGTGAAAGCAACCCCCTACTGGGCTGCATTTAGGATTCTAATCTCCCCTTTCAGGCAGGCTCCCCACTGAGAGGCTCTTCCGTCCCTCAAAGCAGCCCCGGGGCAGCAAGGCTTTTTTGAGTCTGTGTCTAGTCCTCTGCACCTGGACCACCCCCGTCTTTCCCTCCCCCCCGGGTTA
>NW_027528208.1:205008-206212 GCF_008692635.1 Crocuta crocuta
CACCTTTACACTCAGTGGGGTGCCGGGTGGGAGCTGCAGGCCGACACCCTACTTCGGGAAAAGCCTGGAGAGTTCAGAGCCTGGATCCTGTCCCCCGAATCCCCCGGGCCCTGCTGGAGGAAGCAAGTTTCTTTGCAAAAAATTAAACATCCTCTTTGCGACAGGCAAGAAAACAGGACGTGGGAAGCATCCCACAGGGTGAACATGGGCCCCCAATGCCTGGCACCCCCTCCTCTCTGTGGAACAGCGGCCAGGTGGCTTGAACCCTTGCTTTCTCACACTTGCTCACCTCTGCAGGGGAGCCGTTGTTCCCACCGCCCCCACAAGGCCCTGGAGCGCTGCCCACCAGCTCTTGCTTCCTCCCTGGCTCTCGGGGACTCCACCAGGAAGTGCTTTCTCTGCGTCTCTGTTTGTCTGTCTACACCTCCCAGGGCCTGGCATTAAATGCAGAACGCACCACTGGGGAAAGAATAAAGGACCAAAGCAACAAAAGGGTGGATTCAACAAACATCTACTGCATGCCACCTGTATGCCAGGCCCTCTTCCAGGGCCGGGAGCAGCAGTGAAAGAGACAGAACAAAATTCTCGCCTAGTGAAGCTCATATTTCTAAGGAATGATGAATCAATTGTTTAGTTCTTTGAATACTCACTAAGCTTGTTCTCACTTCAGGGTCTTTGCACGCGGTCTTGCCTATGTCTGGAATGCTCTTCCTCGAAATATTCCTAGGGTGCGTTTCCCTTTAGGGCTCAGCTCAAATACCACCTCCTCAGAGAAGCCCTCCCTGACTACGCTATCTAAAAGAGCAAGTAAGCGCGCCAGAGTGGCTCAGTCGGTTAAGCGTCCAACTCTTGGTTCCGGCGCAAGTCATGATCTCACAGTTCTTCAGTTTGAGCCCTGCATCCGGCTCTGTGCTGACAGCGTGGAGCCTGCTTGGACGTCTCTGTCTCCCCTTCTCTCTGTCCCTCGCCCCCCCGCTTGTTGTCCATCTCCCTCTCAAAATAAATAAATAAACTTTAAAAAAATAAATAAAATTAAAGAGCAACCCAACCCCTTTGCTACTCTCCATCGATTTCACCCTATTTTATTTTTATTCATCATGATGGATTTTATCACCACCTGGCAAACATTATATATTTACACACACAATAGTATGTTTAATTTAGCACAGTTATTTAATAAATCAATGTATATAGATACCAGCAT
>NW_027528208.1:207227-209244 GCF_008692635.1 Crocuta crocuta
TTTTATTTATTTCTAGGAGAGAGAGAGAGAGAGAGACAGCGTGAGCAGGGGAGGGCCAGAGAGAGAGGGAGTCACAGACTGAAGCAGGCTCCAGGCTCCGAGCTGGCAGTCAGCACAGAGCCCGACGCGGGGCTCGAACCCACGAACCGCGAGATCATGACCTAAGCGAAAGTCGGACGCTTAACCGACTAAGCCACCCAGGCGCCCCGATACCAGCATATTTATATATACCAGCACATACATTTAAATATTACATGCATAAGATGATATGTGTATTATATATACACTATAAAAATGCATAGATTATATATTTTCTGATATCTACATATAACAGTATATTTATTACGTTTCTTACTAACATATAACCTATATACTACTGAGTGTTATACATCACTATATTTCTATATAATCACATATCAAGTAGCCTATATGTTTATATGCCTAATGTAATCTATATCCTCCCTATATATCTGCAACCTGGGAATAATTACAGTATCTTCTTCATATGGTTGTGATAAGGATTAAAATGAGCTCAAGGAAAGAATTCAGCAGTGCACTGGAGCCAAGCACAGGTTTGCAGACTGCTTGTTCAATTTTCAGGAATCTTGTGAACTAGTTGGTAAACAGCCATTATTTACAATGAAATAATATAAACTTAAAATTAATTAGTCTTTTTAAAGGTGATACTCAAAACTCGTCACTTCCTGATTATTTTACTACATTTCACTAGTCTCTATGTTCTTGAGGTCATTTACCCCTATTTGAACTGTATGGTAGAAATATTACATAATGGTGCACTATCGCATCCCTTCCGAACTCCGTGTTCCGTGACTACACTTTGGGGATTTAAAACCTGACAAGATGATACTATGGAAACCATGGAAAACTGGCAAATGCGAAAAATCAGGGCTTCCCACCTTTCCCCCGCCCAAAGAATCGCTTGTTAGCCATTTACCAGCACACCGCTGAGAGCACTTTAGGTACTCTGGCACATGGTAAACGCTATAATGAATGTTTCCATTATTCTATTTGCTTGTGCACTGGGTCGCATGCAATCTTTTTTTGTGGGTCGAAGTTCAAAATGTTTGAAGAACACAGAATTACAAAAGGACAGACGCTGTGCTAAAGTACACGCATTTAATCCTCCCAATAACTCTGTGAAGCCTATATTAATTATCCCCATTTTACAGAGGGAGAAACTGAAGTTCTGAAAGGCTACAATTCAAGCAGCGCTATCAATTGGCTGACGTGTATTCGAATTTTGGCGCACAGCGGCTTCAGCGCTTTCGCGCACTAAATTAACGCACTTTCCTTACTCTCACGTTTGCGACCCGAGCAGTCATTTCACTTAGCGCCGCGCCTAAAAGGAATGGGTGCCGTTGTGCTCGTTGCATCTTGGGAAATGTAGTCCGCAGTGAACCCGCCTGTCCAAAAAAGGAGGGGCGGGGAGTGAAGCGATCTCAGGCTTGGAACGCTAGAGTCAGCTCTTGTGCCTCGCGACATTTCAGCCGTCCGGTGCGCGATTTCAGCTGCCTGGGCCGTGCCCGTTGCATGCTGGGAACGGCAGTCCGCGAGACCGGCTACGTCGACACAAGATGACGGAGCTCACGTCATACGTTCAGGTCGGCTCCGCGTCGCGCCGGAGCCTTAGCGTTCCATGATGACAGGCTCCCCCCACCCTGTGGGATCCCTTAGGCATGCGCGACAGGCATTGAGATTGACTAAGAACACAAACTGAATCAGCCTTACGACTTCTGGCCGGTCCGCGCTCTCGCCAAGGCTCGGGCTGCTCACGGACCGGTCTCCTTTCGTCCCTCCTCTCCCCACTCCGAAAGCTAAGGTAGGCCCTGGGGTGCGGAGAATGGGGGTCCAGGCCGAGACGGGTGAGGCACACCTGCTCTGTCCCGCCGGCGAGGGGAGGAGAGAAGTTCGCCTTCCTTGCTGGCAAGCCGCATAGTCTGGGCGCCTGGTGCCGGGTGGGCTCCAGACCCAAGGTTTGTCTACAAGGGAACCGCTG
>NW_027528208.1:209255-210290 GCF_008692635.1 Crocuta crocuta
GATAATTGGAGGCCGATGGGGCGTGATCCCTGAGGGATTGCTGGAGGTATGGTATTAAACAGGTTCATGAAGAGCTGCAGGCAATAAAAATCAAAAGGCTAATGGTGAAGCAATGGAGGGGATAATAGAGGCCGGTGGGAGTCATGATCAAGGAACTAATGGGGTCAGTGATCAAAGAAAAGTGAATGAGAGGTTGAAGGTGGGTTTTAGTCAAAGGGTTTAGGTAACCATGGCATGGCAATTGTGGACTTAATGGGAACAGAGTGAGCAAAGGGAGGGTAATAGTAAGCCGCTGGGGTATGATCATCAAGTGATTATTGATGGGGTGCCTGGGTGGCTCGGTTAAGCGTCTCTTGGTTTTGGCTCACATGATTTCACAGTTTGTGGGTTTGAGCCCCATGATGGGCTCATCACTGACAGCGCAAAGCCTGGTTGGGAATCTCTCCCTCCCTCTCTGACCCTCCCCAGCTTGTTCGTTCGTGTTCTCTCTCTCTCTCAAAAAATAAATAAAAATTGGAAACTGTAAAAAGTGATAATTGAGGGGGCAAGGTGGGTATTGAGGGAGAATGGGGAACTGATGTGTGGTCATCAGGGATTAACATGTGGTAATGAAGGGGTTACAGGGGGCTAATGGCGTGATCTATGAGGGATCAATTGGAGGGCTGAGTTAATGGGAGCTGATAAATCATAGTAATTGAGAACTTAATGGGGGAGTTAATAGGTCATGATCCTCTTCGTATTAATGGAGGTTGATAAGGATGTAGTAATAAAGGAGGGGACCTAATCACTTCAGGGCTTAGTGGGGAATGGCGTGGAGAGAGATTAAGGGGGTGAGGAGTACACTGAGACAGTATTAGGATAATGAGGGTGAAAGCAAGGGATTGACAGTGGGATGATAGGGCTGTGTGAATCTAGGGGCCCTGAAGTCGGCTGAGGAGATGGTCACTGAGATGTTAATGGTGGGTGGAGAAGGAGTCAAAGTGAGAGTCACGGGGCTAAGTGTGGAGCATGGGTGGCAGCAGTGGGAGGTCAACG
>NW_027528208.1:210309-224596 GCF_008692635.1 Crocuta crocuta
GGTCAGTAATGGGTCATCTGTAAGTGTTGGGTTTGGGGGATCTTTGGGGTGTGTGGGGGAGCAGTGGAGCCTTAGAACTCAGTGATGGGGTCCCTCGGGCCTTCTGAGGTCAGTGGGGTCAGTGACTGAGCTCCAGTTTTCCCATCTGCTGAATGAGCTGTCGTGGGGCCCATGGGGAGTTTGTGTGGTTCTCACTGCCCTGCAGAAATAGGTGGTAGCCCACTCACCCAGTTACTGATATAGGGCGGCATCAGCTTACTGTTGGCAGGTCCCTGGGCAAACAGCGTGTGAGATGGGACGGACATCAAAGGACAAGCGGGATGTCTACTACCGCCTGGCCAAGGAGAATGGCTGGCGTGCCCGCAGTGCCTTCAAGCTGCTACAACTTGATGAGGAATTCCAGCTCTTCCAAGGTCCCCACCTGGCGGGCGAGTCACCGGGGGATAGGGTGGGCAGAGGGAATAGACAAGTGCGCCATGTGTGCGGAGCTTCCTGTGGTAGGTGGGCTGACATGGAAAGTCTGTGGGGCAGGGGACAAGTAGGAAGAGGAACAGGTACTTGAAAGGAGTTGGACACGGATAGATGTGGGAGAGGGGTGAACTTTGCAGGGCTCAGGGTTGGAGAGGTGGGTACAACTGACCACTGCACCTTCCTGTGTGTGCTCAGGCGTGACACGGGCAGTTGACCTGTGTGCAGCCCCGGGCAGCTGGAGCCAGGTGCTGAGCCAGAAAATTGGGTGAGTGTGCAGCCCCAGATGGAGTGGCCAGGAGGGGAGGGCAGGCCAGGTCAGGGATGAGCCAGGAGTGGAGTCGGGTTGACATGGGCCATGCTGTCCACAGGGGTCAGGGCTCCGGCCATGTGGTGGCTGTGGACCTTCAGGCTATGGCTCCATTACCAGGTGTGTTACAGATCCAAGGGGACATCACCCAGGTAAGAGCATGTCTGGGGGTGTTGGGGCGTATCCGGGGCGAGAGCCCCTCCAACCTGGGGGCTATGGAGAGTGGAAGAGAAAGAGCAAGAGAGCAGAACCCGAGAGAGCGTAACAGTGGAGAAACAAGAGCTGGCAGGTCGTCATGGCAGAGACAGCCAGAAATGGCGGGACTAGGTCCCCGGAGAAGGAGCCCAGTCTTAGACCGGCAAAGCCTGAGGGTCTGGCTGACCCAGGGTTGCTGGCCAGGGCTGTGGGCAGGTGGGGTAAGAGGGCTGCGGACAGCGGGCCTGGGACCACTCATCCTCCTTCTCTTCTATAGCTGTCCACTGCCAAGGAGATCATCCAGCACTTTGAGGGCTGCCCCGCGGACCTAGTGGTGTGCGACGGGGCTCCTGATGGTAAACAGCAGGGGTTGGGAGGCCAAGCGGGGGCCCTGTGTGTGTCCTCCTCTGTGGCTCCCACCTCTGTTGACTTCTTTCACCACTTCAGCTACTCCCTGCCTCTCCCCTCTGCTCTCAGCTGTTCCCCGCATCTAGTAACTTCTCCCTACCCCTGCTTCCTGGTCTCTGCCTCTGTTTCCACACCCTACCATTTTGCCTTTGTCTGTTATCTCCCCTTCCCTTTGCTCATCTCTCATCTGCAACTGTCCATTTCTGTTGTACTGTGTGTTCATTTTTTTTTCAATTAGCCATTCGGTGCAATTTATTGAGCACCTGTTGTGTGTTGGGCACTGTTCTACACATGGGGAAAACATTTGTGAATAAAATTCCACTAATCTGATCTCCTAGACCTGATGTTCTAGTGGGAGCAGATGGAAAAGAAACAAGTGATAGCCATGTAGCATGTGAAGAGGTGAGTGCTACCATGAGGAAATCAATGAAAAGGAGAAGGAGACAGGAAGTGGCTGTTGGAATTTAATGTAAAGCAGATGGGAAGCCCCCCCCCCCCCTTCTTTTTAACACAAAGACCTAAAGGAGGCAAGAGAGTAGATCAGGGGCATATCTGGAGAAATAAAACTTCAGGCAAGGGGACCAGCCAGTGCAAAGGCCCCGAGGTAGGAGGGTGTTCGGCATGTACGAGGAACAGCGAGGATATTAGTGTGGTTGGATCAGAGTGAGTGAGGAGAGAGTGGTAGGAGGTGAGGTCAGAGAGGTGATAGAGGGCAAGACCCATGTGTGGGTCCTTGTGGGTCCTCACTGTGGCCTTTTCACTGAGATGAGGGCTCAGAGAAAACCAGGAGGGGGTTGTGAGCAGAGGAGGGCCATGCCGGACTCAGGTTGTAACAGGATCCCTCTGGCTGCTGTGAGGGTCGAGGGTACGAGGAGGAAGCCTCGGCAGTAGTCCCGGCGAGTGATGACAGTGGTGGCGGAGACAGGAAGAGGGTTGATCCAGGAGATCTTTTGAAAGTACAGCCAGCCGGACCTGCTAATGTTTGAACATGGATGTGAGGAGAGAATGGAAGATGTCAGTGGTACTATGGTTTCTGGCTGGAACAAATGGAAGGATCGGATGAGATGGGGAAGATGGTGTAAGGAGCGGAGTTTGAGCAGGAAGGTCAGGAGTCTGCTCTTGGACACACGGAGTCTGAGATGTCGAGTCCGATCTATAGTCAGGCGTTCTGAGGAGCAGTCTGGGTTGGAGGTAGAAGTGATAGTAATGGTACTCGTGTAGGAGCACCTGGCTGGCTCAGTCGGTAGAGCATGCAACTCCTCATCTTGGGGTTGATATTTCGAGCCCCATGTTGGATGTAGAGATTACTTTAAAAAAAGAAAATCTTTAAAAACCAATTAAGGATGCTTATGTATAATGTTGTTTTGAAAATTAAAATGAGTACCTAAGAGTTAGGAGGTCAAAATACTCATCCAGTTGGCAGATATTACTTTGCAAGCAGAACTTTAGCAGTGAGAGAGCCCGGGACGTGCTTTTAGCTTTCTGACTTCTCTGGGACAAGAAGATGGCCAGAACTGGATGGCCCGCCCTAACATTGTTCCTCTTGCCGCAGTAACTGGCCTCCATGATGTTGATGAGTATATGCAGGCCCAGCTCCTCCTAGCTGTGAGTAACCTTGGCTGCCCCTGCCTCAGTTTGGACCCCTCATGCCTGTCTCTGCCTCAGCCTTAGCCATTTGTCCCGCCCACAGGCTCTGAACATTGCTACACACGTCTTGAAGCCAGGGGGCTGCTTCGTAGCCAAGGTGAGTCCCAAAGAACCTGGTGAGGGGCCAAGAGAGGTCCTGGAGGGCCGCACTCATGCCTTCGTCTCTGCCTCCTCCCCCTACAGATCTTCCGAGGCCGGGATGTGACCCTGATCTACAGCCAGCTGCGTGTCTTCTTCTCCAGCGTGCTGTGTGCCAAGCCCAGGAGCAGCCGCAACTCCAGCATAGGTCAGTGGGGTGGAAAGGCCGGCCGGGCGGATTCACATCTCGGGGACACATCCTGCGTGGGGCAGAGGCAGCAGTCACCCCTCACTCCACCTTCCACCCGCAGAGGCCTTCGCTGTCTGTCAGGGTTATGACCCCCCTGCGGGCTTCCTTCCGGACCTGACAAAGCCCCTGCTGGACCACTCATACGGTGAGAGCCAGAGCCCTGGGCCCCTCCCCAGGGAGACTTCTGCCCCCTTATGGAGTTTTTGTCTCAGGAGGGCCCTCAGCCCCACCGTCCGGTGGAAATTCCACCCCTGTATGGATGTTCTGTCCCAGCAGGGCCCACATCCCGGTCCTCTGAGGGTTGCTCTCAGGCCTGCTGAACGTTCTGTCCCGAGTCCTGCCCCAGTGGAGATTCCACCCACCTCAGGTTCTAGCCCAGGAACTCAGTCATGCCCGCAGGTGGATACTGCACACCTGCATAAGAATTTTGCCCCGAGAGAGTCATTAGCCTGGTCCATGAAGAGGAAAGGCACAGAACCTGCTCTTAATGTGAGCACGCTTGAGTGACACAGGGTTCAGGCAGCATATGGTAGGATGGCAGGTGGACGTAAGTGCAGTGTGAGGAAAGCAGGGGAAGGTGATATTTCTAGAACAGGTGATCATGGAGGGCCTCCCTGAGGAGGTGATCTGAACCAAATGAAGGATTTGCTGGTGCAGGAATGTGAGAGTAGCTAGTAGATATGTGGGTAGGACTCCGTACCCTTGCTGCAGCCCGAGTCCCACTGGTCCCAGGCACCCCAGCCCTGTCCTGTCCTATTTCTCCCTGCTTGTCAGATCCAGATTTCAACCAATTAGATGGTCCTACTCGCATCATTGTGCCATTTGTGACCTGTGGGGACCTGAGCTCCTATGATTCAGACCGCAGTTACCCACTGGACGTGAGTGCCCGACCAACAGTAGGCGAATGGGGGGCTCTGTCCCAGGTTCCCAGGCCCTCACCATCCCCCCACCGTATGTCCCTGCAGCTGGAGGACGGCTCAGAGTACAAGTACACTCCCCCCACGCAGCCCCCCATTTCGCCACCGTACCAGGAGGCCTGCACGTTGAAGAAGAAAGGGCGGCTGGCTAAGGAGATCCGCCCCCAGGACTGCCCCATCAGCACAGCGGACACGATGTCCCAGCCCTTGGCTGCTGCCCAGCACCGCACCCTGCTGCCCTCTGAGGTCTGGAAACGTGTGGCCCTGAGCCCACAGTGACCCCCCCCTTTTTACTGCACCTCTTTTTACCCCCAGATCACATGATTTCTGGGGCCAAAACACTCAACCCTGCCTCCCAAGAGCTATAAAAATCTGTGGGTAAGACCAAGTCTAATGAATAGAAAAGCTTAGGCAAGTATCTGAGTCGTTTTTCTTTTTCTTGGGTAGGTGGAAGACAATGAAATGAATTGTTCGCCTTAATACATTCAGGTAAATTTGCCTTTTTATCTAAGAGTTTGAGTGAAGGGAACCTTCAAGAAAAAGCTCAGTAAAATTTCACCTTTGAAATTTTTACTTCAACTGAAGATTTTAGTAAGCCAGCCTTTATGAAGTATCCGATACTGTGTGCCAGGACCTGCTTTAAGCATTTTACATATTGAGGCATTTAGTAAACATTTATTAAGCACATACTGTGTGCTGGGCAGTGTTCTAGGTTGGCAGTTAGAGCAGGGAACAAAACAGGCAAAAATTCTGCTCCTCTTGAATCTTCTAGATTGGGAAAGAGGTAATAAACAAAACCAGCTTATGGATGCAGGAGTTTCTATACACACGTATACATGGACACACGCACTACATACACACATATATATACACACACACACATATAGTTTGTATTTCACCATAGCTTGAATTGTAACATTGTATATATACACAGGTGTATTTTATACACACAGGAAGGTAATATGGGATATGAAAATTTTTTATCTTAAAAAAAGTTTTCAGTTTGTTTATTTTGAGAGAGAGAGCATGAGCAGGGGAGGGGGCAGAGAGAGGGCGAGAGAGAATCCCAAGCAGATTCCACGCTATCAGCACAGAGCCTGACACGGGGCTTGATTGAGTCAGATGCTGAACCACCTGAGCCACCCAGGCACCCCTGAATATGTTTTTAAATAAGGTAGGGTAAAGAGAATCAGGAATTCTAGAAGTGCCAGTTTGCAGTTTTTAAAAGGGTTGCCGTGGAAGGGCTCGCTGAGCAAAGACCTGAAGGAGATGAGGGAGGGGATCCGTGTGTTTATCTAGGGGTGTGTTTATCTAGGGGAAGAACTTTGCGGGAGAGGAAATAGCAAATGTAAAGACCCTGAGGGGGAACCATGCCTGGTGTGTGAAGGAGCAGGGAGGGGCTAACCCTGTGCTGGGGGAAGTTCCTTTCTGACAGTGGCTTAGCAGGTTTTTTAAAGCAAGTCTTCCATTAAAAAAAGAAATGAGGGGCGCCTGGGTGGCTCAGTCAGTTAAGCATCCGACTCTTGATTTCAGCTCAGGTCATGATCTCGCGGTTCACAAGTTCGAGCCCCGCATCAGGCTCTGTGCTGACACCTCAGAGCCTAGAGACTTCGGATTCTGTGTCTCCCTCTCGCTCTCTGCCCCTTCCCCACTTTTGCTCACTTGTGCACTCTCTCTGTCTCTCAAAAATAAATAAAACATTTTTAAAAAGCTCTTCTAAATCAATAGTGAAAAGAAAATAGGAGAGTAGCTAACAAGCACAGGAAAAGCTGCCTCTCAGGGAACTGCAAGCTAAAACTAAGATGATTGACAATACTAAGTGTCTGGAAGAACATAGAACAATGGGAACCCTCATATACACCAATGGCAGCATAAAATGGTATGGCCACATGGAAATAGTGGCACCATGGAAATAGATAGGCATCATCTAAAGCCGCACGTGGGCTAGTTCCTCTCCTGAGAAATAATTACTGGAATTCCTAGCGGGCACTCTTTGTACCCCCAGACTAAATAGAGCCCAAACATCCCTTGACTGTAGAATGGGTCATTAAATCAGGTTATATTCAGGGGCGCCTGGGTGGTTCAGTCACTTAAGCATCTGACTTCAGCTCGGGTCATGATCTCGCGGTCCGTGAGTTCGAGTCCCACGTCGGGCTCTGTGCTGACAGCTCGGAGCCCAGAGCCTGCTTCGAATTCTGTGTCTCCCTCTTTCTCCTTGCCCCTCCTCCACTCATACTCTGTCTCCCTCTCTCTCAAAAATAAATAAACATTAAAAAAATTAAATCATGGTACATTCACAGTGGAGAAGTATACAGCAATGAGAATGAACATCCTACAGTTATAAAAATATATAACACCTTGACACTCATTAAACTGAACACATATAAAACATATCTTGTGCATTTGTATGTTAAGGTTCACAATAGAAGTGGGGGGGGAGTCACAAAACTGTTAGTACCTGCATGAACGATGGTTACAACAGAAGAAAGTGGGAAACGCATTTGTTAAAACTTTCTTTCTCCTCGATTTTAGTTAGCTGGCAACCTGATACACCTTGGAAGCTGTCTGCTGTCAGGAAAACGAGAACTTGTGTTGATGAACTTGTTTTCAAAAATCTCATCAACGGGTCCTGAACACCTGAGTGGGAACCTGCACCAACCACCACAAACCCAGCAAGGAAGGAAACGGGACAGAATGCCTGTCTGCACTGCAGACGGGATTCTCGGACGAGCTCTTGCCTCCTAACTCTTTCCAGGGGCATCCTGATTCTGTCCAGAATTTACCCCCAAAGCAGGGGTTCTTAACCTGGAGAGAAATCAGGAATATCTGTGAACATAACAGAGGAAAATATTACATCTTTATTTTCACTAATAATTGAACTGAAATTTCACGTTACCCCCAAATACAAATGCTGGCAACAACTCACAATAATAAAAGCAGTGCCTGTTAGCTTGCCACCGATGCAAATCAGTTCCTTTTTAATGTTCCGGTTTTTGCAGGCATCTCAAAATCCTCTTCATGTTTGTCACTACTTTGAATTATAGAAGATCTTATAATTTGATGTTCTAATAAAAAAGTCAATATATTACTGTATCCCAGTATTGTTTCATTTTAATATATATGTAATATTTTTTCTCATTGAGATATAATTGACATAATAATGTTATATAACTTTAAAGTATACAACCGAATTTGATACATATACCTAACAGTAAGTTTAGTTAACGTGTATCACCTCACAGTTACAAATTATTGTCTTGTGATAGGAACTTTTAAGATCTACCCTCTTAGAACCTTTCAGATATACAATATTGATAATTATAGTTACTATGCAGTACATTACATCCCTGAACTTAGATGTATGCCTCCAAGTTTGTACCTTTTTTTTTACTGCCTTCCCTGTTTTGCCCCCTGTCCCTAGCGACCACTGATTTGTTTTAAGTTTCTTTGAGTTTGGTTGTTTTAGATTCCACATATAAGGGAAATCTTCCCTTCCCAGTATTTGTCTACCTCTGACTTACTTAGCACAATGCCCTCAAGGCCCATCTGTGTTCTCACAAATGGCAGGATTTCCTTCCTTTTTGTGGCTAGATAATATTCCATTGTATATATAAATACATACACCACACTTTGTTTATCCATTTATCTGTCTACAGACTTCTAGGTTGTTTCCATATCTTGGCTATAAGATCCCCTATTAAAGATGTCAGAAAGGGGGCACCTAGGTGGCTCAGTCGGTTAAGCATCTGACTTTGGCTGAGGTCACGATCTCACAGTTTGTGGGTTCTAGCCCTGCGTCAGGCTGTCTGCTGTCAGCGCTGAGCCTGCTTTGAATCCTGTCTCCCTCTCTGCCCCTACCCCACTCACTCTCTCTCAAAAGTAAATTAACAAACAACAACCAAAAAAAGATGTCAGAAAGCCTTGACTGCAGTGCTGAGTTTCTACAATTCAGCAAATAGGAGCTGACAAACTCACCAGCTGTATAGGCAGAACCAAGTTTCTGCCTGTACCTTTACTCCTGTATCTTCAGAAACCCATTCTCTGTCTACACCTCAGCTCAGTGGCCTCAGGACCACCCACACCCCAGTCGGTGACCCTAGACGTTTCTGTGTGACCCTAAGGGTGTCCATACTGATTCTGTAATGCCAGATATCAATGGGGGGAGAGGCACACTATGGAATGTTAACCCAGGAATTTTCTCACCCAAGCAGTGTGACCCCGGAAGTGTATGACAAAAGTGTCCTCACAACAGCCTATGTGACCACAAGAGTATGTACACTCATGGGGCGCCTGGGTGGCTCAGTCGGTTAAGCGTCCGACTTAATCTGAGGACCCAGGAGCGCACACCCGTCCCCATTGCCCCAAGAGTATCCATCTAAATCTCCAAGAGTAGAGGGACACCTGGGTGACTCACCCAACTTCGGCTCAGGTCATGATCTCGCAGTTCGCCGGTTCAAACCCCGCATCGGGCTCTGTGCCGATGGCCCGGAGCTTGGAGCCTGCTTCAAATTCTGTGTCTACCTCTCTCTCTCTGCCCCCTCCCTGCTCGCACTCTGTCTCTTTCACTCTCTCAAAAATAAATAAACATTAAAAAAATTAAATCTCTGGGAGTAGTAACACACCAGCCTTTGGGACCTGGAAAGTATCTGCATCTCAGGCTCTGTGTCCCTAGTTATGTCCACCCCCATCCGTGTGACATCCAACATACACACACGCAAGTCCCTGTGATGAGAGCAAGGCCCAATCCCCAGAATGTGTGACCCAGCGATGTCCACACCCCTGAGTGTATGGCTCAGAAGCACCAGCCTGACCCAGACCCAGTCTCTGATTTCGAGAGCACCCCATCTGGCCCTGAGTGTGGATACCCTAGCCTTTTTTTGTTTGTTTGTTTCACATTTTATAATCTCATAAACAACCTCCAAATTCTCATGCTCAAGAAATCCAAGTCATCTCAATTCTAGTAATAAGTTTAACCTAGAATCCCTTTAACTCTCCAAATGATAACCTTTATATTTAATTTTTTGCCTGATGTGATTAATTTCCACATACCAATTTTGAGAGAAATCCCAGGGGAGTAATAACAGGCTGAAGAAGAGAAATCTCCAAAATTTTTAAAGACTGATGGATACCCTAGCCTTTACAACTCCAGGGCTGTCAACACCCATCTGTGTGACCTCAGAATTTTCCACGCCAAAGCCAGTGTATCCACAGAGGTATGTGTACCCCATATCATGTGTCCCTAGTTGAGCCTTTACCTTAGTCTGAGTGGCTCTTGGAGTATTGCCACCCCGGTCTGTGATGACAGTTTATTTTCCTGTCTGTGACCCAAAGCTTTCCATAACCCAGTTTGTGTCGCCTCAAAAGGGCACACACCCCAGTTCGACCACTAGTTTGTCAGTTCCTTGGACTCTGTGACAGCAATGGGTGTCCATTCCCCAGTCTGTGTGACCTCAGGGGTTACCACACCCCAGTCGCCGTCACCCCAGGGGCGTCTACAATGCAGTTCATGGCACCACAGGGGTATATGCACTCCAGTCCGTGTGATACCTAGAGAAATCAGAACCAGTCTCTGTGACCCTCGAAGTGTCCAGATCCCAGAGCTTGTGACCACAGAGTGGTGAAAACTCCAGTCTGTTTGACCACAGGCGTGCCCACTGCCGAGTATGTCAGTCCGAAGTAGTGCCCACGCCCCAGTGACCCCACCAAGGGCCATATGTCAGCCTTTGTCACCACAGGAGTGTCCCCCCACACGACCCCGGGAATCTCTAGAACCCAACGTGTGTCCTCAGGAACATAGCCCTCATCTGTGTTACTGCAGCATTGTTCACGCCCAGTCTGTCACCATGGGCTTTCCAGCTCCCGGTCAGTGTCCCCTAGGAGTGATCACTCCCCAGACCTTGAAATGCTGGAAGTGTCCACACCCCAGTCTGTGTCACCCCAGCAGGGCCCACAGCTGGCCTGTTTCTCTGGAAGTCTCCACACAATAGCCTGTCTGTGTAACCCCAGGATGATCAACTTGCTATGTGGCCACAAGAGTAGCCACCACCCAGTCTTCATGTCCCCAGTGTGGCATGCCCTTAGCTGTGTGACTCCCAGGCTCTAGGATCAAAGAAGTCTCCATGCCCCAAACTCTGACACCAGGGAGTCCCTCCCTGATCTACAACTCTAGGATAGTTTCCACACCTCGGTCTCTGTGGTCCCAAATTCATGCACTATACAGTCTGTGTGGCCACAGGAGTGTCCATTTCCCAGTCTGCGTGACCCTGGCAGTGGCCAAACTCCAGTCTGTATGATTCCGGGAATGTCCACACCCCAAACAATGTGGGTGTCTACACCCCAGTACATGGAGCCACAAACATGTCTTCATCCTTGTCTCTGTGACCACAGATGAGTCCTGGCTGTGTCTGCATCCCAGTGTTGACCACGGAGACATCCATCCACAGCCCAGCCTGTGTGAGCCCAGGACGGTCCACCTCACTCAGTGTGAATCCAAAAGTGGCAACAGCTTTGCCTTATGTGACCATGGGTGTTTCCACACCTCAGTCTCAGTGGCACCACGAGCGTGTGCATGTCAGACTGTGATCACAGAGGTGTCCACGCCCCAGTCAGGGGGACCCCACAGGCGTCTGCTGCTCAGCCTGTGATGTTTCCGGAGCGGTTTGATCCAGTACAGCCACTTCAGGAGTGTCTGCTCCCCAGTCTCCATGACCTGAGTGTGTCCACACCTAAGTTTCTGTGGTAGAAGCTATGCCCAACCCTGAGTGTATTTGACCCCAGTGTTGTCCGAGCTGCACAGCATCTGGCACCGTGGTGTCCACACTCCAGTCTGCGTGGCCTCATGAAGGTATGCTCCCACCAGGACGACCACAGGCGTATGAAATTCCTCCCACCAGGACGACCAGCCTGAAATGACTGGTGGATCCACACTCCAGTCTAGGTGACCCAGGGAGCCCACCCCCCATCTGTGTGTCTCGCGAGACATCACTGCTCCAGCTGGTGTGATCCCAGCAGAGTCCACACCACAAGCTGTGTGACCACAAGAGTGTCCATGGCCAAGCCTATGATAATCCAGGAGCATCTGCGCCCTAGCCATTTGACCACAGTAGCATCTACTTCCCAGTTCATGCATCTTCAGCAATGTCCTTGCCCTGATCTGTCCTAGTCCTAGACATCTAGACCCCAGGCATCTCCAGACCCAAGAATTTGGTTTTTTAATGTTTATTTTGAAAGGGGGTGCAGAGAGAGAGAGGGGGGCACAGGATCTGAAGTGGCTCTGCACTGACAGCAGAGAGCCTCGTGTGGGGCTCAAACTCACGAACCGGGAGATCATGAACTGAGTGGAAGTTAGTCGTTCAAACAACTGAGCCACCCAGGCGCCCCCAGATCCCAGAATTTGTGACTGTGTCCAAAGCTGAGCCTGTGTGAAACTAGAAGATACCAGACCATAGTCCGTGTGACCCCAGGCATGTCCACACCCCAAACGAGGTGATCTGAGAGGTGTCCAAACTCATCAGTGTGATGCCAGTGTCGTCCACACTCTAGTCTGTATGGCACCAAAAGTGTCCACATACCAATCCCTTGACTCCAAGAGAACACATCTCAGTCTGTGACACTTCAGGAGTGGCCACACCCCATTCAGTGTGACTTTAGCCATGTCCACATGCCAGTCTGGGTGACCCCTAAAGCCTCCGCATCCTAATGTGTAACCCCCAGGAGGGACCAAACCTTGTCTTTGTGACCCTAGGAAGTCCCAACTCCATTCAGTATGTCCCCAGGGTTGCCTACACCCAAATCTAGTGACTCTATGAGTGTCTACACCCCAATCTGTTTGATCCTGGGAGGGTCCACACCCCAGACTGTGACCCTGAGAGGATCCATACACAAATCAGTGTGAGCCCAGAAGGAGTTATGTCTAGAGGAAGAGTGATTCAAACAAAGGGGAAAGCCCGTGCAAAGGCCCTGAGGTGGGAGCGTTCTAGGTACATTTGAGGAACAGAGAGGAGACCAGTGTGGAGGGAGCAGAGTGAGCGCAGGGTCCAGTGGCAAGAGGTGAAGTCGGAGGGGTGACGAGGGTCTGGTCCTGGAGAGCGCTGCAGGCCACAAAAAGGACTTTGGCTTTTTCTCTGAGAGATGGAAACACAGCAAAGGTCTGAGCAGAGGAGAGCTGAGGGCTGACTTGGGTTGTAACAGAAGCCTCTGGCTGCTGTGAGGACAGACTGAAGCCCCCGAATCAGATCAGAGATGAGGCTGATCTCTGGAGGGCAGTGGCCCCAGGGGCCAGCACCATAACCACTTGGCAGGTTTCCCCAGGTTTCTAGTTCCAGCCCTCCTCCCGTCCTCCAGAAATGGGAGAAGCCATGGGGATTGAGTGAAGATGGGGACTGAGTGAAGATGATCTCAGTGTGGGGCCTTGGGCCAGCCCTGCCTTTCCCCAGGTCCCAGGTTTCCCCCTTTTGCAGATGAGNTCATTCCTGCCCTGCCAGTCTCTCCTGCGAGTCTCCACTCACCAATTCTCTCCAACCATACCAGGCCCATTGACGGTCCTCAAATACACCAAGCATTATTCCCACCTCAGGGCCTTTGCACCTGACATTGCCCCTGTGCCTGGACACTCTTTCCAAGATATATATGTGGTTCACAGTTACATGGCTGCCGTCTTCATTTTCCTTTTTCTGCTTAAAGATAATCTCGGGAAGCCTTCCCTGACTATCCAGGACAGCACCCCATCCCTCTCTACCCCTGCATCCTGCCTTGTGTTCTTCATAGCACTTGGCACTGCCTAATAAGGTACATCTACCTGTCGAGTCAGCCAGGGCCCTGAGTGTGGCCGCCGGGGAGGCGGGGTACACAGAGCGCACACAGGTGGAATTTTGAAGGGACCATTTACAGAGGTGCAAGGAGGGTTCCAAAAACCAATCACGCTGCCGAGCTGCCCCCAGACTGGCAGTGGAGGGGTGCTGTGACCGTTCCTGGGCTTGAGAAGGGCACTAAAGGAATCAGTGTTCCGAATCCTAGGGGAGGCTGGAGCCCAGCGCTGACTGGGGAGCACCTGGCTTTCTGTGTCCTCCCACTGCCCAGTTACTTGCCAGGGCCCCTCAGGCCAGCTTGGCTGGAAGCCAGATGTGGCAGAGTCCAGCTGATAAAATTCACACAGTCAACCTCTTGGGACACAGAGCAGGGGAAGGAGGGAGAACAGGACAAATAGAATATCCGGCAGCTTAATTTAGTGTTTTCCATCGTCTATCGAATAATACCGAGTATGGGAAGTCCCTGAAGGACAGGGGTTTGTATCTGTTGTTTTGCCTTCTGTGTTTTTAGTACCTAGAGCTGTACCCGGCACATAGTAGGTTCTTTTTTAATTTTTTTTAAATTATTTTTTAAATTTTTGATGTTTATTTAATTTTGAGAGAGAGACAGAGTGTGAGTGGGGGAGGGGCAGAGAGAGAGGGAGACACAGAATCTGAAGCAGGCTCCAGGCTCTGAGCTGTCAGCACGGAGCCCGATGCAGGGCTCGAACTCACAGACGGTGAGATCATGACCTGAACCAAAGTCGGCCGCTTAACCGGCTGAGCCACACAAGTGCCCCATTTTTTTTTTTAGTTTTTTAATGTTTATTTTTGAGAGAGAGAGAGCAGGGGAGGGGCAGAGAAACAGGGAGACAGAGGATCCAAGCAAGATCCTCACTGTCAGTGCAGAGCCCAATGAGGGGCTCAAACTCATGAGCCATGAGATCATGACCTGAGTGGAAGTCGGACACTTAACCAACTGAGCCACCCTGGTGCCCCCATAGTAGGTTCTTAAGAAACATTCATTGAAAGAATAAATGACATAAAATAATAGATATAAAAATATAATGCAAAAGTGAAGGGATAAACCTGAGACGGGGAGAACATATTTTCAAAATGCAGTATTTGGCAAATGACCAGGATCCAGAATATATAAAGAATACCTAGTTTCTAGAATATGTAAAGAATTCCCACAGTTGTGGGAATTCCATTTACGGTTGTGTAAATC
>NW_027528208.1:224622-233222 GCF_008692635.1 Crocuta crocuta
GGTTGTGTAAATCAGTACGGCCACTGTGGAAGACAGACATTTTTGAGTTTCCTCAAATAATGAAAAATAGAAATACCATACACTGTACTAATTCTACTACTGGCTATTTATCCAAAGAAAACAAAAACATAAACTCTAAAAGATATATGCACCCCTATGATTACTGCAACATTATTGACAATAGTCAAGATATGGAAGCAGCCCAAGCGTCCATCCACAGATATATGAATAAAGAAGATGTGGTACATATACATAATGGAATATACGCAGCCATAGAAAAGAGTGAGATCTTGCTATTTGTGACAACACGGATGGCCCTAGAGGATATTATGCTAAGTGAAATAAGTCAGACAGAGGAAGAAAAATACCATATAATTTCACTTATATGTGGAACCTTAAAACAAAACAAAACAAATCAACAACAAACAAAGTAGAAGCAGACCCGTAAATACAGGGAACAAATGGGTTGGTTGCCAGAGAGGTGGGGGTGGGAGGAAAGGCAAAATGGGTGAAAGAGAGTGGGAGGTACAGGCTTCCAGTTATGCGATGAATCACAGGATGAGAGGCAGAGCATAAGGAATATAGTCAATGGCATTATAATAGTGCTCTGTGGTGACAGATGGTAGCTACCCTTGTGGTGAGCCCAGCATAACATGATCATTATATTGCACACCTGAAATTAATTTCACAATTTGTGTCAACTATACTTCAACGTGAAAAGTAAATAAGGGGTGCCTGGCTGGCTCAGTCAGTAGAGCACGCAACCCTTAATCTCAGGGTCATGAGTTCAAGCCCCACGTTGGGCGTGAGACCTACTTAATAAAGAAATAAATGCATAAATAAAACCTAATAAAAACAGAATTCCCACAACTCAATAAGAAAACCAACAACCCAAGGGCACCTGGGTGGCTCAGTCGGTTGACCGTCCTACTTCAGCTCAGGTCATGATCTCATGGTTTGTGAGTTCAAGTCCCCGTGTCGGGCTCTGTGCTGACACCTCAGAGCCTGGAGTCTGCTTTGGATTCTGTATCTTCCTGTCTTTCTGCCCCTCCCTTACTCATGCTCTGTTTCTCTCTCCTTCTCAAAAATAAAGAAAAACATAAAAAAAAAAAAAAAAAGAAAACCAACAACCCAATTTAAAAAATGTCCAAAGATTTGACCAGAAGCTGCACCAAAGAGGAAATACACATGAAATTAATCTGTGAGAAGATGCTCTACATCATTAGACATTAGGGAAATGCAAAATAAAACCATGATGAGATACATTGTATGCTTATTAGAAGGGCTAAACTGAAAAAGGCTGACCATGCTAAGTATTGGGGAAGATGAAACTCACCTAGAGTGCTTGTGAGAATGTTAAATGGTACAGTCACTTTGCAAAAACAGTTTGGTGGTTTCCCATAAAGTGAAACATACATTTTCCACACTATCCAGCAGTCCCACCCCTTGGTATTTATCCAAGAGAAATGAAAACTTAAGTTCACACACAAAAAAACTGTACACCAGTACTTACAGCAGCTTTACTTGTAATCACTCCAAACCGAAACAACCCAAATATCCTTCTTTTTTTCATTTTTTAAAAAGTTTTATTTATTTAAGTAATCTCCACACCCAATGTGGGGCTAGAACTCATGACCTGGAGATCAAGAGTCACATGATCAAGATGCCTAGAAGGCTCAGTCGGTTAAGCATAGGACTCTTGGTTTGGGCTCAGGTCATGATCTCACGGTTTTGTGAGTTCGAGCCCCGCATCGGTGTCTGGGCTGGCAGCGCAGAGCCTGCTTGGGATTCTGTCTCTCTCTCCCTCGCTCTCTACCCCTCCCCCACTCACGCTGCCTCAGTCTCTCTCAAAATAAATAAATAAATAAATAAAACGCATCTCATGCTCTTCTGACTCAAGCCCCCCAGGTGTCCCAACAAATCTCTTTCAACTGGCAAATAAACTAACAACTGGATACATCCTTACTTATTAGTCAGCAATGAAAAAACAAACTACTAATGCATACAACACTGGGGAATCTCAAATGCACTACGCTACGTGAGGGAAGCCTGGATAATAAGGCTGCGTACTCTGTGATTGCACTTACATGGCATTCTGGCAAAGGCAGACCTATGGGGATAGCACACAAAGCAGGGGCTGCCAGAGGCTCAGGGTGGAGGGAGGGGCTGACTTACACGTGGTCACACAAGGAACTGTTCAGAGGTGAGAGAACTGCTCTGTGTCCTACTTGTGGTGCCAGTCAGCTGACTCTTTTTGTTTGTCGAGCCTCAGAGAACGATATGGTACAAAGGGGAAATTCTGCCGTATGTAAAATATACCTCAATTAGGGCGCCAGGGTGGCTCAGTCAGTTGAGCGTCTGACTCCTGATTTAGGCTCAGGTCTGGATCCCAGAGTCATGGGATCAAGCCCCGCATTGGACTCTGTACTGGGCATGGAGCCTCTTTGGGATTCTCATTCTCTCTCTCTCTCTCTGTCTCTCTCTGTCTCTCTCTCTCTTTCAGCACCTGGGTGGCTCAGTCAGTTAAGCGTATTGACTCTTCGTTTTAACTCAAGTCATGATCTTGCAGTTCATGAGTTTGAGCCCTGCATCAGGCTCTGTGCTGGTGGTGAGTAGGGAAAGGGTTACATTAGGCAGGGAGAGATAAGGGACCCTCAGGGAGGCAGACTGCAGCTCTAAGTGGGAGGCTGACAAAGCAGCAGCGGCGGTGGAGTTTGGGGGAAAAGAGGATGAGATAAACATATTCCCAACCCGTCCGGGCTAGGTGCCATGCGTGGAGCCTCACACACTTTCTGATAAGGTCCCCCTAAAAAGCCAGGGACAGAAATCCCCAGCCGCTACCCACTGAGGACCCCTCTCACTCTTGAGAGCTTTGTACTTTCCCTCATTAAACTCTACGGCTTTGCTCACTCTCCGTTGTCATCCACCCACGAGATTCATTCTTCGACTCCGTGAGACAAGGACCAGCGTCCCTCCCACCCTCCGGTAACATTTTGGTGCCGGGACCCTGGGACCGTCGGAGGGTGAGTAACAGCCGTCTCCTTCCTTTCCTTTTCGGAACGGAGATCTCCTTACCAAGACTCTCAAAACCGGGCACCTGTTGACCAGTGAAAAGCAGGTAGTGAGGCCGCTGGTCTCAAGTCTCAGACTTCTGGGTAAAGGTTGGTCAATCCCCCCTGTGGAAGGGGAACGTTGGCCTAGCCCTACCCAGTTCCTCTTTCTGCTCTTGGCTTAGTCTTTCTTCCCCTGTCCTTCTTAGATGCCTCCTAAAGCCTCTCCAACCCCTGATGATCACATGCTCCAGCAATTAGGGACTCACTTCAGGATCTGGAATCCTTCTTGATTCTCCGTGACTCTTTCCCCACCAAAGACCTGGGGATCTCGTGGGTGTAGCAGTTTCGTCGGTGGCCGTACCAATTTTGCCACTTAGGGAGGAAATGCTGTTTGTGTGGCTATCTGGTCCTTGCCTTCGAAAGTGTCTTTCGTGATGGTCTAGATGAAGGAGAGAGATCTTTCCTGGTTTTCTGTTGTTCGGTAGACATATATTTTATCATCAGATACAACTCCGGCTTCCGTGTGGCCAGGGCTCGAGGCATGGAATAGGAGCAGACAATATTTGGGTCATTTCCCCTCATGACAAGCTAGAAGCAGCTTACTGCTCTCAAGGTTTTGTATTGCCTTGGTTTATGAACATGAAGGACAGGAGAACAGATCTACCATCAGCGCCTTCTTTGTGCACAATAGCAGCGGGAACCTTAACAACCGGGACCCGCCGGCTGATAGGACCTGAGGCACACAGGAAGGAAGGGTGCTTGGGGGTGAGGTGAGGAAATAATTGACCGTGTGCACTGGATTCCATGGGTTGGGGTTGCAAGCAAATTGGTACGACCAAGAAACGAGGGCCCAGTCAAGAGGGCTCTGAAGAATGAGGTCAGGGAGTGTGTCGGTTACAGGAAAGGTTCATCCAGGGGTGCACATAAGGACGGGCAATCCAGCGCTCTGAACCTGCCCTATGGTTCCCATCGGGCACCTAAGACACTTAAAAGGATGGAAACCAGTCCTGAGGGTCACGGCCCGGGGAAGCCTCCTCCATACGCAGCACATGCCTCCCGTAATCGCCCCAGCTGTTTGCTTGCACCCATAACCTTTACAAATAACAAACCTTGAATCACTACCCTCACCAGCTCCTTAAGAGATTTAGAAGGATCCAGAGGCAGGAAGGAAGGGTCGAGTGGGAGCTAAAGCAGTGGGTCAGAATTGCTACCCCCTGCTCGCCCAATCCTTCTTTGACCCAGGCCATCCTCTCAGCTTGGGGAGGGCGGATCAGGCACGCCTCGATTATAAAAGGGAGAGCTGATATGCTGGGACGCCTTCATAGTCACCTCTCTAATATAACAGGTACGGAGGTCCTTGAGGTTGTTGACTCCTACCGGGATCACGAGATGGGTAACACACCCTTCTCCGCGGGGACTCCTCTGGAATGTGTTCTGAGGAGTTGGGAAAGATTTGATGCACAAATGCTCCAAAAGAAGAGCATGAAGTTCTTTCTGCTCCCAGGCTTGGCCTCAATATCGCCTGGGGGTTGGAGAGTCCCGGCCCCCTGAGGGAAGTACTCAGTACAGCACTATCTTACAGTTAGAGCTGTCTTGTAGAAGAGAGGGGGGATGGTCAGTAGTTCCCGATGTAAGACCTGTAAGTCAGGTGCCCACCTCCGGCCCCTTCTAGAGGCCTAGAAGGGCAGGTACTGGCAGACTTGCCCCCTGAGGCCTCTTCTCAGGAAAGGCCATATGTTAGACCCTCATGTCCTCCTGATCCAGGATGGCCAGGGACGAGAAATCCTCCCCCCTGAAAGGAAGGCACATTCAATGTATCCATTGACCGAAATGCCTCATGGGGAATTTGGCCCCGTGAGGCTTCCACTTTTCCTTGCAAGNACAAACTTTTTCTACCTACGTTTGCTTGAGGTCAAATAAGCTCATAAATATCTCTTGCGATTTGTCAACAAAAAGATGGCTTAAAATTGTAGTTAATTTTGTCTGTCTCAAAGTCTTCATGAGTAATTGTTAAGATAGTTTTCAGGGTCTTTGGTAACCTAAAACTTCAAAGGTTCGCTTAGATAATAAACTAGACTGAATCCATTGGACATTTAGGCCTTTTCCCAATCAAATGGAATACTAAAGCATTGCTTCCTAGACATAGGTTTGTGCTTTTGGCTACGAGGCAGTAAAATTAAGGTTATCTAAATCTGTTGAAAAACCATGCTTTGTGCTTAATTGATTTATAAGCTTGCCATCTACAAAAAAATTCTGATGTCACATACAGTTCACGGTTGGTCACTACTTAGTTTTCACTGGAGGCTAAGGTTTCTAAGAGTTAAAACTCTGCTAAATGTAATTAAGCAAATGCTCCACATTTGTATTCTTTCTATTTAGCAGAGGAATGGGTGCCTGCGCCATATGAGGGATGGATGATGTAGGAAGGGCTTTTACTGGGATATTTGGGAGCCATTTTGCTACACTTACCCCGCAGTATGCTGATCTGTAACAACCTAGATACTCTAAAATGGATATCCACGTGGCTGGAACATAGTTATGTGAGCATTGCTGAAAAAGGCAAGGGAATAGGCCTCGACTTTGGCCCTTTTAGCCCCCTCGACAGCCAATTTTATCCTTACAAAAATGGTTTTCACCAGCCTTTTTAAATATATTTGTAAAGAGGATGACTGTTGATCCAAAATAAAATTAGTGCATCCTTCCACAGCCAGGCAAGTCTTCCATCTCAACCTCCTCCTCCTCAGGTCCTCAATCTATATGCCCAGACTTAGAAACATGCACTTCTGCTCCCTACTGCCCACCTTATCCAGGCCCTGGATAACAGGAGTGTCTCCCCTACAAGAAGTTAGAGTGCTGGAAGGGGGGGGGTCACAAGGAGGACCCACCATGATAAGCTTACGAGTATCTTTTTCATTGTAAGATTTAAGACCGATAAAAGGATATCTAGGTAAATTTTCTGATGATCTGGATAAATATATAGAGGCTTCTTAGACTATTATATATGTTTTTCAATTGACCTGGAAAGATAGGATGTTTTTGTTGAAACAGACTCTTAATGAGACACAGAAGCATGGTGTTCTGGCAGCAGCTGAGAGATGGGGATGAGGAACTCCTTAATTATCCTGGGACCGGAGGTCCTATAGGGAATTTCCCCATTTCCTACTGCGACCAAGGTAGTTGCATCCCAAGATCCTAATTGGGACTATGACCATCCCATTGAGGAAGAATATCACCGCCACTTCCAAGCTTGTGCTTTGGAGAAATTAAGGAGGCCTAAGGTTAAGCCCTTAAATTATGCTTAATTAGCCACTGTTTTACAAACACAGAATGAGAGCCCGATGGCCTTCCTGGAGAGCTTGAGGACANTGTTGGCCTTGAAGGGACCCTGGAGGAGGTCTTATGAGCTGCCAATCAGGTAGATTACAACCGAGATCTAAATTGGAAAACAAAACAAAACAAAACAAAAAACAGGAAAGGAGGCTTATGAAAAATCTGAGGCCTTAGTCCTGGCTTTCTGTACTATGTCAGACTGGACTTCCCAAGGTCCTGGCACCAAATGCTTATGTGGCCAGTTAGGACACGGGAAACGAGACTGCCTTCAGAAGAGACAAGAGACGTCAAAGCCCTGTAAGCCATGGCCCTGTGTGCAGACAGTCACTGGAAAATCTGAATGCCCTCAGGGACCTCTATCTGTGAGGGCTCAGATAACCAGTGTCCCTGAAAGGGACTGATGGGGCCCGGGGCTCTTTGGAGTGGCTCCCCAGAACCAATTGCCCATTGGAAGCCCGGAGCCTCCGGTAAACCTGGATAGAGAAGAAAAGCCAGTTGATTTCCTTCTTAATCCCAGACCCACATTTCCTGTCTTCCTTTCCTCTCCCAGCCAACTATCCAAATGCAGCATAATGATTAGAGGCGTCTCCAAAGGAACTCATGACTAAATTTTTCCCTCAAGCCCCTGGGATGCATATGGGGCAAGCAAGGGACATTATAACTGGAGTCGAGACTGTAGTGCTGTTAACCCCAGGATAGATAAACAATTGTGTGAGTTTGGGGGAATTATTGGATATTTTCTGTTGTGGAAACCAAGGTTCAGAAAAATAGCTCACCCACTCTATCAATTATTAAAGGAGACTCCATCCCACCTACTCTCCCGAGAACATGAACTGGGGTCTGACTCCTAGACACTATATCCAGCCCTCAGGATGGTTACAAACAGAGCAGGGCAATTACTATCACCGAGCTCACAGAGCTGGACAATCATTAAAGCACTGCATCAGGCCTTTCATTTAGGGAGGGATAACACTTATCAAATGGTCCAAAGGATGTTTACTGGAAAAAATTTGTCAAGGACAATTCAACAAGTAGTATCGGCCTGTGAAGTCTGTCTTAGAAACAAGCCTCTCAACCACAGACTTGCTTTCCCAGGCAATCAAGGACCTGGAGGCGCTCCAGGGAAGACTGACAATTAGATTTCACTCATATGGCAAGGTCAAAGGGGTCCCAACATCTGTTGGTATGGGTTGATACATTTACTAATTGGGTAGAAGCCTTCCCCTGCAGGACAGAAAAGGCACAAGAAGTAGTAAAAGCTCTGCTTTATAAAATAAAATTTTAAGCCAGGTTCGGCTTACCTAAAAATTTGCAAAGTAATAACGATAAATGGCTGCCTTGGCTCTTTCTCTGGTAGGACTCCCGGCTCTGGAAAAGTTTTACACCACAAAATAAAGCAAACTGTCTGCTTGCTCAGCAGAATGCTAAATGACACCCCACAAGCATTAGATGCTTTAAATCAAGAATTAAATGAAGTTAGGGCCAGACTCTCGGAGAATCGAGCCACCACTGATTACTTACTGTTCCTCCATCCCCTGGCTTGTGAGAGATTCTCTGACATGTGTTGTTTCAATATGACCAATAATTCCCATAATCTCACAACTGATAGATGACATTTGGACACAATTAGACAAAGTCAGGGTCTCTCCTGGATTGTTTGACTGGTTTGGGAACTGAGGACAGTGCTCGCTTCGGCAGCACATATACTAAAAATGGGAACTGAGGACATTATCTTAGAGATGCCATCTTGGTGGTCAGTGTAATCTTTAGTTCGTGTTTTTCTCTTTGCGGCTGCCAATGTTTGTGCCGCCTCATGCCTGTCAGCCTTCCTGTAGAACCATCCTGTGGGCCACTCAACTGACCCTTGGGTAGACTCTGACTGCTGTGCCCCCACACTGTCCCTTGTCAATTTGAAGAAACCTGAACGATCATCATCCCTGTTCCCTAACAGCAGTTAGGGGCCCTATTCCAGGGGGAGGAATGAGTAGGGAAAGGGTTACATCANACCCCGGTCACTCTTGAGAGCTTTATACTTTCACTCAATAAACTCTACGGCTTTGCTCACTCTCTTGTCCGCGAATTCTTTCTTCAACTCGGTGAGACAAGAACCAGTTTCCCTCTCACCCTCCAGTAACACTACTTGTGGTGTCAGTCAGCTGACTCTTTTGGTTTGTCGAGCCTCAGAGAACGATATGGTACAAAGGGGAGGATTTACTG
>NW_027528208.1:233279-240228 GCF_008692635.1 Crocuta crocuta
GAGATCATGACCTAAGCGAAAGTCGGAAGCTTAACCGACTAAGCCACCCAGGCGCCCCAATAAAGATTTTTTTAAAGGACACTTGTGATGACCGCTGGGTGTTGTATGGAAGTGTCGAATCACTATATTGTATGCCTGAAACTAATATTATGCTGTATGTAAACTAACTGGAATTTAAATAAAATCTTTACAAAAGGGGATCATGCCTATTGCTACCCCTCATCTCCACATGGTTTCTGCATAGACCTGTCTCAGGAATGCACCTGTGGAAAAGGAAGGGTCATGGCCATACTGCTGCCAATTCCACATAGTGCTTTGTTGACTACCAGGACCTGAACTCTGTCCTCTGTAGCAAAAAAAAATTCATATGTTGGGGCCTTAACCGCCTAATCTTATAGGGCTGGTGTCCTTATAAGGGAAGTGACAGATATACCAGGGCACTCTTTCTGCATACACGGGCACAGAGGAAAGACCATGTGAGGTCAAAGCAAAAAGGTGGCCATCTACAAGCCAAGAAGAGAAGCCTCACTAGAAACCAACCCCGAAGTCACCTTGACCTTGGACTTTCCAGCCTCCAGAAACAACTGCCTGTTGTTTAAGCCACCCAGTCTGTGGTATTTTGTTATGGTGGCCCAAGGGAGCCAATACATTGCTTCTCGGTTTCAGATCTGACTTCAGGAGACTCATCTTGGCCACGTGTGAGGGCCGCGGTGTTCAAGTGAAAGAAGAAAAATGTGGCATATCCTCATTGTCTAGGTGTGAAGGGGCTGCTGGAGCTCAGAGAGGGGATGTGCAGCCCTGGGGGGAAACCCAGCGACGAAATCAGTTTCCGGGAGCCGTGTCTATACAACATCCTGGGCCATGCTGCAGTATGAGTAGGAATGGCTTGGGAGATCTCAGAACTGCCCCAAGTCTCTGTCTAAAGCCCCACCCAAGGGGTACCTGGGTGGCTTAGTCAGTTAAGTGCCCAACTTCGGCTCAGATCATGATCTCACGGCTCGTGAGTTTGAGCCCTGCATTAGGCTCTGGGCTCAGAGCCGGGAGCCTGCTTTGGATTCTGTGTCTCCTCTCTCCCTGCCCCTCCCCTGCTTGCTCTCTCTCTCTCTCTCTCTCTCTCAAAAATAAATAAACATTAAAAAATTTTAACAAATAAAGCCCCACCCAAAATTGGTTCATGCCAGACCGTTCTTCCACAGAACATGTGCAGTTTTAGAGCCATTGATGCCTTGCTTCAGGAGAGTAGCCATGATGGTGTAATCTGAGGCCTGGTGGGAGCCCAATGGACGGGACTAATGTCAGAGTCTCTCTGGATGACAGGGGCTGGGGAAAGCTGGAGTGAATGGTGGGCCCCAGCCCACGTCTCATGTGAAACTTCTGCCAGATGGAGGATCTGGGACCAATTACCAGCCGGGCAGGGTTGGTGAATGAGAGGCTTAAAGGGCAATTGGGTGTGTGTGTACCTGCATGGACATGTGTCTGCGCGTGTGTGCATATTTATGTGTAACATGATGCATGTAGGTGCATGGTGCACTTATGCCTGTGTGTGCATATTTATAATGCTTTCATACACGTATGCATATGTGGTTCATGTGTGCATTAAGGCTGTGCTAGTTTGGACACAGGAGATGCTAGGGTGCAAATGAGCCCAGGAGATACAAAGGGGCCTCTATCCTGACAAGAGTGTGTGTGAAAAGCAATTGTGCACACGCGTGAGGACGTGCTTGTGCATGAGATTCCAGTACAAGCCCCTATGGCCACGGATGCACGCCTGAGTATTTGTGTCTAGGTGTGTACATGTGTACCCCAGGGTGCACATGCATGGCTATGTATGAGCACATAGGTGCAGAGGAGCCCACTGGCCCAGGCTTATGTGTCTAGAGCCTGGGCACATATATCCTGGGTGGTCAAGTGTGTGCAAGTGTGAGCAAGTGTGAGTAAACAGGTGCACACAGGGGGATGGAAATGGATGTCGGTATACATGTGCCCCTGGGAGCCTGTGCATGTATAGCATGGTTGCAGGTATTTTGTTTTATTTATTTATTTATTTACTTACTTACTTATTTACTTCTTATTTTTAACGTGATTTAACTTATTTATTGTTTAACTTAAATCCAAGTTAGTTAACATACAGTATAATGATGATTTCAGGAATAGAATTCACTGATTCATCCCTTACATATAACACCCAGTGCTCATCCCAACAAGTGCCCTCCTTAATGCCTATCACCCATTTAGCCCATTCCCCCACCCAATACCCCACCAGCAGCCCTCAGTTTGTTCTCTGTATTGAAGAGTCTCTTATGGTTTGTGTCCCTCTCTGTTTTTATCTTATTTTTCCTTCCCCTCTGCTATGTTCATCTGTTTTGTTTCTTAAATCCCACCTATGAGTATTTGTCCTTCTCTGCCTGACTTATTTCGCTTGGCATAATACACTCTAGCTCCATCCACATTGTTGCAAATGGCAAGATTTCATTCGTTTTGATTGTCAAAGAACATTCCATTGTGTGTGTGTGTGTGTGTGTGTGTGTGTGTGTGTGTGTGTGTGCTGACAGCTCAGAGCCTGGAGCCTGCTTCGGATTCTGTGTCTCTGTCTCTTTCTTTGTGCCCCTCCCCTGCTTGTGCTCTGTCTCTCTGTCTCTCTCTCCCTCTCAAAAGTGAATAAATATTTTCTAAAAAAAATTTTTAAAAGGATACCACAAATGTCTAGGACGATGATGTCCGTGCACGTGTATGTCTGGGCACCCATGAATATATGCGTGCCCAAGTTCAGGTGTGTCCATGAACTCAGGCCCAGGCATCTATATACATGTACCCCTGTGTGCCCATAAGCATGTGTGTCCAAAGGTGCATATTTTTCTGTGGGCCTGGGTCTGGGGGTTTGTGTACGTGGACCCTGTAGAAATGTGCACATGTGGGGGCACCTGGGTGGCTCAGTCGGTTGAGCATCTGACTTCAGCTCAGGTCATGAGGTCACAGTTTGTGAGTTTGAGCCCCACATCGGGCTCTTTGCTGACAGTGTGGAGCCTGCTTCGGATCTTCTGTCTCCCTCTTTTTCTGCCCCTCCCCAGCTTACATTCTCTCTCTCACAAATAAATAAACATAAAATTTTTTTTAATGTGCACATGTGTATGGATGGGTGCAGGTGTGCCCATGGACCCAGGCATCAGTATCTGCGCATGTGTAACTCTGGGGGTCCATGCCTCTGTGTGTGTGTGTGTGTGTGTGTGTGTGTGTGTGTGTGTGTGTGTCGGTGGGTGGNGTTCAGATGTCCCTATGACTTGGATCATGGTATCTCTGCGTGTGTCTCCTTGGGGACCTTGTGTGGCATCTGTGCATGTTTGTGGCCATGTGGGGAGGATGGGTATGCACCTTCACTTCCACCTACACCTGGTGGGGGATTATAAGGGAAACTGAGGAATGTGCTTTCTGTAGGCATCTAGGTTTTGGCAGAGCCAGGGGAATGAAATTCAGGATCATTTTGCTCTTCTTAAACCTTGTTACTTGGGACAAAGCTAGAGCTTGGAAAATGCCCCTTCTTTCTTTCAGCCCCATGCTCCCCACATGGAGTACTGTGCTGGGCTCTGTGGTAGCCCAGAGACGATGTGGCCAGACTCCAGACTCCAGGAAAGATGAGCAATGCTTATAAGCCACCATGTATGAAGCAGAAGCACCAGGAAGCCGCTCAGAGCAGACAGAAGAGACTCAAGTAAGGCTCCGTAGAGGGTGGGGTAGGAAGGTGCAGGGTAGAGGGTCCATGGCATTGGGAGGGGCCTGGATACACAGGGATGGAAGTAGGGAGAGAGAAGGCAAGGGAGACTCAGAAGGCAAAGGCCTGGGAGTGCAATGGCACTGTTTACTTGGTCAGGAAGCTGCTTCTGGCTCTCTGGTCACTCGGAAACCAAGTGCCCAGGCCTGCGAGGGGCCCAGAGATCAACGAGGATTGGTGGGTAAGGGGAGCCATCTATCTGTCCAGGGAACAGGCAGCTTACACTCAGAAGGCCACTGGAGCCTGGGGTAAACCACTTGCCCTTTCTGAGCCTCAGGATTCTTCATTGCCAAATAGCTTGCCTGCCTTAGCCCAGGCCTGGGAAAGAATTTAGCGTGAAAGAGCAGCCCAGGGCAGGGATGCCTGGGTGGCTCAGTTGGTTGAGCGTCTGACTTTAGCTCAGGACATGATCTCGTGGTTCCTGAGTTCGAGCCCTGAGTCAGGCTCTGTGCAGACAGCTCAGAGCCTGGAGGCTGCTTCAGATTCTGTGTCTTCCTCNTGGGCCACCCTCCTGCTCCTCCGCCATCTATCAGTCCTCACATTCTGCCCCCAGGGGCATGGCTTTGAAATGGGCTGGGGGAGCTGCACCCCTGGGCTAGGAAGGCATACCCGCCACCACTAGCCCTGGTCCCTGCCACCCCGCCCAAATACACCAGGGGTTGCACAGGGACCCCCACACTCCTCCTTGGCTCTGGTTGGACGAGGAGAGACTGTTGCTCCTGAATTCCCAGTCCAGCCCAGATATAGAGGAGGGTCTCCCCTTACNCCAGGGGATCACCACTACTGAGTGTAGAATGTCAGGCAGCAGCAGCCCACTGTGCGCTGACAAAAGACACCTGGCCAAGGAGGAAACTGAGGACTGAAATGCAGCCTGGGCTCCTCTGGCTTCTGGGTCCCGGCTTGGGGCTGTGTCCAGCAGGAGGAAGGAGCGACCTTTTCTGAAGTCCGCAAAGGCACTTTTGTGAGCTAGTGGCGCCCCTCAGCGTCTGGGTCATTAAAAGCAAAGTCAGAACAAGAGTCCAAAAGTGGATA
The DNA here is from genome assembly GCF_008692635.1 of Crocuta crocuta. NCBI lineage: Eukaryota > Metazoa > Chordata > Mammalia > Carnivora > Hyaenidae > Crocuta > Crocuta crocuta. The sequence goes on from NW_027528208.1 coordinate 238,078, forward strand.
CAGCTCCCAGGCCTGGAAACGCCTTAGCCCCAGGATATGAGTCTGTGCTGGAAAAGCCTCAGCCATTGTCTAGTCCAGCCCCCCAATAACGTTAGGAAAAACTGCGAAAGGTTTTTACGGGCACAGAACTCGTCCCAGATGCCCTTTCAATGGGACGCTGGTGTCATCTAGCGGACCTCTATGGCCCATCCCGTCTATAGGGGGCAGCAGCCTCGACTCTGGCCAGGCCATTTTGAAACTCTACAAAGACCGGAGTTAACAGGTGCAGGGCTGATGATTTCTGCTCATAAACACGCAAATGGATTTTGTCCTGTCGAATTACGACTGGCTTCTGCCGTGAAGAAAAAAAGGTGATTCCAAATATAGTAATAGATTCTAGTGCATCTATTGGCAAGGTCATTTCAATAGTCCCAGGAGCCTATCTATGTCTATTGTGCAGAATGTCCTTTGAGTTGATTGTAACTCCTCACCAGTCCTTTCCTTTGTCAAAGATCTAACGAAAATCTTCGACATGGGTTCACTTTATATTTGTACGAGTCATGATATTACCATTTGGGAAATTATCCTTAAACTACATCTGTCAGCTCATAGCGCAGATGATGTCACAGGGGTGGAGGGAGGAACTTGCCTAAAGGGACCCTCCGGGGCGGGGGCTGGGAGACAGAGCTGAATCCAAGCCATTCTGAGCTCTGCTCTGCAACTTGAGTGGGAAGGCTGTGCTTTGCACAGGGTGTGGAACGGGGGTTGTGACACAACCCCTACTCTGAGGATGCAGAATGACCCTCTGGGGTGAGGGCTCCCCTGTTTGTTCCCACCCTCTGTGTTGTGCCCTGATGCAGATCTGAGACACAGCCAGCCCTCTACCCCCAGGGCCGTCCTGGCCAGTGGCAGTTTGGATGACTTTATGCAGGACACGCAGGTGCTGAAACACCCCCTTGCCATTCTGGGCTGTTGTGCTGGCAACACCCGGGGAAAAGGCTTTATTCTTTTTTTTTTTTAATTTTTTTATTTATTTTTGAGAGAGAGATAGTGACAGAGTGAGCAGGGGAGGGTCAGAGAGAGAGGGAGACACAGAATCTGAAGCAGGCTCCAGGCTCTGAGCTAGCTGTCAGGACAGAACCCAATGCGGGACTCGAACCCACGAACCGTGAGATCATGACCTGAGCTGAAGTCGGATGCTTAACCGACTGAGCCACCCAGGCGCCCCGGGAAAGGCTTTATTCTTGGATGGGTTATTTCAACTGCTGGGCTTCGGCTTCCTAATCAATAAAATGCAGGTAATTGTGGTCCCTGACTTACAGCAGCCTGGAGAAGATGAAGTGAGATAGTGGATATGAAGCTCTTCAAATAGTCCGGTGCAGAGTAAGTGCTCAATAAATATCAGCTGTCAGGTAGTAGGTCTGTTTGCTTTGCAGAACTTCCAGTGGTAAACGTTTTGTAAAGGGTGCTTGCGGGGCACCTGGGTGGCTCAGTTGGTTAAGCGTCCAACTCTTGATTTTGGGTCAGATCATGATCTTGAGGTTTGTGGGATCAAGCCCTGAGTTGGGCTCTGTGCTGACAGTGTGGAGCCTACTTGAGATTCTCTCTCTTGCTCTCTCTGCCCCTCCTCCTCTCTTGCATGCTCATGCTCTCTCTCAAATAAATAAACTTTAATTTTTTTTAATGTTTTACTTATTTCTGAGAGAGAGACAGCATGAGCAGGGGAGGGTCAGAGAGAGAGGGAGACACAGAACCTGAAGCAGGCTCCAGGCTCTGAGCTAGCTGTCAGCACAGAGCCCAACACAGGGCTCGAACCCACGAACCGTGAGATCATGACCTGAGCCAAAGTCGGACACTTAAACGACTGAGCCACTCAGGCGCCCCTCAAATAAATAAACTTTAAAAAAAATTAAAAGGGGGCACCTGGGTGGCTCAGTTGGTTAAGCGTCTGACTTTAGCTCAGGTCATGCTCTCATGGTTTGTGGGCTCGAGCCCTGTGTTGGGTTCTGTGCTGACAGCTCTGAGCCTGGAGCCTACTTTGGATTCTGTCTCCCTCTCTGCCCCTCCCCTGCTTGAGCTCTCTCTCTCAAAAAAAACAAACAAACAAACAAAAAAACACCTTTTTTTTAGTTTTTTGTTTTTTTTTTTTTTTTTAATTAAAAGGATATTTGA
>NW_027528208.1:240263-253558 GCF_008692635.1 Crocuta crocuta
ATGCTTGAGACACCTTCCAGGTTCTGGCCTAGCAAGACTTAGCTCCTCTATCCTTGGCCAAGACACCCAGTAAGTACTCTCTGGGTGGTGGATCAGTGAGTCAGAGCCCTGGCCAGCAAGGACATGCCTGGCTTGCTCTCTCTGGCAACCCCATGCCTTCACCCAGGAGATCTTGGGACCCAGAGGACAAAGGGGGAAGAGTTCAAGGAAAGGTGACTTCCTGCCGGGTAACTGTGGGGTGCCCTGAGGCAAGTCACCTCTTAGAGCCTTGGTTTCTCCATCTGTACAATGGGTATGTGGAGTTGAGAATTGCTGAGGACCTTTGCAGCCACCGTTCAGAGAGAAACAGATGGTCTCCAAGAGCACAACAGCTAGAAGCTGAGGCTCTCTCAGGCCAGGCCTTGCTTTCCGTGACAAGGCATGGCAGACAAGAAAGGGAGAGGCACTCACACACACCCCATAGGAAGTGAGCCAGCAGGCTGAATTGGCTCAAGAGTTGACTGAGAGCCCAGGTGCCCAAGTTTCTTGGCTAGTAAGGAAGAAAATTTGGTTCAGGTCACTCCTGAGGTCTATCTGGGGAACTTACAGAGGCCTGGGGATGGCCTCAGTGACCTAAGCAGGTCTAAGGGGAATGCATTCTTCAGAGATCTCTGGGTTGTGTCAGAAACACAAGTCAAATCATGAGGCCCCTGGGTGGCTCAGTCAGTTAAGCATCTGACTCTCCATCTTGGCTCATGTCATGATCTCACAGTTCATGACTTCGAGCCCCGAGTTAGGCTCCATCCACCCTATGTTCCAACCACACTCATCTTTCTTACACCTCCCAGAATTCCCCGTGCTGTTTCCACCTCCAGGAATGCCCTTCCTCCTCCTCCTCTCTCTTGGCAAACACCAACAGATCTGTCAACGTTTGGCTAAAATGTCATTGTCACAATTAAATGCTCCTTGGGGTTTCCATGGTGTTGATCACAGAATCGTGCAGTGGCGTGTGCCTGAGGATGTCTTTCCAGCTACGCTGGGAGGCTTAACAGGCAGGGGGTCGACACAATTCATCTTTACACACACACACACACACACACACACACACACACACGTCAAATCAGCTGAAGGAAGGCAAAGGGACTTACTCAAGTAATCAAAGAGACCTGGGCAGGGTGAGCATGGGACACATACCCCACCTCTCGCTGGGAGTGGACTCTGTTTTTTCTTTGAAAGCTTTGTCCTCAGTGGGATCTCCTCATGAGATGGCCACCTTGCCTCCACCTGAACAGCTGGGAGCCCTGAGGGCCAGAGAGACCTCGTTCCCTGAAGTCCCAGCTTTAGGTCATGTAGTCTGGCTTGGGTCACATGCCCCTTCCTGACCCTGCACTCAGGATGACCCTGACCCTGCTCTGATGGACCAGGCTAGTCATGGGTCTACTCCTGGAGCTTTGGGGACAGCAGTGCCAGGGGGAATTAGCCCCATTAAAGACCACATGCACTGGAGAGGCACCTGGGTCAGCTCAGTTAAGCATCCAACTCTTTTAAAATTTTTTCTTAATGTTTATTTGAGAGAGAGAGAGAGAGAGAGAGAGTGCAAACGGGAGAAGGGCAGAGAGAGAGGCTGTGCTGACAGCTCAGAGCCTGACACAGAGCTCGAACTCACGGACCACAAGATCATGACCTGAGCTGAAGTCGGACACTTAACTGACTGAGCCACCCAGGCACCCCTAGCGTCCAACTCTTGATTTAGGCTCAAGGTCATGATCTCACAGTTTGTGAGATCAAGCCCCATATCGGGCTCCATACTGGTAACATGGAATCTGCTTGGGATTCTCTCTCTCTCTCTCTCTCTCCCTCTCAATTTCTCTCTCTCTCTCTGCCCCTACCCCGCTCATTCATTCCCTCTCTCTCTCTCCCAAAAATACATAAACTTAAAAAAAATGCACCGGAGTGCTGTGAGGTGTGTTTTTTAAAGAAAATGGAGGGTTTAATGGAAGAGCGAAAGGGTGCTGAGTTGACAAGAAGGCTTAGTCCCTCTCTGCCTGCCATGTGGAGGTTCTCAGTTTTATTCAGTTAAGTCACCTCATCTCAGCCACCGGAAATTCTGCCTCCTATGACAGATTAAAGGGTAGTTTATACTAAAATGTTAACGTCTTCCACAGGCTGTTAAACATGTTTGTGGCAGAGGCTGTGTAAACCACAGGAAAGGGTTCAGTCTAATGGTGGGATCTAGGGCAGTGTGGCAAAAGGGCAGGGGAGATCTCCAGGAAGATTTCCAAGGATGCAGTGGATCAGGCAGCATGAAGGTGGCCCAGGAGGAAAGAGAAACTTCCTTTCCATCTTAGGTCTCCATGCAAGACAGATGGCTCTCCCAGGCATGTCAGACTTCTAGGCTCTTCTGTTCCCTTCCTCTGAGGGATCTGTCTGTCCAGCTGTCAGCCTGTCATTTTAGCTCTGCTCCAAAGCTAGGTTAGGTGTGTATTCATCCAGCATCGAATCCTAACACTGAGGAAAGATCTTTCTAAAGAGGGAGAAGGTCTGTTCTGGATGGTTACAGATGTGTTCTGTATGAGAGGGTCAGAGGAAAGGATCCAGGAAGCAGATGAGACAGGTAAGAACATTCAAATAGTCACATCTACTCTTCCATCCATCCACACACTCACCCATCGCCCAACCACTCACTTAGCCTTGCACCCATTCACCTACCCATCAGTGACCCACCTACCTACTCATCTACCCAACCACACCACACCTACCCAACCATCCACCCACATAATAACTAGTGACTGTTGTGGATCCATCCTACTGCCGTGCGTTGGGAATTGGAAGCACGAAGATGAGTCGTGTCGACCCCCTGCCTGTTAAGCCTCCCAGTGTAGCTGGAAAGTCATCCTCAGGCACACGCCACTGCATGATTCTGTGATCAACGCCGTGGAAACCCCAAGGAGCATTTAATTGTGACAATGACATTTTAGCCAAACATTGACAGATCTGTTGGTGTTTGCCAAGAGAGAGGGGGAGGAGGAAGGGCATTCCTGGAGGTGGGAACAGGATGGGGGATTCTGGAAGTTGTAAGAGAGATGAGTGTGGTTGAAGCATAGGGTGGATGGAGGGCCGAGGTAGAAGTTGACATTGGAAAGCTGAGCAGGACCTTTAATTCCCGGCCCTGGGAAGCCAGGGGTGGCATTTGAGCGAAAGGGCCAGCACATAGAGTTTGGCCAAAGACCTGGGAGTGGCCAGCCCCCTCTTGCTCCAGGCCTCAAGGAGACACACAATTCAAAGAAACAAAAGACTCCAAACCTCAGGAAGGGTGCCTTTACGGAAACCGTCTCTGAGATGGATGGACAGATGGACGCATAGATGCACAGATGGCTGGTTGGTATGCAGAAACAGTCAAGGACTCCTGCCCATGTCACAAGCTCTGGGTTCATGTGCCAAGGACTGAGGTCTCAATGTACCTGGCTCTGTGGTCCTGGGGGTCTTGCAGGATGCATGGCCACATTGCCGACAGAAGAGAAGGGAAGAGAGTCTGAAGGCCATGGCCAGGACAGCCATGCTACTGAGCATCTCTAACCAGAAGGTTCTTCTAGCTGGGGCTCTAAGAATTTCCTTGATGGAAGCAGCTTCTGTTTTTTTCCTGTAGGTGAATTTTTATCTAAAATACCATCCTAGGGGCACTTAGGGGGCTCAGTCGGTTGAGCATCCGACTTCAGCTCAGGTCACAATCTTGCAGTCTGTGGGTTTGAGCCCTGAGTCGGGCTCTGTGCTGATGGCTCAGAGCCTGGAGCCTGCTTCAGATTCTGTGTCTCCCCCTCTCTCTGCCCCTCCTTTGCTCACACTCTGTCTCTCTCTCTCTGTCTCTCTCTCTCTCTCTCAAAAATAAATAAACACTTAAAACATTAAATAAATAAATAAATAAATAAATAACCATCCTAGGGGCGCCTGGGTGGCTCAGTCGGTCAAGTGTCTGACTTCAGCTCAGGTCATGAGCTCACAGTTCATAAGTTTGAGCCCTGCATCAAGGCTCACTGCTACCAGCATAGAGTCTGCTTCAGGTCCTCTGTCTCCCTTTCTTTCTGCCCCTCTCCCATGCCCTCTCTCTCTCAAAGGTAAATAAACCTAATTTTTAAAAAATAAAAAATAAAATAAAATAAAACCCATCTTTTGCCTCTTGTCAGGAACATTGACTCTGTTGGATGGTGTTGTCTTTCACAGGAAGCAAGGGCCAGAGGACAGTCGAGGGTGGGCCCTAGGGACGGCATACCGAGCAGGGGGCAGGGCTCAGTAGCTGAACAAAACCCCATGCCGCAGCCCGCCAGGTGTCAGGCCCGGTCAGGAGAGGCCCACAGCTGTAAAAGTTTGACGTGAGGTTGGTGCAGTCAGATCTTGGGTCACTAGAGGGACCTGGGACGGGGTAGGGGACAGTGTCCCAGGAGTCCCTGGGTTGCCGGGAGCTGTGGAGAGGCCCTGGCTGGCTCTGGAAGGAAGGGGGTAGCAGCTTGCAGGGAGGGACAGGGGTGGGGCAGGGATCTGAGGGCAAGAAGACTGCAGCGGTGAGGAAGAGCCTCAGAGCCCCCCAGCCCAAAACCAAGTGCTCCCCAGGCTAGCAGAGGCCAGCAGCACCCACCCCTCCCTCACTTATGCTATTTGGTTACTTGATAGAATCCTGTAGTCACGGGGCGCCTGGGTGGCTTAGTCGGTTAAGCGTCCGACTTTCGCTTAGGTCATGATCTCGCGGTTCGTGGGTTTGAGCCCNGCAGGAGTTGGGAAGGGCTTTCCCCCTCCTCAGAGGCAATGCCGAGCTGGATCTTGAAGGGAAACTGCCAGAACTCAAGGATGAGAAGCAGAGGCATCTCAGGTGGAGAACAGGGCATGGGCAAAGGCGGGGGAAACAGAGATGGGAATGAGGTGTGTCCCTGATGACAGGTTCTGTGAGGGACCAGACTCTGGGATTTGGAACAGATGTGTCAGGGAAGATGGAGCCTCTTCAGGCTGAGACCTCACTGCCCGAACCTCCTTGAGGGCAGCCCAGGTGTGGGGCTTCCCTTATCCCTCACCTCAACCTGGAATCTTATGGCTCCCTTCTACAGAGAGAAAGCAAGGCAAAGAGGAAAAGAAGCCATCGTACAGAGAAGAGCACGTGTGTTTCCAGTAGAGAGTCCTGTGGCCGATGCAGAGAGGACTACATGTTGGAACTTGGCTGGGCCAGAATGGGCTTGGGGATAGGTGCTGTGTCTGCTGGACATACCTCACCTTGGGGTCAGCCGCCATGGTTTCCAGTTTTCACCCAGCTGCCAGCTCATGGTGGGACTTTGAAGAAGTCACCATTTGTCTAGACCTCAGTTTCTCCATCTGTTTAATGGCATCACCAGTGCTCTAGGCTCAAGGCCACTTAATTAGGAGTCTATGGACTAGAGAGTCCAAAGAGGCCTTGAACTTGCAGCAGATTCCGTTAAGTGCTGTCGAAGCCCTCCAAAGACCCCCCTGCGGTTCGACAAGTTGGGTCGATTGCTTGTTGCAACAAGAGAGAGCGCACACTGTGGGGAACCATGGGGTGTCTCAGCCTCAGCTGTTAGAGAGAACTTCTTCTAGGATTTGGACCAGTGTTAGGGGATTTGGTGGCGGGTTTAAGGAAGCGGGGCTATGCTCTGGCTTGAAAGAAGGGTGATTCTATGATTGGGTATCTTAATAGATTTTATCTAGAAAGAGGGAAGGCCAGGGTGAGGCTAAAGTTGAAACTGGTAAAAAAGCAGCATATTAGCCAGGTTAGGGGACTATTTGGTCATTCTTATGGTTTGGACAATGTCCATGTTCTGTGTTCGGACATGATTATGGAGTGGTCTTGTGTTTGTCTTGATCGATTACAGTTGTAGAGTGTTCTTGTCTGAGGTTGATGTCTGCGAAATTGATCACGTTCAACAGGAAGACACCAGGGTCTGGCTGTGAGTGAGAGGACATCTCATGGATGTGGGGGTTACTTTTCGCCTTCTCAGGGTGTTCCTAAGAAAAGAGCTTTAATCAGATTTCGATCAGAATTTCTGGGATCTCACAAAGAAACAAATGCTTAATCTCTAAAATCACCTATAGCCCAGAGGCGCTTTGAATCAGATACCTGTCCATGGATGGCACCTCATGTGGGTCATCACACGTGGCCTCAGTGGCTGCCTCTCTGAAATGTGTNTTTGAGAGACAGAGAGCACTAGCGGGGGAGGGGCAGAGAGAGAGAGGGAGACACAGAATCCAAGGCAGGTTCCAGGCTCCAAGCTGTCAGCACGAAGCCCGACATGGGGCTCGAACCCATGAACCATGAAATCATGACCTGAGCTGAAGTTGGATGCTTAACCGACTGAGCCACCCAGGTGCCCCTCTTGTGTGGGCTTTTTAAAATGCCCTTGTCACAACCCCAATGGAGGGGAATTTGGCATCTAACAAAAATGCATACGTGTTTCTCTTTTGCCCCGGCAATCCCTCTTCCCGCAGTTTGCCTTGAAGATACACTCCCACAATGTGAAAATATATAGGTACAAGGTCATTTACTGAAGCATGATTGATAACTGCAAAATACTGGCAACAATACCAGTTCCTACACATAGGCAGTGGTTGAATAAACTGTGGTACATTCACTCAGCGGAGTCCTACACAGCTATAGAAAGATCAATGCTATGAACTGATGAGGAGTGATTCCAAGGACATATGTTAAGTGAAAAAAGGAAAGCACACAAAAGTATCTGGACCTAGAGGGTATTATGCTAAGTGAAATAAGTCCCACAGAAAAAGACTAATACCACGATTTCACCTATATGCAGAATCTAAATAAATAAATAAATAAATAAACAGACAATCACAGAAATAAGACTTATAAATACGAAAAACAAATTGTTGGTTGCCAGAGGGGACGGGGGTAGGGAGATGGGTGAAATAGGCAAAGGGGACTAAGAGGTACAAACTCCCAGTTATAAAATAAATAAGTCACAGGGATGAAAAGTACAGCNTCAAATTAGTGTGTTGTACACATGAAACTAATATAACATTGCATGTCAACTATACTTCAATTAAAAAAAAAAAAACAGAGAGAAAAGTGGGGCACCTGATTGGCTNCTCCCTCTCTCTCTGACACTCCCCTGCTCATGCTGTCTCTCTCTCTCTCTCTCAGAAATACATAAAACATTAAATATTTTTTTAAATAAAATACATTTTTTTAGAGAGAAAGTATGCGTGTGAGCAGGGGAGAGGGGCAGAGGGAGAGAGAGAATCTAAAGGAGGCCCCATACCCAGCATGGAGTCTGATATGAGGCTCAATCCCATGACCCTGGGATCATGACCTGAGCCTAAATCAAGAGTTGGGTGCTCAGGGCACCTGGGTGGCTCAGTCGGTTGGGCGTCTGACTTTCTCTCAGGTCATGAACTCGTGGTTCATGGGTTCAAGCCTGCGTCAGGTTCTATGCTAACAGCTCAGAGCCTGGAGCCTGCTTCGGATTCTATGTCTCCTTCTTTCTCTACCCCTTCCCTACTCACGCCCTGTCTCTCAAAAACAAATTTAAAACGTTGAAGAAAAAAGAAGAGTTGGTTGCTCAACCGACTGAGCCACCCAGGCACCCCATAAAGAAATTTAAAAAAAATTTTTTTTAAAGAGAGAGAAAAGTAACTAGAGTATACAACTCTTCATATAAGAAATAAGGATTTAAGAAAATATGTATATTTGTGTATCTTTACAAAAAGAAACATAGGAGGGAAAAAGTANACACAGAATGTGAAACAAGCTCCAGGCTCTGAGCTGTCAGCATAGAGCCCAACGCTAGGCTCAAACTCCAGAATCGTGAGATCATGACCTGAGCTAAAGTCCGATGCTTAACCAACTGAGCCACCCAGGTGCCCCCAAAACAGCAACTATTAAAGTTGGTTGGCAGGAAGGGCTGGGTGGGAGCAGGCTAGAAAGAACAGAATGGAGAAGTGATACTTCTCTGAGTATACTTGTTGGTATAGTTCTGACTTTTGAAACCGTGTTAACGTTTTATATACTTAAAAAAATAAAGAAAATTTACAAGGGTCAGGAAAATCCTAATATGGAATACAAACAGAAACAAATTAACCTTAACTGTATTTCAAACACAGCCCCACTGAAGGAGAACAGGAAGAAGAACTAACTCTAGTAACTTTTGACTACGGTATCCCATCAGGCTAAAGACAAAAAGGACTGTGACAAATAATGACCTCTAGTTGGCAGCCTTGACTTCCACGGTACTATCAGTTACTGCATCTGAAACTACTGAATGTGTATCTTAGGACTGAGATACGTAAATTCTCATGGATAAAGAGAATCTGGTTTCTCACTACAGGAGAAGGGAGTTACAAATACAGAAAAGGGAAAGGCTAGGATGAACTCTCTGGTGTTGGGTTAGTATTGTAGATGTCAGTAGGAACTCATAGAATTTAATACATAAGTAGAAATATAGATGTATGGATGGACTTGCATACATATGTGTATATGGATTCATTACATACATGCATCTATATTTATATCCTAACTCCGTCCTCTGGGAAGGCCTAGAATCAGCAACACTATAGAAGCAATGAGCACTTCTAGTGCCCAGTTCTTGGCTTCCTAAATGCCATTTTCCACTAAAAGGAAACAAGTCTTCTTGGGGGAAATGGCTGACTCCCAGGTCACAACAGGGAAAGTATGAGATGGACCTGAAATATCCTGATGTGATCTAAAGGAAAGATGTGCTCAAAAAATGATGGAAACATGTCATAAGGACACAGGAACCAGTTGGAGGAGACTCCCACTGGCCAAATCTAGAATAATCTGAGCATTAAAATAAACAATGAGAATTCTTTTCAACAAATGTGCTGGGGAAACTGGATATCTACATGCAAAAGAATGAAGTTGAGATCTTACCTTACACCATATATAAAAATTAACTCAAGATAGATCAACCATTCTAAATGTAAGGCCTAAACCTATAAAACTCTTAGAAGAAAACATAGGGGAAAGCTTCATGACACTGGGTTTGGTAATGATTTCTTGGATAAGATAACAAAAGCACAGGCAACGAAAGAAAAAATAAGTAAGTTTTCTATGTAAAAATGAAAAACTTCTGTTCATCAAAGGACACTGTCAAAAGAGTGAAAAGGCAACTCACAGAATGGGTAAGAATATTTACAAATTAGATATCTGATAAGAGGCTAATGTCCAGAATATGTAAAGAACTTCTACAACTCAACAACAACAAAAAACAAACAACCCCATTTTAAAATGAGCAATGGAAGGGTGTATGGGTGGCTTAGTCAGTTAAGCATCTGACTTTTGATTTTAGCTCAGGTCATGATTTCATGATTCATGGGTTCGAGCCCTGCATAGGGCTCTGTGTTGACAGTGTGGGACCTACTTAAGATTCTTCTCTCTCCCTCTCCCTGTACTGGCAGCTCAGAGCCTGGAGCCTGCTTCAAATTCTGTCTCTCTCTCTCTCTCTGCCCCTCCTCTGCTCACGCTCTCTCACTCNAACCACAGTGAGATACCACCTCACACCTATTAGAATGGCTATTATAAAAATAATTTAATAACAAAAAATAAAAAGTGTTGGCAAGGATACCTGGAATTGAATGTAGGAATGTAAAATGGTACAGCCACTGTGGAAAACAGTATGGTGTTTCCTCACATAGTGAAAAATAGAATTACCGTAGGATCCAGGAATTCCATTTCTGGATATATACCCAAAAGAATTGAAGTAGGGACTCAAAAAGATATTTATACACCCATGTTCATAGGAGCATTATTCTCAATAGCCAAAAAGTGGAAGCAACTCAAGTATTTGTTGATGGATGAATGGGTAAACAGAATGTGACATATACATACAATGGAATATTATTCAGTCTTATAAAGGAAGGGAATTCTGATATATGCTCCAAGCATGCATGAACCTTGAGAACATTACACTAAGTGAAGTAAGCCAGTCACAAAAAGGCAAATCTGTATGACCTCATTTATATGAAGTACTTAGAGTAGTCAAATGCATAGGAACGGAAAGAAAAATGGTGGTTGCCAGGGGCTGGGGGAGGGGAAACGGGGAGCTGATGTTTAATGGGTACAGAGTTTAAGTTTGGGAAGATGAAAAATGTTCTGGAGACGGATGGTGGTGTTGGTTGCACAACACTGTGAATATGGGTTTTTTTGTTTTTTTGTTTTTTTTTTTTTAATTTCTAGGCGAGAGAAAGAGACAGCGTGACCAGGGGAGGATCAGAGAGGGAGTCACAGACTGAAACAGGCTCCAGGCTCTAAGCTGGCAGTCAGCACAGAGCCCGACGCGGGGCTCGAACCCACGAACTGCGAGATCATGACCTAAGCGAAAGTCAGATGCTTAACCGACTAAGCCACCCAGGCACCCCTACACTGTGAATATGTTTAATGTTACTAAACTGTACAGTTAAAAATGGTTAAGATGGTAAACTTTATCGGGGCACCTGGCTGGCTCCGTGTAACTGTTGACCTTGGGGTTATGAGTATACATGCTGGGTGTAGAGATTACGTAAAACTTAAAACAAAAAATTTTTAAAGATGGTAAACTTTGTTACATGTTTTTTATCACAATTTTAAAACTTATGCTCAGTGAAAGAAACAAGACACAAAAGATGACATATTGTATGATTTCATCTATATGAAATGTGCAGAATAGGCTAATCTACAGAGACATGTAGAGATCAATGACGTTGTCTAGGGCTGTCAGAGGCAGATGGGGAGTGACTGCTAACAAGCACAAGGTTTCTTTTTGGGGTGATTGAAATGTCCTAAAAATAGACTGTGATGATTTTTACACAAGTCTGTAAAATATACTAACTACCATTGCATTATACAACTAACACAGGTGAGTTTTATGGTATGTAAATTATATTTCAATTAAGCTACTTTTATAAATAAAGATGGGGGCACGCAGGTGGCTCAATCAGTTAAGCGTCTGACTTCAGCTCAGGTCATGATCTCACGGCTCATAAGTTAGAGCCCTACGTTGGGCTCTGTGCTGACAGCTCAGAGCCTGGAGCCTGCTTTGGATTCTGTGTCTCCCTCTCTCTCTGCCCCTGTCTGTTCTGTCTCTCTCTTCCTCTCTCAAAAACAAACACTAAAATTTTTTTTTTTTACAAATAGTTTATGGTCAAATTAGTTTCCACATAACATTCAGTGCTCATCCCCACAAGTGCCCTCCTCCATGCCCATCCCTCCCCCCCCCCACATCCGTCAGTCCTCAGTTTTTGTCAGCATTCAAGAGTCTCTTGTGGTTTGCCTCTCTCCCTTTCCCCCACCATTTTCCCCCTTCTTCTCCCCCTTGTTCCTCCGTCAAGTTCCTCCTAATCCTCCTATACGTGCAAACATATGATATTTGTCCTTCCAAACATTAAAATTTTTTAATAAATAAGTAAATATAGGAACTGACTAACCTTTAAATTAAAAGAAGAATCCATGAGTCCAATACTAGTACAAATAAACAAAACGAATAAATAAATACACGGGAAGAAAGGGAAAGCTCTTCCTTACCATAAGATCCCAGCTATACATGTAAACGAAAATCATCCTGAGACATCACCTTAATCAAATGATCAAGCTAACACCAACAATTTTGCAATTAACCAATACTTTGAGCTTCCATATATACTGAGAAGAACAGAGTCACTTCTGTGGAATTTCTTTCAAAAATGCATAATTCTTGGGGCATCTGGGTGGCTCAGTCAGTTAAGCGTCCGACTTTCGGTTCAGGTCATGATCTCACAGCTCCTGAGCTAGAGCCCCACATCCAGCTCTCAGCTCTCAATGCAGAGGCTGATTCAGATCCTCTGTCTCCCTAGCTCTCTGCCCCTCCCCAGCGTGTGCGCATGCGAGCGCCCTCTCTCTCTCTCAAAAATTAACATTAACAAAAAAGATACATTTTTAAAAAATGCATAGTCCAAATCAAATCCTGAGGAAACATCAGATAAACCCAAATTGAAGGACATTCTTCCAAAGAAATGCCCTGTGCTTTTCAAAAACATCAAGATCATGAAGGCTAAAAGACTAAAACATTGTTCCAGATTGAAAGAGATTAAAAAGACCTGATAACAGAAAGCATCTTGTGACCTAAGATTTCCTTTAACTTATAAAAGGACATGGGTAGGGGGGGCGTCTGGCTGTCTCAGTCGGTAGAGCACACAACTCTTGATCTTGGGGTCATGAGTTTGAGCCCCATGTTGGAGGGGAGGTTGTANAGAGGTACAAATTTCTAGTCATAAAATAAGTAAGTCACAGGGATGAAAGTACAGCATAGGGAATGGAGTCAATAGTATCGTAATAACATTGCATGGTGACAGATGATAACACTTATAGAATAGTCAAAACCATTGTATGTACACCTGAAATTAGCCATAACATTGTATGTCAACTCTACCAAGTTTTTTTTATAAAGTACTAGGATGGCTATAATCAAAAAGTCTAGGGGGCACCTGGGTGGCCCATAGGTTAAGTTCTGAGTTCGGCTCAGATCATCATCTCGCGGTTCATGAGTTCGAGCCCCACTCAGAGCCTGGAGGCTGCTTCTGATTCTGTGTTCCCTCTCTGCTCCTCCCCCACTCATGCTTGCTCTCTCTCTCTCTCTCTCTCTCTCTCTCTCAAAAATAAATAAACATTAAGAAAAAATTTTAAAAAGTCAAATAACAATGAGTGTTGGTGAGGATGTGGATAAATTGGAACATTCATACTCTGCTGGTAGAAATGGAAGAAAATGTCCTTGTTCTTAGAAAATCCATATTGAACTATTCAGTTGAAAAGGTATCACATCTGCAACTACTATCAAATAGTTTAGAAGAACTATAGATAGATATAGATGACAAAGATTAGAGACAGAGACAGAGTAAATATGTTGTTATTATTATGAGACTTGGCATTGCCATTAGATTGACTTGCCAATCTAGTAAGTGAAAAATGGGATCTCATTGTCCTAATTTGCATCTCTTTAATTATGGGGAGACATTTAAAGTGCCCCAGAAATCATAATCCAGAATGATCACAAAGGCTAATTAAAATATTTGAAAAATACACCCACCCTCTACTAAGCTCCAGTGATAAAAACACGAAACACCACATCTAGTAGACGTGAAATGGTATCTAATTGTTGTTTTAATTTTGCATTTCAATGACAACTAAAGAGATGTGGTTAACTTTTCATATATTATACATATTGGTCATTTCAGAGGTCTTCTGCTGTGAATGACCTGTGTCCACTGTCCATTTTCTAGTGTATTGTTTGCCTTGTTCTTATTGATTTGTAGATGTCCTTTATATGTCCTGGAGT
>NW_027528208.1:253744-254121 GCF_008692635.1 Crocuta crocuta
ATTCTAGATACCAGTTCTTTATCATACACACCAAAAGACTACATGGAAACAATTAAGTCTGTGAAGCTCAGGGTCACCCATAGTGAGGCTCTTCCAGTTTAAATGTTAGGTCTTGCAACTAAGGGAAATATTTCTGGCATATGCTGTGGGTCATTGTTGACTCTACGTGAGTATGTTTGAAAACTGAGGGAAAAATTAAAATGGTAATTCATAAAATGTAGCCTGTATTCTGCTGTTAAGGAAAGGAATTAGTAGTGTTTGTGCATCTGGACTATGTAATTATTCATCATATATATAAATATATATATTCTTACTGTGTTAAATATTTCTCACTTGTAATATATGAATATCAATTTTATGAGTTAAAACTCTAACTT
>NW_027528208.1:254141-256802 GCF_008692635.1 Crocuta crocuta
TGTTAGCATTTTTTACTGTTTATTTTTTTAGAGAGAGCAAGAGAGCGAGCAGGGAACAGACAGAGAGAGAGAGAGAGAGAGAGAGATTCTGAAGCAGGCTCCAGGCTCTGAGCTGTCAGCACAGAGCCCCCTGCGTGGATCATGGATCCAACTCACAAACCCCAAGATCATGACCTGAGCTGGAAGTCGGATGCTAACCTAACCGACTAAGCCACCCAGGCACCTCTGTGTTAATACTTTTTAAAGAGACCAGGCATAAATTTTTCTTCAACTGCCATTGTTACTTCCAAGCAAAGAAGTGGTAATCCCAGTCTTTTGTTTAACAGAAAGGGACACTGAAGCCCAGTGAGTGGGCATGTCTAACTCAGCTTCATACTGGCAGGTATTAATCTGATTAGAAACTGTATTCCTTAGCGCCTCAGGTCATGGTGGGATGCAACTTGACCTGGGCTTTCTTCTTCCTTCCAACTCATGCTAAACATGCAGTATGTACCCAATAAATGCTCCTTTGTAAAGCCCTTCATCAGCCTAAGGCCAGAGGGGAATGTCCAGGCACTGGAGGGTAAGGGCGGTAGACAGCAGGTGCTGCATAAATCCTCAGTGTTGGTGCAGATGCAACCCAATGCAAGTCATTGTTGGGGGCACTCTAAGGGCTTTTTAAACATGCTCCCGATGGATGCTCTGTACTTGCCTCCTAGTTCACAGGGAACACTAACTGGTTGCTGGGGTCAGGGTCACCCTCAAGGCAGGAGTGAGCCCAGTAGGGAATTAAGCACGCAAATCAATTCCCAAAGACAATCTAAGTGCTGACGAGGAATCCCAGGGGGGAGCACGGGCGCCTAATTCGTGCCCCTAGGTGACACAGTAATTATAAACGTTTCTGGCCCGTCCCTGGGGGTGGTTGGAGATTCTTTTAGTTCCCTCACCGGAGGGGGAAGGGGAGATCTCGATTTATTTTCCCATCTGTGAAACGGAGGGACAAAAGTGGCCAGCAGACTTGCGCGGGTGGGCAGTTTGGCCGGCTCGCAGGAGCAGACTTTCCTTCTCCCTCCCCCGTCTTTCCCATCTCAGCTTCCAAGGATTAGGAATTCGACGACTTGAAAGTTTGTTCTCGGATCGCCAGAAGACTTCCCGACGCGAACCTTCAAGGGGCTGGAACAGCACCAAGAGGCCGGAACAGCACCAAGAGGCCGGAAAGGTACGGGCGCTAACGTTCCGCGCGCCGACGTCCTCCCGCTCCCGGCTCCTCTCAACCTCCCGCTCCTCCTTCCCTCGATCCTCCGGCTCCCCGCCTCCTCAGTCCCCGCCCCTCTCCTGCCCTCTCATTGGCCGAGCTGGCCGGTCAGACCTCCCCGGGATTTAAAGGGCCCGCTCTCCGCGCCGCCCAGGGAGCCGCAGCTGGTCCCGGCCTTGCGGCCTGCGGGGGAGGCTGCCCGGAGGAGGCGGCGACGGTGGCGGCGGCGGTGCGTCCCTNACTCCTCCAATTGCTACATCCCACTACCAACTCCACCTCCCTGCAGCCCCCGGGCCTGGGCAGAGCTTTGTTGGTGGCTGCAAGAGGTCAGGCGGGGGTGAGATGGGGCACGAGGGGGACACAGGACACCCCCCACATCCGTACAAGAAGAGATGCACACGGCTCCCAAGTGTCACAGGATCTTCCTCTCTGCCCTCCACACAGAATGACTCTACTTTGGAAATCAGGGAGCTCCTCCACCCCCCCCATTTGCTCTGTAGGCCTAGAATGTACACCATTTAATTACCATCGGACCCGGACTGTTAACAGCATTCCAGAAACACATTCACCACAGGTCATGGGTTGTGTGTGTGCACCCAGGATACCCAACACACACACACACACACACACACACACACACACACAGTTGATGGCTCAGGCTGATGTACCTGACATTCACACCATTCCCCAGCCCCCAGGTACCATGTCTCTACTTGGAGGGCCCCAAACTGAAATCTGAATGTTTGAGTCCATCCCTTGAACATGGTCTGCCCCATGGACATCCTGGCTCCTTCTATGTCCCCACTTTGACAGGTCTATCCATCTGTCCATCCATCCGTGGGGGGTCGGCAATGGCCACCTTCAGCCGCCAGGAATTTTTCCAGCAGCTGCTGCAGGGCTGTCTCCTGCCCACTGCCCAGCAGGGCCTTGACCAGATCTGGCTGCTCCTTGCCATCTGCCTCGCCTGCCGCCTCCTCTGGAGGCTTGGTAAGTGCTTGCCACGCCATGTGCCACCATGCCAGGCCATATCCCACATACCACATTCATCTATACCAAGCCACATGTTATCCTGCTACATCTTGCCATGCCAAGCCACGCTCCAACATGTCTCTCCCATCGCATCCCACCAGCGAAGTGCCATTCCACCACACCACGTCCTTAATGCTCAACCACACCATGCCACACCATGCCAAGCCACATCCTGCCGTGGCAAACCAGGTCTTTCAGTACGCCTGGGTTCTGGGATTCTGGAAGGCTAAGGTTCTTGGATCTTGGGATCCTGAAATGTCTACGTCCCAAGGTTATAAGATTCTGGAATGCTGATGTCACAGAGTTACTGAATCCCAAAGTATCATGTTGCAGGGTTCGGTCATTCTGACAAATTGAAATTCTCACATTTCAAAACATCCAAAATGCTGGCATTCTGG
>NW_027528208.1:257018-260140 GCF_008692635.1 Crocuta crocuta
ACAATCGTGGCAAGCCTATATCCAAATGATAAGGTTCCAAGTTCCCAAAGTTCCTCTAGGATGTTGAGAATTTTAGAAATCAGAGATTCAGAGGTTCTATACTTTCTTTTCTTTTCTTTTCTTTTTTAAGTTAGTTAGTTAGTTTGTTTGTTTGTTTTTGTAATCACTACACCCAACATAGGGCTCGAACTCATGACCCCGAGATCAAGAGTTGCATGCTCTACTGGCCAAGCCAACCAGGCACCCCTACCCTGCTTTTTTCTTTTATTTAAAAATGTTTTGGGGCGCCTGGGTGGCTTAGTCGGTTAAGCGTCTGACTTTCGCTTAGGTCATGATCTCGCGGTTCGTGGGTTCGGGCCCCGCATCGGGCTCTGTGCTGACTGCCAGCTCAGAGCCTGGAGCCTGTTTCAGTCTGTGACTCCCTCTCTCTCTGACCCTCCCCTGCTCACGCTCTCTCTCTCTCTCCTAGAAATAAGAAAAAAAATTAAAAATGTTTTAATGTATTTATTTTTGAGAGACAGAGTGCAAGTGGGTGAGGGGCAGAGAGAAAAAGAGACACAGAACTTGAAGCAGGCTTCAGGCTCTGAACCATCAGCACAGAGCCCAGTGTGGGGCTCAAACCCACAAGCTGTGAGATCATGCCCTGAGCTGGTCAGATGCTTAACTGACTGAGCCACCCAGGCATCCCTTCTTTTTTCTCTTATATTAAATGGATGTTTTGGTTTTTTCCCAGGTTCATCATTTTGAAATATTTCAAAGTTACCAAAAAATTAAGGTGAAAGAATGTCATGGGCACCCATATATGCATTTCCAGATTCTCTGTCAACATCTTGACACATTAGCTCTATCTGCTTATCTGTTTACCTACCCATCATCTTCCTGAATCATATGAAGAACGTGCTGACACTACAGCCAAACCCTTCATTGTGTGCCCCCCGAACACATCTTCCCCCAACAAACACACCCTCACCCATCAACTCAAGAAATTTAAGCTGGATGCAGTAATAGTATCCAACATAAATTGATATTCACATTTTAACAGGGTTCCCAAAATGCCCTTTATAGATGTTGATTTTCTTTATCTTTTTAAACATTTACAAAAATTTAATGTTTATTTTATTTTTGAAAGGGAGGGTGCGGGGAGAGCAAGCGGAGGAGGGACATAGAGAGAAAGGGAGACACAGAATCAGAAGCAGACTCCAGGCTCTGAGCTGTCAGCACAGAGCCTGACACGGGGCTGGAACTCATGAACTGCAAGATCATGACCTGAGCCGAAATCAGTGCTTAACCGACTGAGCCACCCAGGCGACCTTCAACGCTTTTTAAGAGAGAGAGAGCATACATGTGAGCTGGGGAAGGGCAGAGGGAGAGGGAGAGAGAATCTTAAGCAGGCTCCACACCTAGGGTGGAGCATGACGCGGGGCTCGATCTCACGAACTGCGAGATCATGACCTGAGCTGAAATCAAGAGTCAGACGCTTAACCAATTGAGCCACCAAGGCGCCCCTGTTTCTTTTCTTTAAGCCCAGGCCCTGCCACCTATCCAGCTCCCCAACATCTGCTCCGGGCCTCCTGCAATCTCACCACATTCCAACCTCTAGGCCTTTGTTTGTGCTGTGCCCTCTGCCTGGGTTGCCCTCCCTTCCTTCCAGCCCCTTCAACTTCCTTTTTTTTTTTTAACTTTATTTATTTCTTATGAGACAGAGGGAGAGAAAGAGAGACAGCATGAGCAGGGGAGGGGCAGAGAGAGAGAGGGAGAGAAATCCCAAGCAGGCTCCACGCTATCAGTGGGGCTCCAACTCATGAAGTGTAAGATCATGACCTGAGCCGAAACCAAGAGTCGGGGGATGCTTAATCGACTGAGCCACCCAGGCGCCTTCCCCAACTTCCCTTTCTTGTTCCCTCTCTCTCTCTCTCTCTCTCATGTGAAGGGTTGCCATCCTACCTGAAGCATGCAAGCACCGTGGCAGGTGGCTTCTTCAGCCTCTACCACTTCTTCCAGCTGCACATGGTTTGGGTCGTGCTGCTCAGCCTCCTGTGCTACCTCGTGCTGTTCCTGTGCCGACATTCCTCCCATCGCGGCGTCTTCCTCTCCGTCACCATCCTCATCTACCTACTCATGGGGTATGGCTGCGAGTCCCCATCCCCACACCGTTGGCGAAAGGGCCAGTGAGGGGCCCCCCAGGTCCCGCCACGTGAGGCTGGTCAGGACGGGGAGGGCATAGGGTATTCCTGGATGGGGGAGGGGCAGTCTGGGAGACGCGTGCTTTCTAAAGGCTGTACAGGACAGACTGGGCTTGGGCTCTCTCCCTGGAGGAGGGCATCCTGGAGAACTATTCCTCCAGGAGGTGGTGCGGGACTGGGGAAGACAGAACCCTCCTCTCGCACGTCAGTTTCCCCCCTTTGTGGTCTCTGAGACCATGGGAGTCATGGAGCCAAGACCACCTTTTTTCCTCAGTGAGATGCACATGGTGGACACCGTGACCTGGCATAAGATGCGAGGTAGGCAGCCCTGGCCCTCTCACCTGCCCCAGCCCCCCGGCTCCACTCCACATCTCCTAATTCCCCAACCCTGTCTTTCCTTCCCCGCTTTTCTCCCTCATCCGCCCACCCCAGCGGACACGCAGGCCTCAGATGCCCCTCCCATCTGTGTCTCTCTCTCTCTCTACCATGCCTTCCCCCTCCCGTCTGTCTGTCCTATCTCATGTCCATGCCTGACACTTGAGGAACGGTGTCTGCTGGTCCTGGGCCCACCTGCTCACCTGCCCGTCTGACACTGTGCCCACCTGTCCACACTCGCCCTCCTCTTTTTCTACCACTTCTCACCCGGTGCCCCCCACCCCCCCATGCGGACCTGCTCTCTGCCTGCCCACTTGACCACGGGCGCGACACATAGGGGCCCAGATGATCGTGGCCATGAAGGCGGTGTCTCTGGGCTTCGACCTGGACCGGGGCGAGGTGGGTGCAGTGCCCTCGCCCGTGGAGTTCATGGGCTACCTCTACTTCGTGGGCACCATCGTCTTTGGGCCCTGGATATCCTTCCACAGCTACCTACAGGCTGTCCAAGGCCGCCCGCTGGTGAGGTCCTGGGTGGACAGGTGGGCAGGGACTGTGGGAGCCACA
>NW_027528208.1:260270-266485 GCF_008692635.1 Crocuta crocuta
GGGCAGTGTTCATGGAGCCTTGATCCCCACAGAGCCGCCGATGGCTGCAGAAAGTGGCCCGGAGCCTGGCGCTGGCCCTGCTGTGCCTTGTGCTGTCCACGTGTGTGGGCCCCTACCTCTTCCCATACTTCATCCCCCTTGATGGTGACCGCCTCCTTCGCAAGTGAGCACAGCCTTCGAGGCCTCTGCCCCACAGTGAGGGGGTTGGGTAGGGACTTGGGGTCTCCCCAGCTCCGAGCCTGTCTCTTAATGCTTCTGTCTGTCTTCTGTTACTACAGCAAGAAACGCAAAGCCAGGTAAATGAGGGCAGGTGCTGAGGGCGAACGGGACTGACTGGGGGGGAGGGGGGGCACAGTCTATGACCGGTTTGTTCTGTAAGTCTGCGACACTCTGACCATCTATCCCATGACTAGACAGAGACCGAATGCCTGTGGCTCTTGTGTGACCAAGATCGGCTCTGTGACTCTGTACGGCTGACGTTGCACCACCTAACTGGGTCTGGCTATCCATCCGTCCCACTGTTAGGAACAAGTTATGTGACCACAATGGGGAGTGACAAGTATGTGCTGGTGGGTGACGCTGACCAGTCTGTGACTCTAGCTAGGGGTGTATACAGGTTGTTTGCCGATCAGCCACTCACTGGCTGTGGGGGACTGGTGTTCTGGCTGTCTAGCTGTGCCATTGTCAGTGATGGGCTGTGTGCCTGTCATTGGAAAAGATAAATCTGGGTTCACTGTAACTCTGACTGGGGGTGGGTCTGACTGTAGCATGCCATGTGCCTGTCTGTGATGGATGCCTCCGGTGAGCCTGCCTTCTCTGGCTGCCTGGTGTCGTCTAGCTGAGGGATCATGACTGACCGTGTGCCTGTCACTGTCTGTGGGACCATCCATCTACCTCTGGCGTGACTGTAGGATGTCATCCACCTGTTTGATTGTATGACCCCGTCCCCCACTCACTCGCTGCTGATGGTGTCTGATGCTGAATGAGGCTCCCGAAGGTGGAGTGCCTCACCCAGTGTCACCTAGCTAAGCCGCCAGGCATCATCCGCAGGCCTGATTCCAGAACCTACGCTTTTTCCAGGACGCTGCTTCTCACCATGTGACTGTGCAATGGGTGGGATGCCTATCCTTGAGTGTAGTATTGTGCACACGTGTATAGCAGGGTGCTTGCTGGTGTCTGTGCCTAAATAAAGGACACAGTGTATGTATTTTGTATCTTATGGTCACTGAGTCAGACTAGGGAGCTTTGAGTCTGGGAACCTGATGGTATTTGTGTGTGTCCGTGTGTAGCACGGTGAGGTCAAGCCTCTGACAGCGGCTGGGTCTAGATGTCTGGCCTTGTGAGGCCATAGGGCCATGTCCTATTATAGGACAGCTCATACATCTGTTTGAGGCACATGAAATGAACTGACGGTGTGTATATGCGTGTGGCTGTCACAGTGCCCCTCTTCTGCCACCATGTTTCTGTCTCGTCTTGTCTACAAACAACTCAGGCCAGCCTCCAGGGCCTCTCTGACTCTCTTTCCTTTCTTCTCTGCTGCCTTCCCGACCCCTGGGGTCCCTAGGGGCACCATGGTAAGGTGAGTCTACAGAGTGGGGCTGGGGATGCTGACACATGGTGGGGTATCATGCCGGGGCCTAGGAATGATCCCTGTCTCCCCCACCCCTTTCTCCCCAGGTGGCTGCGAGCCTATGAGAGTGCTGTCTCCTTCCACTTCAGCAACTATTTTGTGGGCTTTCTGTCCGAGGCCACGGCCAGGCTGGCAGGGGNCCCCGGTCCATGGTGGAAGTTGTTACAAGCTGGAACTTGCCCATGTCTTATTGGCTAAATAACTGTGAGTCACCGAGTCACCACTCCCAAGAATTGAGAGTCCTCAACCCAGGCCCGTTCCCACATTCATATAACAAACGTTTACTGAGAACTATCGTGTGCTAGGCACTGAAGATACTGCAGGGACTAGGGGAGAAAACCCCCAAATCCCTGCCCCTGTGGCCGTGGCATTTTTGTGGGTAGAGCAGATACTAAGAGAAAAAATTATATAATATTTCAAGTGATGACAAGTGCTATGGCTAAAAAAAATGCAGGTAAAGATCATCTGGGAGTATTGGAACAAGTGTGGGGGGGTACAATTTTAAATAAATTATCCAAAGCAAGCCCCCCTGAGGAGGTGACATTTGAGCAAAGACCTGAGCAAGGTGAGAGAGCAAGCAAAGCAAATGTGTGAGGGAGGAGTGTAACGGATGGAGGGAACAGCCAGTGCAAAGGCCCTGAGGTAGGAGCATGTTTGAGGAACAGGGAGGAAGCCATTGCAGCAGGAGCAGAGTGAGCGAGGGGACCAGTGGCAGGAGATGTGGTCAGAGAGGTGACAGGGGCCTGGTCCCGTAGTGCTTCACTGGCCACGGGAAGGATTTTGGCTTTTTCTCTGAGAAGTGGAGCCACAACAGGGGTCTGAGCCGAGGACGGCTGAGGGCTGACTTGGGTCGTAACAGGACCCTCTGGCTGCTGGGAGAGCAGATGGGAAGGGGACAAGGTTGGAAGTAGGGAAGAGGCCGCAGCAGTAGTGCAAGTGAGCAATGGCAGCGGTGGCAGTGGCCACGGAGAAGAGAGGTCAGATTCTGGAAAATTTCTGAAGATAGATCTGATAGGATTTGCTGAGAGTTTAGTTGTGGGAGTAGGGGAGGGCAAAGCAAGGGTGATCCTGGGCTTTTGCCCTGAGGAACTGGAAAAGTAGAGTTGACATTGGCTGAACTTGGGGATACCATGGGAGGAGCAGGTTGGGAGGGAAGATCAGGAGCTAAGTTTGAGGCCATTATAAAGATTTTATCCTGGGAGCTCCAACAGGTCGTGGGTTCCTCACCTTGCCCTATGGCCCCCCGCCCCCCAGGAAGGGTAGAGGGGATCCTGGGAGCCTCTTGACCCGCATCTCCCCCTTCCAGATGTTTTCAAGAATGCTCTCCGCCTCGGGACCTTCTCAGCCGTGCTGGTCACCTATGCAGCCAGTGCCCTCCTGCATGTGAGCAAGGCAGAGCGGGATGTGGGGTGGGGAGGTGCTGGGCAGGGTTGGCAGCGCCTCCTCCTCACTCACCTCATTGCCCCCGGGGCTCCCTAGGGTTTCAGCTTCCATTTGGCTGCGGTGCTGCTGTCCCTGGCGTTTATCACTTACGTGGAACACGGTGAGTGCAGAGCCCAGCCCAGCAGATGGGATGGAAGGTGGGGGCTAGAACCACTGTCCCCTGAGGCTAACCTGACCCCCTTACCTCCTGGCACCTGCCCCAGTCCTCCGGAAGCGCCTGGCTCGGATCCTCAGTGCCTGCGTCTTGTCGAAACGGTGTCCACCAAACTGTTCGCACCAGCATCGCTCGGTGAGGGTTCAGCCCCGACAACCTCATGCCCAACACTCCCCGTCAAAACCATTACTTCTGTCTCCATCTTCTATCTGTCTCAGGGTGCCCAGCTTCCTCTCCTGGCGCCTGAGCAATCCCAGAACCTCACTTCTATTTCACTAGCATCCATTTCTCTAACAAACATTTATCAAGCACCTGCTGTATACACACCTGGCATTTGTCCCCCCAGTGAACATTTACTGAGTACCTGCTGGTATCAGGCACTATTCTAGGCACTGGAGACACAGTGGTGAACAAAACAGACTAAAGTCCCAGCCCTATGGGACAAACATTTTAACAGATGAGACAGTAAATTTCTAAAAAGTCAGTAAAGAACAAGAGTTTCTTAGATTGTGATTAATGCCAAGGAGAAATTACATAAGGGAAAGGGGAGGGGAAACATCGGGNGAACCGCGAGATCATGACCTAAGCGAAAGTCGGACGCCTAACCGACTAAGCCACCCAGGCGCCCCAGTGGTTTTAATTTTAAATAGGGAGGTAACTTTTGAGTTCTTTAACTGAATGAGATGAGGAAGAGAAGCATTCCAGGCAAAGAGAACGACCTGTGTAAAGGCTCTGAGATGGGAGAGAGCCTGGAATATTTGAGGAACGATAAGGCAGCTAGTGTGGCTTGAGCAGAGTGAGCGAGGTGGGGAGAGCGGTGAACCTTATAGGTCAAGGTGGGGATTTGTTTTTGTGTTTTCATTTGTTTGCAATGAGGAATATGGACAACCTCAGATTTGTGTCCCACCCAGCAACCAACGTTTATCGCCATAAACCCCCCCAACTCAAGCCCCTCCATTCTTCCACCTCTGCCTGAACATCTCCCCCTGGATGCCCTCAGGCTAACAGTACCCTCATCCTTGGGTTCCTCTTGAGCTCCCGTAGGAAGATCTGAACCATCTTTTTCCTACCCCAGGGCATGCCCTGGGCCCTAGACATCCTCATTCCTGGGACACACTGTGCCTTGTGCATCTCGGGGTTCCCCTGCCCAGGTGGGGCCGGGGGACAGTGAATAGATCCAGCTGCCAAGCATATCCGTCTGTCCCCCACAGGGCCTGGGGGTGCGAGCCTTAAACCTGCTCTTTGGGGCCCTGGCCATCTTCCATCTGGCCTACCTGGGCTCCCTGTTTGATGTCGATGTGGATGACACCACAGAGGAGCAGGTGAGGTGGGGCCCTGGGCTGGAGGTGACTTAGGGTTGTGCTACCTGCTCGTGACAACCACGAGGACAAAGGTGAAGAGGCCGAGGCTTGAGGACCTTGTGTCATGTGTCTCTAGCCTGTGAAGCTTGCGCTCCTCGGTCGCTCTTTCCCATTGTCCTTCTGGTTGATTCGTACCGTTGGGGCTCTTATTAGGGTCAAGTGTGCAAACTATGTTTATTTTACTTCGCAGAGATGGCGTGCAAAATCCGGGCTTTACTTTTCAAAGAGTTCATTCTTCCATCATATTTTTGTTTAGGGAGAATTCGCAAGGTTTCTTTCTTATTTAATTAAAAACTATTTTTACTCAGGTTGAGTGTGCAAACTCTGGATTCTGTTTTAAGAGGGTACATTAAAATGTATATACCATTTTTATTCATGTGGAGTATGCGCATTCCAGATTTTACTCCTTTTTAAATGAAAAGCAATTTTAAAACGACCGTTTCTTCATATGGCTCTTGCAGGATCCGGGTGCTGCTTCTCTTTTAAATTTTTTATTTTTAATTGAAAATAAGACTTAATTTTATGCATTATTTTATTACTTTATTTTATGATTTCTCTTGTCATTAAAAACAAATTTTTTTAATATTTATTTATTCTTGAGAGAGCGCAAGTGGGAGAGGGGTAGAGAGAAGGGCACAGAGGATCCAAAGTAGACTCTGCACTGACAGGCTGACAGCAGCAAGCCTGATGTGGGGCTCGAACTCATGAACCTCAAGATCATGATCTGAGCTGAAGTCAGACGCTCAGCTGACTGAGCCACCCAGGCACCCCTAAAAACAATTTTTCATTTTTATTCAGGTTGGGTGCAAAATCTGGGTTTTGTTCTGCTTTTACTTTTTTTTGTTTTATTTTTTAAAGTTCTTTTTTAAGTTTTTTAATTATTCAAGTAATCTCTACAACCCAGCATGGGGCTCCAACTCACAACCCCAAGATCAAGAATTGTGTGCTCTTCTGACTGGGCCAGCCAGGTGCCCCTCTTGTTTTATTGTTATTAAAACATTTAAAACAAGTTATTGCATATATCATAAGCTTCAAAAACCAAACAGTCTTCAAGGAAAATTCTTGCTCCTACTGTCTAACCCCTGCTCTCTTAACAAGTAACTACTTTTAGTCGTCTTACTAAAATGTAAGCACAAGTAAATATAAAAATATATTTTAATTCCCTTTCCCACCCCAATTTTTACCCTAAAGTAACTCATGAATAATATTGTTCTGCGTGTCGCTTTTTTCATATAATTCTTGAAAATCTTCCACATAAGTGTATGGAATGTCCTCGTTCATTTGTTTTCCATTGTGAGGATATGACACAGTGTAATTTGTCCCTGATCAGTGAACACCCAGGTGATTTCCAGCCCTTTTCCTATTGCAAATGGTGCCGCACCAAGTAATCATACCCATGTGGATTCACAAAGGTACAGACAGAACCACAGGATCTATCCTTCATAGTTACAATGGCGAAGTCACCTTTTTGCCCTCCCACCAGCACTGTGTGACCATACCTGTCACCCTGCAAACAGAGTGCCTCTCAGACTTCCTGCATATGTTTGCCAGTTTGAGGGGAGGAAGGTTATGAGTATCTTTTCATTTGTTTAAGAGCCATTTTTTTTTTTTTTCCTTAGTGAGAATG
>NW_027528208.1:266522-269334 GCF_008692635.1 Crocuta crocuta
TATGGGTCAGAGAGTGGGACTGCCTTGTCTTGTTCTTAAAATAATTTTTAAAGAAGAAGAAAACATGAAAGAAAAAAACCCCCTCTTTCCTATGTATCCAGTCTCTTCTCTGGGGCCTCACCTAGGGTTACCATGGAGTCACAGAAATGTCCTTGAGCAAAGGATGGGTTTTCCTGAGACATTTTTTTGTTCTTGCCGAGTGGCATTGTTACCTCTTTCTCTCCCACAGGGCTACGGCATGGCATACACTGTCCACAAGTGGTCAGAGCTCAGCTGGGCCAGTCACTGGGTCACTTTTGGATGTTGGATCTTCTACCGTCTCATAGGCTGAGGCACATCTGTGGATCCTGAAAGCTCCCTCAAGACCCCTCCTCAGGGTGCCAGCTCTGATGGGGGATGAGGGAAGGCCCTAATCTCTAATTCTTGATCCCTCTCCATCCTTAACCACCCCCCCAACACTCCTAACACACAGACACATACACACACAGACACACATGCACACGCACACACACAATTTCCATGCCTGTCGATCCCCACCCCACCACAAGGCGGGAAGGGGGTGGTCCCTACTGGGGCCTAGGGGTGGATGATGCTTGGGGAATCAGAGAGGGGGGAGATCCAGGGCCTCCCCGCCTTCCTTCGCCCTTTTTATATACAGTTTGTTATTGTCAAATAAAAGGAAAGATACAAAAGGCTCTTTCTTCACTGATCAGTGGGGAATAGAGGTGAGTGAGGAATGGGCACAGCATAAAGGTTTGGAGACTGGAAATCATGAAGAGGGGGCACGTTGTGATTGGTTCGTGGTTAATTTATTATTGTTCATGATTGGATGATGAGCCTGAGGCCCGCACAGCTTGATTTGAGTGGGGCCAGGACAGATTGGATAGTTGGATGTGGGGAAGTCCTGATACTTAACTGGCTGGAAAACTGAGGGATCCCCATTCTGATTGGTTGCTCTGACACGGACAGAGGGGGAAAGCAAGACAGATGAAGAGTTCCTGCCTATTGGTCCTTAGCACCAAAGCTTGTGGGTTGTAATTGGAAAGGAAGGTCTGGGTTCTGATTGATTGCGCGGTTTAGGGTGCCTGCTGGCTTAGAGTTAGGAAGTTCGGATTGGCTCTTTACAGTTGGCACCGGGAGATTGAGGGTCTCCATGGCAAATGGTCAGCAAGGCTGTGGAGCCTGGGTTTTCACTGCTTCTTCTGACTTGAAGTCGGGAGAGGTAAGGAAGACCGCTTGAGGACTTCTGAGCGTCGAGGGAGAGGGCAGAGGCGCAGTGTACAAATGTGATCTGCCTGTCAATAATATTAAGTGCCCTTGCCGCTTCGGGAGTGAGGATTGAAGATTAGTCCGGGAACCGGTTGCTCTGCCTAAAAAAAAAGAGGGCAAAGGTAAGAGAGCACAAAGCAATGATGACTCAACAGTAGATGAGGAAGATAAACACCGGGTTTCTGATATAGTTGATAATGGGATAGGGAAATCAAGCCAAGACTCACTGCAGACAGGCTTCAACCCGAAAACGCCCACCATCCTAGCCGTCATCCAACTCCTGACTCGGTCTCAACCAACAGCGAAAATGGCACCACGCAGGGGGGCGGGGCCGGCGGCACACAGAGAGGTCCTATTGGTTAGGAGCGGCACTGGCCGCCTTCCCAGCCCCTCCATTGGTTAACTCCGTAAGGCGAGGACCTGTGAAAGGAGTCTGAGCCAGGGTCTTTACGCCACCAGCGAGCTAGCCTGGAGCCTCTGAGGGCGACCGCTGTGACCGCGCCACTGGGTGAGTGTCCCCAGACCACTCCATCCCCTAAGCTCTCAACTGCTAAACAGCTGGTCATCAGCGCCTGCGAGAGACCCTCCCCCTTGCCCACACTCCCACCGCCCACCAAACGCGCCTGCGCCAAACCCTCTGCTACCGCGCGGTTGTCTGGACGACAGATCTGCTTTCTCATTGGGCAGCTGGCCTACGGACTTCTAGCTCTAATTGGTGGTCTCTGTATTTGACCCCTTTTTTTTTTTTCGTGTTTAGCGCCGCGCTCAAGACCCCTTCCTTGCGCTTTCCTCTTTCTTGCAGGTTGGTACTCTTATGCGCGATTTCAGGAAGGGTCTGCCTTTCCATGCACAGAATCTGAGGGTTGTAGTTCTGATTAGTTTTCTCTCTTCTGTCCAGCAGTCTCCAGGACTACGGGGAGGGAATAGTTTTCTGTTGAAAGATGCTAGACCCTGACCCCTGCAGTGGGACCCAACCTGGTCGCTGGGTCTCCCTGAGGGCGAGGACCACGCCTGGCCCCTGTATCTCCCTTATCAAAACATGAGCTGGGACTTAGTCTGGTTCTTGTGTCCGCCCACCAGACTGTGACCAATGAGGGCAGGGACCTGGCCTGGTTTCTATATCTTCTCTAGCTGACTGTGACCCCCGAGGGGTAGAATCTGGCCTGGTTCCTGTATCTCACTTCTTATGGCTTCTGGAGGGCATATAATTAGATTATTTTTAATCCAGTATTACAGTCTATTGACTGATAATTTTAGTCCATTTACATTTCTGGTGATAATAAACTATTTGGATTTGATTTTATGATCTCATGCTGTGCTTTGTGTTTGTTCAAGTTTTTGCCCTTTTTTCTCCTTTCTCCTTACATAGACATCAACCTACAAAGACATGACCACCAATGCCAGCCCTTTACACCCATACTGGCCTCGGCACCTGAGGCTGGACAACTTTGTGCCTAATGACTGCCCAACTTGGCATCTCCTGGCTGGCCTCTTCTCTGTCTCGGGAGTCTTGGTTGTGGCCACGTGGCTGTTGTCAGGTCGT
>NW_027528208.1:269420-274876 GCF_008692635.1 Crocuta crocuta
TGTTGTCAGGTCGTGCTTCTGTCGTCCCCTTGGGGACTTGGCGGCGACTGTCCCTGTGCTGGTTTGCAGTATGTGGGTTCATTCACCTGGTGATTGAAGGCTGGTTCAGCCTCTACCACGAAGATCTTCTTGAAGACCAAGCTTTCTTGTCCCAACTCTGTGAGTCCTGAGTTCTTTGATGTGTTGTGGGACAGAATTTTCTGGGCAGGGATTGGCTTAGATATTTATCCATTCACCAACTCTAATGTTAATTTATTTTAAAATTTCGTTTAACTTTTTTGTTGGGGATGTACTCACCTGGGTCAAAAAATCCCATTTAAAGAGGTATGCAATGAAAATCTACCTTCTGTCCACCAAGTGTCCCCAATTATTAACCAATGTTAATAATTGCATACGTTTTATCCAGGGTTTTTTTACACAAAAATTACACACATAAGCCTCAGTTTGCCATTTGCAAAAGAGGGACAACAGTAATATGCAAATATATGTAAGTTGCTTACAACAGTGTTGGCAGACAGGGGATGCCATAACTTTATCATCATCATCAGCTCTTTTTTTTTTCCTTTTGTGTAAACAAATGGTAATATACTATATACACCTCTGACCTTTGCTTTCTTTTTGTACATTTTTAAAATGCTTGTTTATTTTTGAGACAGAGAGAGAGAAATTCAGAAGGGGTGGTGCAGAGAGAGAGGGAGACACAGAAACTGAAACAGGCTCCAGGCTCTGAGCTGTCAGCACAGAGCCTGAAACGGGGCTTGAACTCACGGATTGCGAGATCATGACCTGAGCCAAAGTTGGATGCTTAACCAACTGAGCCACCCAGGCGCCCCTGAACTTTTTTTTTTTTTTTAGTTTAAAAAATATTTATTTATTTTTTGAGAGAGAGAGAGAGACAGCGTAAGTGGGGGAGGGGCAGAGAGAGAGGAAAACAAGACTTCGAAGCAGGCTCCGGGCTCTGAGTGGTCAGCATAGAGCCTGACACAGGGTTCAAACCCACAAACTGTGAGATCATGACCTGAGCTGAAGTTGGATGCTTAACCCACCGAGCCACCGAGGCACTCCTGAACTTTTCTTTTCTTAAATGGGATCACTCCTCATCAGTTCATGAAGAGCTTTTAAAGCATAGATGTTACAGAATTATTTGACTTGTCCAAGTCTTTTGCTGTTATAAATAATACTCCCTATTGGCCTCATGAATAAAACTGCTATTCTTCCATAACACTTTGATCTAGCATATACAAGTCTGTGTGGAGATCTGCTTTATTTCTCTTGTAAATATGGAGGAGAAGAATGGTAGATGTGTGTTTAACTTCATGTAAAACTGCCAAACTTTTTAAAAATGGCTGCACTATTTTATTTTCCACCAGCAGTATATGAGAGTTCTAGTCCCTCCACGTCCTCACCAACACTTGGTATGGTCAGATGTTTCTTCAATTTTAGTCCTAGTGGATGCAAGTGATATCTCATTACTTTTCCTTAATGACTAATCAGAGTTTGAGCACCTTTCATATGTTTATTGATCATTCAGGAATCCGCTTTTGTGAAGAAACTGTTCTTGTCTCTTGCCTATTTTTATATTGTGTGGTCTTTCTTTTTCTTACTAATCCTCCTCCCACTCTTTTATTCACTAATCTGTTCACCTCTGTGCTTGCATGCTCACTTGCTTGTGTGTTCATTCTCTCTCTCTCTTTCTCACTCACTCTCGCTCACTCATTGGCTACTTGACTCACTCCATCACCTACACTTAACTCCTTTCATTCCACATTTTATTGAATACTAGACAATCACAGCATTACTTACTGTTCTGTGTCAGGTGTGCAGAAATTATCGTTATACGTGTGTCAACTCTAGAATCCAGAAAGCTACCCCGTTTCACAGATGAGGAAACTGAGGCATAGAGAGGTTATAAAGCCCAGCTTACATGGGCCCTCAGCTCTCACAAGTCTGATTTCCTTTCCTTGCCTTAATTCTTCACGTGTGCCTCTTCTCTTCTTCAGGGAAAGAGTATGCCAAGGGAGACAGCCGATATATCCTGTAAGTGTTTGCCTCCATCAAGGGAGACCTGAGGTGGTTTGGGGTGGTGGTGAGTCAAGGACCACTAATAGAGTGCCCTGTGGGTAGAGCAGACCGATGCCAGTGTTCTCCGGTCCTTTCTCCCACAGGAGTGACAACTTCACGATATGCATGGAAACCATCACAGCCTGCCTCTGGGGACCACTCAGCCTATGGGTGGTGATCGCCTTTCTCCGCCAGCAGCCCCTCCGCTTTGTCTTACAGCTCGTGGTCTCTGTGGGTGAGGAGAGGGCCCACGCTGGGTGCTGGAGGGGTTGCTGGGGGATCTCCAGACACGGGGGCATCCCTGTAGGGAGGATCTCTCAATTGTGCCCATCCAGGGCTGAGTCAGACTGACATTCCTGAGGTTGTTGAACAGCCAGGATGCTCTCGGTCTGTGTTCTTAAGTAGGGAGGGTTCATTTCCCACCCCAGGGTCTCCTGTGAAGGTTACATGAGGTGGCCCACCACGGTGGGAAGCCCCTGGATCCTCCCTTCATCTGACACACAGTACTCTTGTGTTCTTACATGGTTGGCTTTCTTTAGTTCTGGAATCCCGAACTGTCTTGAGTGAAAGGACTCTGAGCTTCCTTAAGTTCTGGCGAAATGCACTCTCCTGAGTTCAGAAATGCTCAGCTTCTGATTGCTGGAATTCTCACTTTTGTAATTCCTCAAATTTTCAGCTATCTGATTGCAGAATTCTTAGCTCTCTAGATTTGGGAATCCTGAGCTCTGAGACCTCGACTGATGACTTATGAAATGCCTCAGAATAGCTTTTCCTCTTCACTTGGTTTCCCTTTCCTCTTATGCCTCCCACAGGTCAGATCTACGGGGATGTGCTCTATTTCCTGACAGAGCACCGGGACGGATTCCAGCACGGGGAGCTGGGCCACCCACTCTACTTCTGGTTTTACTTTGTCTTCATGAACGCTCTGTGGCTGGTGCTGCCTGGAATCCTTGTGCTTGATGCTGTGAAGCAGCTCGCTCATGCCCAGAGCATGCTGGATGCCAAAGCCACAAAAGCCAAGAGCAAGCAGAACTAATGTAGGCTGAGCTCAGACACTGGCTGATGAGGAACACTCTACCAGTCAGAAGAGTCCAGTCCTTACTCCCACAGGTTGGAGGGACAAAGGGAATTGATCTGGCAAATTCCTGCTGATGGGTAAGCACCAGAAGGGCCAGAGGCAGGGGCAAGAAAGGAGGCATGTAGAGCTGCTGCCAGGAGGCACTGGGACAAAGGTACAGAAGAACCTAGGAGGTTCATGATGATGGCAGTTTTTAGAATCAGGAAATAAAAGATCTGGACTCTAACACGGAGAGATCTTTAATTATTAATCCCAGAGATGCCCTATGACTGGCCCCACAAACCCCTCCATCACTCATTCATTTCACAGACAACCATTCTCTCAGCCATAGACCCGCATCATCATCACAGAGACCTCTAATTTATAACCTCCCAAACCCCCTATCACTGGCCCCCACAGAGTCCCATGATGGCTAATTAGGTCCACAATTTACCCATTATCTCTTTGAAGAAGTAATCATCCACTCACACCCTTGGTATTCTCTCCAGAACACACTTTCTCATCCTTTGCAATATGGACAGGCTGAGAATTTTCCAAATCTTTGAGTTCTTCAGTCTATTCAGCCTCTTGTCTCTTGATCAGATACCCTACAGACACCCCATCAGTAACTCCACGGATCTTTCCTCAGTCACCTCAAACAGTCCCCATTACTCATTCCAAAGACTCCACCATCATTCACCCCACAGACTCACCTATTACTACCCTAAAGATCTCCATCACTCACCCCAGAGACCCCACAAAACTCACACAAGACCCATCACTCCACATGCCCCGTAACTTGCCCCGACAGACCTCCAGTCGTACACCCTACAACCCCATGAGTCGCCCCATAGATGCCCTCCATCCTGTATCACACAGACCCTCTCACTTTTCCCAGAAATTCCCTACCATTTACCCCATAGGCAGTCATAACTTACCCTGCAAACCCCTATAACTTACCTCACAGAATTTATCACCTCTTACCCCACAGATCTTCCATCACTCACCCCACATCCTGTTATCCCGCAGACCACCTATGACGTACCCACAGACCACCTATGACGTACCCACAGATTCCCATCATTCACCCCACAGACCCGCCCCCATCACTCCTCCCACAATTTCTCTTATTAACCTCATAGACCTTGAGGTCTACCCATAAAACAAATGGGTACTTGAGGAATTTTGAGATGACAAAAGAATGAAAAAAAGACAAGATATCCAAAGACTGGCTCCCAGTGACCTGTGCAGAGCAGAACTTCAGTTCAAATCCTGGTTCTACTCAAGCCTACAAGCGTAGCTTTTGACAAATGCCTCAGTGCTAAAGCCAAAGCCAGACACGGCCCACCTTGTGTCCATTGCACTTACCCTCTGTGCCACTAACTGTCCCTTTGACCTTGAGCATGTTTCTCTCTGACCTTCAGTGCTCTCATCTGTAAAATTCTAATAATAGTACCTCCCTCAGAGGGTTTTTATGCAGATTAAATCAATTAATACATGTAGACTATCTGGCATATACTTTGTATTTGTTGAATGGAAGGATAAATAAATGAATGAAAGAAAAACGTCTCCCCAGGACTATGACAAGGACTTCTTTTTTATCTCCTTGTTTCCAGTAGTATCTTTCCATCCAAGGCCCCCCCCCCCAACCAAGAAAAGACATCTGACCTCATTTTACCCCCATTTAAAACCTGTGCTTTAGTGCCCTCAGGATTAAATTCCAAAATCCGGGCTAATATTTTGCTTATCCCACCCTATGATAATTTTAATGAGAAACAGACTCGATTTTTTTTTAACTTTTTCTTGTTTTCGAGAGACAGAGAAGGAGCAAGGGAGGGGCAGAGAGAGGGAGACACAGAATCTGAAGCAGGCTCCAGGCTCTGAGCTAGCTCTCAAAAAAAATTCCCCATTATTTATACCTTCTAGAAAATCGATTATCTAATATTAATACCAAGGATACCAAGGAAACAAAAAGACACCAAAATAGCAGACTTCCCTAAAAAGTTAATGTTAAAGGGTAGCATTCATATCACATTGCAACCATAACTGAAGTCCAGGCGTCTTGCAGGACTCCTTTGTTAGAAATTACATTTGTAAGGGCAGTCTGTATTTTGTCTAAACCATATGGATGTGCAATGAAGTGAGAAGCATGCCTTCAGAATGCATTTTGTGATTTGGGGAGTCTGAATTATGTTCGATCATTCAGCTGATATTTAGTGGACATACACTGTTTAATAACAGGACTGACCTCAGTGTGTTGTGAGGATTAAGTAAAACGAAGGCAAACAGAAAGCTAGGACCTCCAGAGAGGGAAAAAATCAATTTTTTTGGTAAGTTA
>NW_027528208.1:274887-276152 GCF_008692635.1 Crocuta crocuta
TCCAGAGAGCGTAAAAATCAATTTTTTTGGTAAGTTATTTATCATTCAGACAGAAACTGCAAAAGTCATGCTCCACGAATTTTCACAAAGTAAACCATTTTTCAAAGATTCTGGAAAAGGGATTATTTTCCCGTTCAGCAGACTCTTGAAGCCAGGGCCACAGGCATTTGAAATAGATGACATCATCTGCTATGCAGAAGCGGGAGACGACTAGCGGCGGGATGCAGGGGCTTTGACGCCAAGAGCAGCTGCTTCCTTTCCCCGCCCACTCCTCTCGCCTGAATGGGTGGTTACTGTAACACACGTAGGTGAATCCGGAAGTAAAGTGTCCAAACAACCAAACCGCAGACGACGGGAGGCGGGACCTCAGTAGGCGCCTGCGCACTGGCTGAAGTGAAGCATCACATTCGGCTCCTGGGGGCGGGATACCTGGCAACAGCATCCTACACGCACGCGTAGAGGCGGTCTCCACCCTGTGCCAGGTGGGAGGGGCAGTGTGGGGGGCAGGGTCGCACGGCGCCCTCTGCGCCTGCGCTCTGGCGGAAGGTGGGGCCGCGGGCGCCCGCACTCTGTAGAGTGTTCACCGGAGTGGGGGGCAACGGTCAACCGTCGCCCTGAGGCGGGAGGCGGCGGGATGGCGTCGGCCTCAGGATCCTCGGACTTGGCCGGCTCTGGAGCGCCCCCACCCTGTGGGGGAGCCCAGGCGGCGGCGACTGAGGAGGAGGAGCGAGAGGTGGTACGGGTCCGAGTCAAGGTGAGGCTGACAGCTGATCCGCCTGCCCGACTGGGGTGCCCACAGGAGGGGAAGGCGGTGACTGCCCTAGGTTGGAGGGCGGGACCCGAGATCTGGGGTGTTACCTGAGGGGCGAGGCTTGAGGGCGGAATGATAGTGGTGGGGACCGGGGGCGGGGGAGAGGCAGGACCTGGGAATGCTGGGCAGGGCCTGAGGATGTAGGGACTGAAAATGGAGGGGTTAGGGGCAGAAGAAATGGAAGGGTGGAGATTATGGGTAGAGAGGAGGGGCTGGAAGGCTGGAGGAGGGGCCATAATAGTTAAGGAGTGAGGCCCTGAGGAATGAGGGGGGGGCTGCTGGTGTCTGAAAAGGAGGTGCTGAAGTCAATTAACATGTGTGTTGAGACTACACTTTTGTTCCATGTCCCCACCCTCGATGAGCTGACATGCTTGTCGGGAAGACAAACAGCTAAATAAATGAGATGCTTTGGACACTGGTGAATGTCATGAAGAAATAACGAAAAGGCTTCTGA
>NW_027528208.1:276173-276976 GCF_008692635.1 Crocuta crocuta
GGAAGTCCCTAGAGACCTATTGAAGGAGCAGAGACCCAGATAAAAAAGGAATCAGCCATGTGCATACCGGAGGAAGAGTGGAAGCAGAGAGAACAGCAAGGGCAAAGGCTGGAAGATGGGAATGAGCTTGGCATGTTCCCATAGGTTCCCAGATTTCAGGAGAGAAAGAGCAAGGGCAAGAGTGGGTAGGAGGCAAAGCAAAGAGGTAAGAGAGGGGCAGATTGTGAAGGGCCTTTGGCATGTATTCTGAGTAGGAAAGCTGTTGTGATAGTTTCAGCAAGTGGTGATGGTGGCTCGGACTAGGGTGGTGGCATTGGTGTTGATGAGAAGAAGGTGGATTCTGGAAAGAAGTTAACAGATCACCTCAGGGTAATACAGGGAGCTCTAAGGTAGAGGTTTGGGAATTCAGAAGAGTAGATGCCTGAGCTGTGAGTGAGCAAGTTGAAGAAAGGAGGAAGGACTTTCCAGACAGGGGGAACAGCAGAAACAAAGTCCTGGACCCAGGATGTATTCAAAGTAACTTCCAGCCATTTGGTAGTACCGGAGTGTGAAGTTCAAAAAAGCTGACTGAAGAGAGGCTGGCTAGGGTCCTATAGACCCACCTTCTAGGGACCCTGGGGTTGCCTTTGNCTGGACTGCTGCTTTCTCCCTTGCCCCCAGTAGTCTGTTCCTCCAAGAGCATCCAGAAGGATCCTGTTAAATCCTAAGTCAGATCACATCCCTCCTCTGTACAGAACCCTCCAAGTCAAAAGCCAAAGCCCTCACCATGGCCCAGAACACCTGCCCCCAGCTGCCCCTCCCCC
>NW_027528208.1:277048-282623 GCF_008692635.1 Crocuta crocuta
GATAGATGTGCCAAATTGGTGCAGCATGGAGTATTGATTTAATGGGGGCCACACTGGACATAATGATCCTGACAACCATCGGGAGGACACAGAAGAAGGATTGGGTGGGGGCGCCTGAGTGGCTCAGTTGGTTAAGCATCCAACTTTGGCTCAGGTCATGATCTCGTGGTTTGTGAGTTCAAGCTCCTCATCGGGCTGTCTGCTGTCAGTACAGAGCCCACTTCGGATCCTCTGTACCCCTCTCTCTCTAAAATAATTTTTTTTAAAAGAAGGATTGGGNTGTGTCTTCTCTCCCTAGAAGTGTGAGAGCTTCTTGCCACCTGAGTTCCGCTCTTTTGCTGTTGACCCCCAGATCACCTCGCTCGATGTATTACAGCACATCCTCATCCGAGCCTTTGACTTAAACGGGTGAGTTATGGGATGCTGGGAGACCAACCCTTGGGCCACCTACCTCAACAGTGGTTGTTTGGCTTTTAAGTTGTTGTTTGGTAGGGCTTTTGTTTGTTACTTTGTTTTATTATTACGAACAGTCCCCCAATGAACTGCCACTTTTGCCTATATGGGAATATTTGGGGAAATCTGCTCATAGGATAAATTCCTAGCAGTGGTATGTCTGGGTTAAAGGGTGTATGCTTTTTAAAAATTCAATGGATGTTTCCAAAATGCTCTCCAGACAGGTTTTTTAGTGATTTACAGTCTCACCAGCAGCATATAAAATGCCTGTTTTCCTCAGAAACATTGGTTACTAGAAAACATTGGAAAATTTGCCAACCTGATACATGAAACGCGGTGTCTCTGGGGACAGGTGTGATGGTTATTTTGTTGTGGTTGTTATTTTGGAGGAATACATGCACGTGGTAGCAAATTCAAAGAATACCAAAGCCATAGGTACTTAATGCTATTTCCATGGTTACCTTAGTTATCACACTTGCCCAAGTGTAAGTGAAGAATAAATTCTTAGTTGTTGTTTGGCTTTTTTGCATAAACATATTTTCGTTGTGAAAACTAAACATACAGATTGCTTTATTTTGTACGCAGTAGAAAGGCAGCTTTCTTCCCACCTCTATCCCTGAACTACCCTGTTACCCTCCCTAGAGGGGACTAATAATCTAAGTTTTCAGTGTACCCTCTAGATATAGGCACACTGTGTATCTGTTTCTGCGTTTGTGTAACAAAGTACAGATAAACAGTCTGACCTCAAGCTGCCCACAGTCTTTGGCACAGTACCCAACACATGGTAGGGAGTTGTTCATCATTGTCTCTGTCTTCCCTGGTATCTTGTGGAAACTGTCCCTGAGGCCGCTAGGGCACTGGGGCACTTGAAAGCCGCCGCACTTCCTCTATCCAGGAAGAAGAACTTTGGCATCAGCTACCTAGGCCGGGATCGGCTCGGGCAGGAAACTTACCTCTCACTCCTATCTGACTGGGACCTCAGCACGGCCTTCGCCACAGCCTCCAAACCTTACCTGCAGCTGCGGGTAGACATTCGGCCCACTGAGGACAGTGAGTACCTGGCACCCCGGGGTGGGGGTGGGGGGACACTGCTCTGGGACCCACCCTTTCTGTAAAGGATGACTCCACCACTTACAATACACTCCCTCACAGTGGGCTTAGGAAGAATGTATCCTAGGTCCAAATGCTGGCTTGGCCACTAGGCCTCAATTTCTTTACCTGTAAGGTAGAAAAAATGGAATCTTCGGGCCATTGTGAGGATCAAACAGAGAAATTCATGTAAAATGAACAGTGCATGGTTGCATAGTGAAACCTCAAAAAGTATTACCTCTAACAACCATAATTATTATATTATACTTACTGTTATAACGTATAATCTAGTGATATAGACTATAAGTATATGATGCAGTATAACAATAGAAGTATGGTATTGTATGTCTCTGTTATAATAACACATAAATATAACAATACTGATTATAATAATGATGGTTGTATTTATTCATTCATCCTGACTCATGCTCATTGTTTGCAATCTTACTCATTCATCACTGCCTTGATCTCTCAGCCACTTCTTCTCTTCTCATGTTTGTTCCCTGACTCTTGCCTATGTTGTTTCCTGGGAGCACATGGATAAATTAAGACAGGGACCCAAAAATTCAATTATGAACCACATATTGGATGCTAATATTGTATCAATGTTAAATATCCTGGGTATGGTACCAAAGGAAAATGTCCTTGTTCTCGGGAAAAACACCGTTAGCTATTAAGAGATAAAGTGTCATAATGTCTGCAAATAATTCAAAAAAAAAATTGCTATATATATGGAGTGAGATGAAGCAAATGTGGCAAAAATGTGAACAGTTAGGGGAGCTAGATGAAGGACATAGAGGTGTTCATTGTATTCATCTTTTTAACTTTATTGTAGATTGAAAATTTTTTAATAAAAAGTGTGGAGTGGAATCCTCAGGAATTCACATGCCCATTTGGGATGACCAAGGTATTTTATTGATGTCATACTAACATAAATAGCTAACCTGTGTCAAACACTTAGGACCGTTCTATACACATAATATTCATTCAGTTGTCACAACAGTCCTAGTTGGTAGCCGTGATGGTTTTCCCTATGTTATAGATGAGGAAACTGAGGCTCAGAGAGGGGATAGGACTTGTGCATGTCACACAGACAGTAAGTGGAAGAGCAGTATTTGAACCCAGGTGGTGGCTGAACTAGCTCCAGAGTCCTTGCTCTTAACCATTTGATTCTGTGAAATTACCAGCTTGTTAAGATTGGCAGCCTTGAGAAAAAGAAAGGCAGGGAAGAGACAGAGAAAAAAACTGGAGACAGAGAGAAAGATAGTGACAGAGATGGGCAGAGAGACAATTGGAAAACGACAGGTAGCCAGAGACAGGAACTTCTTTTATTTTTATTTATTTTTAATTTAAATCCAAGTTGGTTAACATATAGTGTAATACTGATTTCAGGAATAGAATTTAGTGATTCATCACTTACATATAACACCAGTGCCCATCCCAACAAGTGCCTTCCTTAATGTTCATCACCCATTTAGTCCATCCCCTCACCCATCTCCCCTTCAGCAACCCTCAGTTTGTTCTCTGTATTTAAGAGTCTCTTATGGTTTGTGTCCCTCTCTGTTTTTATGTTATTTTTGCTTCCCTTCCCTTATGTTCATCTGTTTTGTTTCTTAAAGCCCACATATGAGTGAATTCATATGATAATCTGTCTTTCTCTGACTTATTTTGCTTACCATAATACACTCTAGTTCCATCCACATTGTTGCAATGGCAAGATTTCATTCATTTTGATCACCGAGTAATATTCCATGGTATGTACACACACACACACATATACCACATTTTTATCCATTCATCTTTCAGTGGACATTTGGGCTCTTTTCCATACTTGGGCTATTGTTGATAGTGCTGCTATAAGCATTGGGGTGCACGTGCCCCTTCAAATCAGCACTCCTGTATATTTTGGATAAATACCTAGTAGGGCCATTGCTGGATTGTAGGGTAGTTCTATTTTTAATTTTTTGAGGGATGATGACTGATGTTGAGCAACTTTTCATGGGTCTGTTAGCCAGCTGGATGTCTTCTATGGAAAAGTCTTTATTCATGTCTTTGGCCCATTTCTTCACTGGATTAGTTGTTTTTTGGGTGTTGAGTTTGATAAATTCTTTATAGATTTTGGATACTAACTCTTTATCTGATATGTTATTTGCAAATATCTTCTCCCATTCTGCCAGTTGCCTTTTAGTTTTGCTGATTGTTTCCTTCGCTGTGCAGAAGCTTTTTATCTTGATGTCCCAATAGTTCATTTTTGCTTTTGTTTCCTTTAACTCTGGACATGTGTCAAGTAAGAGGTTGCTGTCGCCAAGGACAAAGAAGTTGTTGCCTGTTTTTTCCTCCAGGATTTTGATGGCTTCCTGTCTTAATTTAGATCTTTCATCCATTTTGAGTTTGTTTTTGTGTATGGTGTAAGAAAGTGGTCCAGGTTCATTTTTCTGCATATCGCTGTTCAGTTTTCCCAGCACCGTTTGCTGAAGAGACTTTTTTTCTTTTCTTTTTTTAAATGTTTTATTTATTTTTGAGAGAAAGATGGGGGGCGGGGGGGACAGAGAGAGAGGAAGACACAGAATGCAAAGCAGACTCTAGGCCCTAAGCCGTTGACACAGAACCCGATGCGGGGCTCCATCCAACTCACCAACTGTGAGATCATGACCTGAGCCGAAGTGGGATGCTTAACTGACTGAGCCACCCAGGTGTCCCAAGAGACTGTCTTATTTCCATTGGATATTCTTTCCTGCTTTGTCAAAGATTAGTTGTCCATACGGTTGTGGGTCCATTTCTAGGTTCCACTGATCTATGTGTCTATTTATGTGACAGTACCATGCTGTCTTGATGATCACAGCTTTGTAATACAGCTTAAGTCCTGAATTTTCAGCTTTGGTTTTCTTTTTCAGGATTGCTTTGGCTTTTCGGGGGCCTTTTTGATTCCATAGAAATTTTAAGATTGT
Source organism: Crocuta crocuta (assembly GCF_008692635.1). Taxonomy (NCBI): domain Eukaryota; kingdom Metazoa; phylum Chordata; class Mammalia; order Carnivora; family Hyaenidae; genus Crocuta; species Crocuta crocuta. The sequence goes on from NW_027528208.1 coordinate 281,539, forward strand.
TTGTTCTAGCTCTGTGAAAGATTGTTGGTGTTATTTTGATAGGGTTTACACTGAATATGTATATTTCTTTGAGTAGTATTGACATTTTAATAATACTTGTTCTTCCAATCCATGAGCATGGAATATTTTTCCATTTTTTGGTGTCTTCTTCAATTTCTTTCATAAGCTTTCTATAGTTCTCAGTGTATAGATTTTTGACCTCTTTGGTTAGGTTTATTCCTAGGTATTTCATGGTTTTTGGTGCAATTCTAAATGGAATCGATTCCTTAATTTCTTTTTCTGCTGCTTCATTATTGGTGTATAGAAATGCAACCAAATTCTGTACATTGATTTCATATCCTGCAACTTTGCTGAATTCAGGGATCAGCTCTAGCAGTTTTTTGGGGGAGTGTTTTGGGTTTTCCACATAGAGTATCATGTCATCTGCGAAGAGTGAAAGTTTGACCTCCTCCTTGCCAATTTGGATGCCTTTTATTCCTTTGTGTTGCCTGATTGCTGAGGCTAGGACTTCCAACACTGTGTTGAATAACAGTGGAGATGTATATACACACACATCGCTTTATGATTTCTGAGTATCTCCTCTTTGGAACATCTTCCCCATCCACAAGCTTGTACAAATATTCTCCTACATTTTCTTCTTATGTGCTTATTATTTTCTTTAAATTTTTTTTTAATGTTTATTCATTTTTGTGAGAGAGAGAGAGAGAGAGAGAGCGAGAGCATGAGCAGGGGAGGGGTAGACAGAGATGGAGACCCAGAATCTGAAGCAGGCTCTAGGCTCTGAGCTGTCAGCACAGAGCTCGACGCAGGGCTTGAACCCACGAACCATGAGATCATGACCTGAGCTAGTCCTGACGCCCAACCAGCTGAGCCACCCAGGTACCCCTGCTTATTATTTTCTTTTTTAACATATAAATCTCACTCCATGAACATTGTCATAAGTACACTTAGCTCTTTTTTTTTAATTTTTTTTTAAATTTATTTCTAGGAGAGAGAGAGAGAGAGACAGCGTGATCAGGGGAGGGTCAGAGAGAGAGGGAGTCACAGACTGAAACAGGCTCCAGGCTCTGGGCTGGCAGTCAGCA
>NW_027528208.1:282804-283096 GCF_008692635.1 Crocuta crocuta
GCCAGGTAAACGGTTAATTATGGCTGTATCATTTATTAAAGAACCGCCTTTTTTACACTGATGTGAAATTGCACTCTTATCATACACTGAGTTCTCATGTGTACTTGGATTTATTTCTGGGCTTTCTATTGCATTCTACTCATTGGCTCCATTTGTATATTGCCGTGCTAACACCGTATTTTTATCACAGTGGTTTTGTGGTTAATTTTGATAAGGCATTGCCATCCTCCCACTGTTCTTTTTCTTGGCTCTTCTTTTTCTTAACTATTCTTAAATGTGAATTCTTTCATAT
>NW_027528208.1:283119-284820 GCF_008692635.1 Crocuta crocuta
TTGGGAAGTTTGACAATTTTGTAAGAAAACGTAGTACGCATACCGTATATTATGTAATACCACACACAGGGCCTGGAACAGCAAGCACCCTGTAATGAAACACTTGGATGCTTCGTCAGGGAAATGTGTGCGCATTCACACGTAGTAGATTACATAAAGACTATATATAGTCTCGTGGCAGTTCAGATCAGGCTTTACCAGGGAAGGAGTTTGTACTCCTAGAAATCCTTTGCCCATTCTATTCATGGGTTCTTTCTTTCTTTTTTAAATCAATATGGGGCGCCTGGGTGGCTCAGTCGGTTAAGCATCCGACTTCAGCTCAGGTCATGATCTCACGGTTCGTGGGTTCAAACCCCGCGTCGGGCTCTGTGCTGACAGCTAGCCCAGAGCCTGGAGCCTGCTTCAGATTCTGTGCCTCCCTCTCTCTCTCTGACCCTCCCCTGCTCATTCTATTTCTCTCTCTCTCTCAGGAATAAATAAAACATTAAAAAAGATTTTTTTAAAATCAATACAGAATGTCTCTCATTTCCTATAATATTTTTGGTCTTGAACGGTGCTTTTTCTGACGTTCACATGGCTGCACTTCCTTTCTGTTTGTTAGTGTTTGTCACATGTACCTTTAGGCTTCTTCGCTTTTCAGCCTTCCTCTGTCACTTAGTTTTAGGTATGTCTCTCATAGAAACCCCAAAGCAGGATTTATGCTTTTTTTTTTTTTTTTTACACAAATAACAGTGAAATCTTTTTCCCCTCCAGTCTCTCCCACCCTCACAGGGCCTTGGAATGTAAGCTTTGGAACACTTTTAATTCTTATTTGTCCTCTGATCTCTAACCTTTAACCTCTGGGTTTTGGTTAGTTAGTAATTCCTTTTTGTTTTCTAGGCTATCATTATATTTTCTTTATAGTAGGTAACTCCTATCTCAGGAATCCTAATGTAACACTTAATGTTACAAACTGCTACTAATCATTGTGATAGGGTTCTTGAGCAAACAACTAAGAATTCTTGAGACGTCTTTGGTGCAGAAAGGTGACTTTATTAAAGCACAGGGACAGGACCCGTGGGCAGAAAGAGCTACACTGGGGTTGTGAGAAGTAACTGACTGTATACTTTTAAGTTAGTGGGAGTTAGGGGTAGTGTAAGTCTCTAAGGAATTTGAAAGTAAGGCTTTCAGGATCTTGAGGCGCTAGCTGCTGTTAAGATAAGGTTACTTTTAGTCTTTAATAAAACAAGAACATGAAGCAAGTAAGGCAGCCTTGAACAGGGTCACAGTATGCATGTTTCAGATGTCTTATCAGTGGGCTGCAAGCTGGAGGGAGATTTCATTAAGCTACATTTTCTATTGCTTTTGTTTCCCTCATCAACGGCACCTTTGTCATTTCACATTTCACTGTACATATTAAGACTTGTGGCTTGTCGCCATTTACCCTCCCTTTTGCCTCCCCATACTTTGAGCCCTTGTCGTCATTCAGTAGTCATTTGCTTAGAGAACTTCTTATTCTCTACTAAGGTGCATGGGTTACATGTATTCCACTGACCAAAAATGTCTGTCTTTGGCCATGATTGATAGGTACCGTCTTGCCTGGGTGGGGGGCCTGTGCATCTCAAGCCTTTCATCTCAGTGTTCTGTGGGTGCTGCATGCCTCTGTCGTCCTGCTTCCAGAGTTGAGGAACAGAACTCTTTGCATCTTGGGGCTCCTGGACC
>NW_027528208.1:284941-287138 GCF_008692635.1 Crocuta crocuta
GGGTTCTTCGATTTTGTATTACATTTTTTTTAATGTTTATTTATTTATTTCGAGAGAGAGTGAGCGAGCAGGGAAGGGGCAATGAGAAGGGGAGAGAGAGAATCCCAAGCATGCTCTGAGCTGCCAGCACAGAGCCTGATGCAGGGATCGAACCCACGAACGATGAGATCATGACCTGAGCTGAAACCAAGAGTCAGATGCCTAACTGACTGAGCCACCCAGGTGCCCCTTGTTTCTCTTTTTATTTCTTTTCTTTTTCTTTCTTTCTTTCTCTTTCTTTCTTTCTTTCTTTCTTTCCTTCTTTCCTTCTTTCTTTCCTTCTTTCCTTTTTTCCTTCTTTCCTCCTTTCTTTCTTTCTTTCTTTCCTTCTTCTTTCCTTCTTTCTTTCCTTCTTTCCTTCTTTCCTTTTTTCCTTCTTTCCTCCTTTCTTTCTTTCTTTCTTTCTTTCTTTCTTTCTTTCTTTCTTTCTTTCTTTCTTTCATTTGGTCTATCAGATCATTGATTTGACCTTCATCATTTTACCTGTTAAGTGTTTTCATGCCTTGGAAAGACCACTCTGGCAGCTGTTGGGAGAGAGTGGAGAGGAGCAAAGAGGCAGTTTCAGGTGAGAGATGTGGTGGCTCAGGCAACAAGGCAGAGATGACAGAAGAGGTGGAATTTAAGTATGATCTTCAGGCAGAAGCCACAGGGTTTAGCGACAGTTTGGCCCTGGGAGTTGAGAGAGTGGGAGGCTGCAGGGATGTCTCTCAGGTTTGTGGCTCAAGCAAATGAACAGTTAGAGACACTGTCCTCTCACATGAGGAGCAGAGGAGGAGGTCATGTCGCAAGTGGATCTTGGGTTCTCTTTTTGGATCCCTTAGGTTTTCAGTGCTCTATGAGACACCCAGGGAGAAGCAGTGACATCCAAATATGGCCTCGAGTTTGCTCCTCCTCCAGCTCTGCTGCAGAAGGTAGAGTGGATTCTGTGGACATGCTGCTTCGGGACAGCATTTGCCTGCAAATTACAAGGGTTTAAACGAATGAGAGTTGATTTGCTTCATATTGTAGAGTTTGATTATTATATCAAGTATTGTAAGATTTCATATTGTAGAGTTTATAGAGTTTGACATTGCTGTTGTCAGGTTAGCAGCTCTGTGATGCCAGGGCTGACATCTCTTAAGTCTCTCAAACTTTCCTTTATGTGGCCACTGCTGCTTCAGCCACCACATCACATTTGAGGTGGGAAAAAGGATGTGAGGGGAAATAAAGAACAGAGGAAAGGGACAAACTTCTACTGATGTTCCAAGGGCCAGAACTGGATACAGCCAGTATAGCTCTACTTCCTCTAAGATACATGAAATACCTGTTCCACAAATACTTTCTCTAAAATCTGTCTGGGCTTGGGGCGCCTGGGTGGCTCAGTTGGTTAAGCGTCCGACTTCAGCTCAGGTCATGATTTCACGGTTTGTGGGTTCGAGCCCCGCATCGGGCTCTGTGCTGACAGCTGGCTCAGAGTCTGGAGCCTGTCTTCGGATTCTGTGTCTCCCTCTCTCTCTAACTCTCCCCTGCTCACACTGTCTCCCTCCCTCCCTCTCTCTCTCTCTCAAATAAATAAAACATTTAAAAAAAATTAAAATGTGTCTGAGCTCTGGAGTCCGGTAAACAAGGTTCAGATCCAGCTGTACCATTTCCTGGCTATCAAATCTTAGCCAATTACTAATCGTTCCAACCTTTTCTGTCATTTAAAAAATGAGAATGATCATGATAATCTATGCCGATTGTGGGATGAAGGCTAGTGTGAATAGAAGATTAAGAGTTTGGGGGCACCTGGGTGGCTCACTCGGTTAAGCATCCGACTTGGGCCCAGGTCATGATCTCACAGTTTGTGAGTTTGAGCCTCGTGTCGGGCTCTGTGCTGACAGTTCGGAGCCTGCAGCCTGCTTCAGATTCTGTGTCTCCCTCTCTCTCTCTCTGCCCCTTTCCCGCTCATGCTCTGTCTCTCTCAAAAATAAATAAACATTTTTAAAAAAGAGTTTGGGCTCTTGGGGCACCTGGGTGGTTCAGTTGGTTAGAGGTCTGACTGTTGATTTTGGCTCTGGTTGTGATCTCACATTAGTGGGTTCGAGCCCGCGTTGGGCTCTGGGCTGGCAGAGCAGAGCCTGCTTGGTATTCTCTGTCTCTGTCTCTCTCTCTCTAACCGCCCCCCCCACCCCGGTTT
>NW_027528208.1:289601-291437 GCF_008692635.1 Crocuta crocuta
CTTTCCTTTTTTCCTTCTTTCCTCCTTTCTTTCTTTCTTTCTTTCTTTCTTTCTTTCTTTCTTTCTTTCTTTCTTTCTTTCATTTGGTCTATCAGATCATTGATTTGACCTTCATCATTTTACCTGTTAAGTGTTTTCATGCCTTGGAAAGACCACTCTGGCAGCTGTTGGGAGAGAGTGGAGAGGAGCAAAGAGGCAGTTTCAGGTGAGAGATGTGGTGGCTCAGGCAACAAGGCAGAGATGACAGAAGAGGTGGAATTTAAGTATGATCTTCAGGCAGAAGCCACAGGGTTTAGCGACAGTTTGGCCCTGGGAGTTGAGAGAGTGGGAGGCTGCAGGGATGTCTCTCAGGTTTGTGGCTCAAGCAAATGAACAGTTAGAGACACTGTCCTCTCACATGAGGAGCAGAGGAGGAGGTCATGTCGCAAGTGGATCTTGGGTTCTCTTTTTGGATCCCTTAGGTTTTCAGTGCTCTATGAGACACCCAGGGAGAAGCAGTGACATCCAAATATGGCCTCGAGTTTGCTCCTCCTCCAGCTCTGCTGCAGAAGGTAGAGTGGATTCTGTGGACATGCTGCTTCGGGACAGCATTTGCCTGCAAATTACAAGGGTTTAAACGAATGAGAGTTGATTTGCTTCATATTGTAGAGTTTGATTATTATATCAAGTATTGTAAGATTTCATATTGTAGAGTTTATAGAGTTTGACATTGCTGTTGTCAGGTTAGCAGCTCTGTGATGCCAGGGCTGACATCTCTTAAGTCTCTCAAACTTTCCTTTATGTGGCCACTGCTGCTTCAGCCACCACATCACATTTGAGGTGGGAAAAAGGATGTGAGGGGAAATAAAGAACAGAGGAAAGGGACAAACTTCTACTGATGTTCCAAGGGCCAGAACTGGATACAGCCAGTATAGCTCTACTTCCTCTAAGATACATGAAATACCTGTTCCACAAATACTTTCTCTAAAATCTGTCTGGGCTTGGGGCGCCTGGGTGGCTCAGTTGGTTAAGCGTCCGACTTCAGCTCAGGTCATGATTTCACGGTTTGTGGGTTCGAGCCCCGCATCGGGCTCTGTGCTGACAGCTGGCTCAGAGTCTGGAGCCTGTCTTCGGATTCTGTGTCTCCCTCTCTCTCTAACTCTCCCCTGCTCACACTGTCTCCCTCCCTCCCTCTCTCTCTCTCTCAAATAAATAAAACATTTAAAAAAAATTAAAATGTGTCTGAGCTCTGGAGTCCGGTAAACAAGGTTCAGATCCAGCTGTACCATTTCCTGGCTATCAAATCTTAGCCAATTACTAATCGTTCCAACCTTTTCTGTCATTTAAAAAATGAGAATGATCATGATAATCTATGCCGATTGTGGGATGAAGGCTAGTGTGAATAGAAGATTAAGAGTTTGGGGGCACCTGGGTGGCTCACTCGGTTAAGCATCCGACTTGGGCCCAGGTCATGATCTCACAGTTTGTGAGTTTGAGCCTCGTGTCGGGCTCTGTGCTGACAGTTCGGAGCCTGCAGCCTGCTTCAGATTCTGTGTCTCCCTCTCTCTCTCTCTGCCCCTTTCCCGCTCATGCTCTGTCTCTCTCAAAAATAAATAAACATTTTTAAAAAAGAGTTTGGGCTCTTGGGGCACCTGGGTGGTTCAGTTGGTTAGAGGTCTGACTGTTGATTTTGGCTCTGGTTGTGATCTCACATTAGTGGGTTCGAGCCCGCGTTGGGCTCTGGGCTGGCAGAGCAGAGCCTGCTTGGTATTCTCTGTCTCTGTCTCTCTCTCTCTAACCGCCCCCCCCACCCCGGTTTCTGTGCTCTCTCTCTCTCTCGCTCTCTCTCTCAAAATA